>NC_136412.1:93651280-94126280 GCF_051521515.1 Lactuca serriola | reverse complement strand
TTTTATAATGTTTGTATTCTAGCATAGTGTGGTTTATGTATTCTGCCAAAATTTATAAATCAAATCTTATCAATAATATTATTTTAGAATAGATTAATGTTTTTGTTAGATTTTAATGGTTTTTCTTTTTCGTTTTAGGCTTTGAAGATTTGTCATTCATGTGGAAAAGTAAGAAAATATGGAGAACAAGAGTGTCTTATAGTAGAATGTATTCCGCCAGAATGTATAAAATGAATCTTAGCAACATTATTCGTTCAGAATGAGTTAGTATTTTTTTTTGTTGAATTTTGATGCTTTTGTTGCATTTGTGATAGGAATTACTTGAAGACCTTATATGAATGACATGAAGAATGAATCGAAGATTGATCACACTCATAGTTTAAGAATGTTGTTGTTTTTTAAGAATTACACTTGCTATTCTTTCATAATGTTGTTATTATTCAAGAATGTTCTTTTTGTATCACGATCATAGAATATAATTATTTGATATATTATTAGTTCAAGTGTAACATCCGGATTCACATGTATCTTGTTTTAAGTATTTTCGTTAAATTTAATAGAGGGACTTGGCGAGTAGGCGCTCAGACTCGCCGAGTGGAATCGCGCATTGCCAGCCTGGATTAATGAGTGCACTCGGAGAGTCCATGCGTGAACTCGGCGAGTCCGCGCTGTTAAATGAAGCCCTAATTTTCGGGGCTTGTGCCCTATTTAAAAGCCCTTATGGCCGTCATTTGCAGCCACCTTGTTCCAGAGGTACCCTAGAGAGAGAGAGAGAGGAAAGGCTTGAGTGCAAGAAAGGGCTTATAATCTTCATTTTTGGGGTGACTTTGCTAGAGAAAGAAGTGAGGACCCATCTAAAGCGAGAAGGGAGCTTGGATTGGAGTTGTTCATCCTGAGAGTTCACCTTTGGAGGTATAATTCTTTCTATTTCGTGTTGATATGATAGATTCCATGATTTTAGGGTTTTTATCTCCCCTTTTTATGAGATCTAGGGAGTATGAGGTCTCCTTTGTGTTGATGATATCAGATTTGGGCCTTAAGAGGTCCATAGAGTCACTACCCTCTAGCTTTTTACAAGCAAGTAAGCAATTGGAGACTAGGTTGCCATCTCTAGAGTTATTTCTCCATTTGAGGCTTGATATGGGTTGCATGCACGTAAAGGTTGCACCTTTACGTGACTTTTGAGTGTTAGAAGGATGGATCTACTGTTTGGTGAAGCAGATATAGCCTCAAGAGATCTTTTGAGAGTTTTCATGGGACAAACTCGCTGAGTCCATAAGAGACTCGACGAGTCGAGTCGGGTTGCCCTAAGACTCGCGACCTGTGACGATCGGCGAGTATAGGGTTGACTCAGCGAGTCAAGAGAGGACCAAGGGCGAAGAGGGCAGGCGTGTACTCGCCAAGTCACCCTAGTGCACTCAGCGAGTCTGGTCAATGCTGACCTTTGACTTTGTTGACCATTAGGGTTTAGTTAGTGGTTGGACTTATGAGTCACTAACGGGGTAAGATGGTCTTTTACCCTTCTTAGAGGATTTATAGAGAGGGGATGGCCTAGCCTATAGAAGTTGTATTAATTACAATAACTATTTTGTGATTAGGCAGAGGCTAGTGCAGTATTTCAGAGTTCGAGGTTTACCGAGTTACCCGAGGTGAGTCTTCTCACTATACTTTACCTGGAGTGGTAATTAGAGTTATGAGACAGAGTATTTGTATGTTCTTGAATGATGTAATTTCTATGTGCTTTATACTATGTATGTTACAGAGTTGACAGAGTTAGGACCGGAAGGTCCATAGAGTTAGGGCCAGAGGGCCCACAGAGTTATGGGGCTGGAGGGTCCCACTGAGACACATTGACCAATGGGTGACACAGAGTTATAGCCTCGAGTGGCTAATATGTGATGTGTGTGGTATTTTGGGAAACTCACTAAGCATTTATGCTTACAGTGTTGTGTTATGTGTTTCAGGTACCAGTGAGGATCACGGGAAGGTGCCAGCTTGATCGTTACACACACGAGGAGTTTTTATATTTTAATCTTGGGATGTTATGTTATGTTTTGACTATGTGATACAATGGTGTTTTTATAACAATTATGAATGAAAATGTGTTTTATAAAATGTGAAAAATTATTTTGAAAATTTGGGTGCTACAATTTGTATCAGAGCCTTGGTTTGAGGGATTCGGGTTCGGGCGTATCTGAACTCAAACTGGGGATTTGGGAGATTTTCAAAATAAAATTTACAAACTTTTGTCAAGAGTAAAAAGATTTTGAAAGTGTAGAGCAGAGCAGTGTGTACGATCAGCCAGCGCCCAAACGGTGATTTCCCAAAAATACCCTTACATTATGAGTTATGAGATATTTTATGATATGATATGCATGCTAGAGTAGGCTAGGTATTCTTATTAGGACTAGTGTGGCCTGATATGTGATGCCTTAGCCTAGGGATTTTGCTGCTAGGAGATGCTTGAGAGTGAATAGATAGCAGCGAGGAGCTTATGAGAGATCTGCTTGAGAGTAGACTGTGCATAGAGAGAGAGAGAGAGAGAGTAGAGTGCTTGGGATTTGGGATCCTAGGAGGAGGACTTGGGTTGAATATTGATGCGGTGTGGACGGTAGTATTGGGCCCGTACTACCGAAAGCACCGGATCAATGTGCAGGCCAAGTAAGAATCCTTAGGGCACCAGGGATCAAGTAGGATTGGGATATTGAGTGTGTGTACACTCGAGCGAGTCTCTGATATTTTGTGTTGTATTTCAGAGAGACATCATAGTGGGGACACGCCACAGACCAGGGTCTAGTGAGGGGGTGTGAGCGATGAGGAGCTCCACCAGATGATTCATGATGAGGTGGCTGCTGCCAGCCGTGCTAAGATTCCAGAGATGTTCGGGTCTATCAAGACCACCCTGATCGAGACTTTTGATGAGCGTTATGTTGCTCTTACTAATGCTGCTGTTGTTGCAGCCACTACGGCCGTTGCTGCTGCCAGGCCACAGGGGGGTGACGCATTGCTGTCCCGGGAGTTCAGCAACACGCAGCCACCAGAGTTTGATGGGACTCGAGATGCGATAGCTACGATGAGGTGAATCTATGACATTGAGGGGTGCTTCTACATATGTTCATGTCCGGAGCATCTGAGGGTTCGGTGTCACACCCCAAAACCAAGAACGGCGGAAACGTTTTGGGGCGGAGGACGTCATGTACAGTATCACAACACAGTAAATGTAAATAAGCAAACAACATCATCCATTGCATTAAATATATAATTTTAATACAAACGTGTTCTGTACAGTTTTAGACACCAAAAATATAATGTAAATCAAAATAATATGATGAGTCTTGAATGCGCTCCATCTTCTCAAAAGCTGGCATCGGTACCTGTCTACTGATGGCCTGAGAATACAAGTTATTTTGAAAGAGTTTATCAGCATTAAGCTGGTGAGTTCATAAGTATTTTAGTTTCGGTGTTTGTTATCAAAACGTTTGAACGTGTCACAAGTATAAGTTTGTAAAATGTATGTAAGTGTTTGTAAAAGTTTGAATCTCTCAGAAAAACCTATATTTTCTATTAAAGTAGACTTCTACCAAGGCTTAACTATTTTGTATGCTCGTTTGTTGTAAAAGTGTGTAATTTCCCAAGTGTAACTATCATTTAACAAATATAGTTTGTACATTAATGTTTAAGTGAGGTTATCACTAAAAATATGTAATGGGTAAATCATTGTAGTACTGTAGTTTTGTATTATAGGAACTACTGCTGTACTAACTACCTTAAACCGGATTTATATTAAGGTATAATGTGATAATTGCACCATACTATCGACTGGTAACAACGACATACGAATGGTCGTAATAACGGAATGACGTTTGGCACCCGCAGACCTGCAGGTCCGGCTGTAGCTAGCAGCAAGGTGTAGGATAGTCAATCCAGTATAGATCTATACGCAAACTCACGCTCTCCCTCCAAGAGAATTCTGGCTACAACTCGGGCCATGACATTTAAGGCATGCTCCGATCCAGTGGATCACAATTGTTAACGTATTCTTGTATATGTAGTGTAATGTTTCTCGCTCTAGTATAGTTGTATATGTTCTCTTTCTAGTATAGTTGTATGTGTTCTCTTCCTAGCATAGTTGTATATGTTCTCTTTCTTGTATAGTTGCATGTGTTCTCTTCCTAGTATAGTTGTATATGTTCTCTTTCTAGTATAGTTGTATGTGTTCTCTTCCTAGAATAGTTGTATATGTTCTCTTTCTAGTATAGTTGTATATGTTCTCGTAGTAATGTAGTGTATAGACTCATGAATGAACTGACTCATTGATCTAGAAGTTGTAGTAGTATGATCCTGTATTACCCCGATGGTAACTTACTAGTGATGTGAATAGTACGCATGAATATGGAAGTACTTTTATGTCTATATATGTATATTTGATATATAATTAATATTGAAACGACCTTTGGATGGTCACCTGAAATCCCACCAGACCACATCCAAATCGAGAAAAAGGAAATAGGGCGGATGGCCTTCCTAAGCCCTTTAAACATTTCTTATATATCTATACATATATGGGCATGCAATTTATAAGAAGTATAACAAGGTTTAAATAAAAGTATTTGATAAGTAAAAGAGTTTGTAAAACATTTCGAAGTAAAGCAGTTTGATAAACAGTTTGAACAGTGATAAAATCATTGGTTTTCTAGTTATTAATCACATGTGATTAATGTAATCACATGTGATTGATGCAATAACTATAAGCATTTAACTTGTATTCCCCCCATAAAGTATTTAAAACATTTAAAGTATTTTAAAGGTTAATTAAAGGGGTATGAACTGACTTGTGATGAGTGGATTGGATTGTAGTGTCGGATACCGTGCTAGGTGGCAAACAGAGTCTTGTTCACATGCACGAGCCTAGTTATCATATAATAAGCGTATATATAACTAATTAGCCAAATGATAACTTAATGAAATAAGTTGGGACACTTAGGAACATGTAAACACTTTGTATAAGTGTTATAGGTCCTAATGGTTGCATCTAAGTGTTATGGGACAAGGCTAAAGGGGTTTAATGCACTAAAGGACCTTGTATAGGAGTTTACTACCCATAAAACCCCACACAAGGAGTTTACGGTCGTAAACCCTTGAGTTTACGGCCGTGAACTCCACTCTTGGTGGATTTGGGTGTTTTAAGGTGCTAAATGAATTCTAGAATAAGCCTAGCTTGGTGGTTTAATCCTTTGGGTAGTTTAGGGCATAGATAACACTCCTTTGAGGAGTTTACGGCCTAAAGACCATACCCCTTAGACTTTATAGCCATAAACTCTCATGGGGTGGATGTTTTAATTCTTTTAAGTCTCTTGCACAATTAGGATAATTTCTAGGCTTTTGATTTAGGCTAAGAGGGACTTTAGGCACACTTTGGTGCCTTTACTTGGAGTTTACGGCCCAAGAGCATTTCTTGGCCATAAACTCCCTTTTAGGGATGATTTTGATGTGTTTTAGTCCCCATTTTAGCTACAAGTATTTGAGGGTAATAGTCTAAAGCCTTAGGGGGTGATTAGGGCTCATTTTGCCCTTGAAAATGGTGTTTACGGTCCAAGAATTTCTTGGGTCATAAACTCCTAAAACTTGGTGTTATTGATTGATTTCTAGCCTCAAATGATCCTACATATTATGCTAAACTAGTTGTCTAACAAGGAATTGGGACTAGATAGCCTTAAAGCTCCATTTTGGAGTTTACTCCCCAAGAACGTTCTTGGGCGGTAAACTCCCGGATCTCATATAATAGACATGTAATCTATGTTAATAAGCATAAAACAAACATTATAACACAACTAGAGAAGTGTACTCACGATTTGGGATGAAAACCTGAAGATCCGTGAGAGAGAATATGGCTTTTCTCTAGTTGGAAATGTGAATAATAAATGAATTTAGTTCAGAAATCTATTTATAGTCCTGAAATATTTTGGCAGAAAATATTTTTATTCTGGAATTGGACTCTAATATTATGAAGTTTTGAAATGCTCAAGTTTCACAAACCCATGAGCATCCACCCTCCTGATATCTCCTTAAACGTAAACCCTAATGTACACAAACTTATTCGGAAAAGTCTGAAATTCATTGAAACTGGACTAGCTTCTATTGAATAGTTAATGTTCATACAAAATGGAAATTTCGGGTTGTCACATTCGGTTTGCGCTGAACCAGCTTCGCTTGGGGGCAAAGGACTGGTGGAAGTTTGTGACAGCGCACTATTCTTCTACAGAGCTTGTTGTAGTGACCTGGGAGAGGTTCACCGCTATGTTTCGTGATGAGTACATTCCCCTGGTGGAAAGGAGCGATTGGACCAGGAGTTCTTGACCCTCAAGCAGGGTATAGTGTCTATTACTGTGATAACCAGGATGTTTCATGAGAGGGCGATGTTCTGCCCTTAGCACGTGTCTTCTGAGCAGGCACGTATGAGCCGGTATTTGAGCATTTTGAGGAGAGATATCCTCGAGTTCGTGGCGAACTCGACGTACCGGACATTTTCTGAGCTTCAGGCAAATGCCCGGAATAGGGAGATTGAGCTAGAGACTAAGGCCAGGGAGGAGGCGGAGTCTCAAGGTAGGGATCGGTGACCGGCGCAGTCCTAGCCGGCCGCCAAGCGGGCTAAGCCCACCGATTCGAGATCTGGGAACTAGAAGGGCCTTACTTGTGGCAAGTGCGGCAAGAGTCATGAGGGGATGTGCAGAGTAGGGTCTTGCTACAAGTGTAGCAAGGAGGTGCATATGGCCAAGGATTGCCCCAAGGGGTTTGCAATGTGTTTTCACTACAACCAGACTGGACACCGGAGGGCCAAGCGTCCGCAGTTACGAGGGTCAGCTCAGGGAGCTTCCCAAGGGTCTATCCCTGCTGTTGTTCGAGCTACAAAGAGTCAGCCGGTGAAGGTCGAGGCGCCGAAGGCTCGTGGGAGAGCCTTCCAGTTGACAGCGGAGGAGGTCCGCGCAACACCTGATGTTGTGCTGGTATGTATTCTTTCTTATGTTTATGTTGAGTTTGTGGTTTTATGCTTATATTGTGATATGTGTAGGTACGTTTCTTGTGTGTTGTGTGCCTGCTTTGGTGTTATTTGACTCGGGTGTGAGTCGGTCTTTTGTGTCGTTAGCCTTTAGTCAGCACGTCAGTATTTGTCATGAGGCGTTGAGTCGACCCTTGCGAGTTTCCATAGCTGACGAGAGAGCAGTGTATGCCACTGATGTGATTCGAGGATGTGTACTCGAGATATTCGGTGTGGGGTTTCCGATTTATTTTGTCCCGATTGCTATGGGAGATGTCTGTTTCATCGTGGGCATGGACTGGTTGAGCAAATTTAGAGCGGTTATCAACTGCGATCGGCAGCTGGTGACCATATGTGACAACCCGAAATTTCCATTCAATCAAACCCTAGAAGTCAACCACTTTGTATTATAAGTTAATGTCATTATTTCTTATTTTTAAGAAATTTAAAGTTCGTTTGATTATTTTAATATTATTTTTAAACGAACGGGTGAAAGAAAGTGTCGTCTCGGGTTTTGAAATTTAAAAACCGCAAACGCCTCGTGTCTTAGAAGTTCGCGACCAAACTTTTATGTTTAGGTCGAAAAATCATCCAAAAACGTAAACTCATGCCTTAAGCATGAGTTTACTCCTCAAAAACTAGTCATTTGTGTTTACTCCCCTTTTACTAAAAGAGTAAACTCCAAACTCTCTCAAGTATCATCCTAGATTTTGTTCTAGATCTTCAAACTAGTAAGTGTTATAACCATTTCAAGATGGTTTAATACTTAATCTAGTGTTTTTACATCCTTTAATCCATTCATTTATGTGTTTTGACTAGTTTTTCCAAACCACTAAGAACACCAAGAACACACACTAGTGTTCTTGGACTTAAAGTTCATTTCAGGCTTCCACAATGTAAGTACTTCTATCATAGAGTCATTTAAAGCTAGCTATACATGTTTATACCAAGGAAAAGTCCCAAGAACACCAAGTTACAGGTGTTCACGGTTTTGGGAGGTCCCAAAACCGTAAACACCAAGTTTAGGGCCAAAATGGTGGGTTAAGGTGCCAAGATGCTTCACAATGCCTTAGGAACTTGTCTAGATTCATCCTTTAAGAGTTTATCACACAAAAAGCACCAAAACTTTCCATTTTTATGTGTTTACAGTTTGGGGATGTCCCAAAACCATAAACACCCCAAAAAGTGGGTAAATGTCCCATAAATGTCTCATGGTTGTTCCTTATGCCTAGAATCTAACCTAGACTAGTGTCATGATTGAGCTAAGGACTTGAAAACCCCCAAATACCAAACTTTTGAGTTTAAGGTAGTAAACTCATGGAGAAATGGTCCTTAGACCGTAAACTCCATTTAGGAGTGTTTTGATGCCACACAACACTTCATAAGGCTTAAACATGAAGTAGGAATGTTTGGAATAGCTTAGAAGACTTCAAAACAACAAATGGTAAAAAGGTTAGGAGTTTACGATCGTAAACTCAAGGGGTGTTGGTCCTTAGGGAGTAAGCTCATTTTAAGAGTGTTCCTTGAACCCCAAATCATACTAGCCTTTCCCTACAACACTTAGATGCACTCCTTAGCACTTATAACACTTATACAAAGTGTTTGTCATGTCCTAGAGTGCCTTGACTTGTTTATTAGTTTTTTAAAGACTAATTGTTTATATACATATGTCCTCATATGTAATTAGGATCTTTGTGCGTGTCTAAGTCTTCACTTGACACCAAGCACTTATCCGACACTTCCTTCCGATCCACTCGCAACATGTGAGTTCATACCCCTTAATCAACGTTTTAAATGTTTTTAAATGTTTTATGGGGGGGTACAAGTAGAATCATGCTAGTTATTATATAAATCACATGTGATTAATAAGCAACATTCAAATGATTTGCTACTCATTAACCGTCTTACCAAATAGTTTTCTTCATATGCTATTTATAAAAGTTTTATATGTTTAAAACTCCTTATTTTGCACTGTATGTTTCATTTCAAGCTCATTTACAATTGTGTTTCCTCCAACCATTTCCTTACACTTAAACTGTTTTATAGATTGACATCAAGTCAATCTTTTTCTTAGATAATAATTATGTTCAAAGGTTTTACAAAACTTATTTTACACTTTTATATTATCATTTGCATGCCTATATATGTATAGTTATATAAGAAATGTTAAAAAGACTTAGGAAGGCTATCCACCCTATTTCCTTTTTGCGCTTGAGATGTGGTCTAGTGGGACATCGGGTATCCGTCCGAAGGTTGTTTAAATATTAGTTATATATCATATGTACATATATAGTCATAAAGGTCCTTCCAGTTCATCCAATGCCCTTTGGTAGCAAGGGTATACATCCATGTTCATACGTACCAGTTAAATTACTAGTAAGCTACCATATGGGTAGTTTAGGAAGATACTAGAACTATTACTAGAACGCGATATCATACAATGAGTCAATTCATTCATGAGTCAATACTTGTTACATAGAGAGAACATACATTACAACAAGTACACACAGTACATTACTATACTATTACATATATATGTTTACATGATTAAATTTACGTAGATACATCTAGAAAGAGAACATATACAACTATACTAGAAAGAGAACATATACAACTATACTAGAAAGAGAACATATACAACAATACTAGAACGATTAACAGTACATTACATATACATGAATACGTTAACATAATTGTGATCCACTGTATCGGATGACGCCTTCAATGTCATGGCCCGAGTTGTAGCCAGAGTCTCTTGGAGGGAGAGCATGAGTTTGCATATAGATCTATACTGGATTGAATATCCTACAGCTTGTTGTTAGCTATAGCCGGACCTGCAGGTCTGCGGGTGCCAAACGCCATACCTTTTTATGACCTGCATTTGTCGTTGTTACATAGTCGATAGTGTGGTACAATTAATCACATGATACCTTAATATAAATCCGGTTTAAGGTAGTTAGTACAACAGTAGTTCCTATAATACAACACTACAGTACCACATTAATTTACCCTTTACATATATTTCGTGATCATTTCACTTAAACATTAAATGTACAAACTATATTTTGTTAATGATAGTTACACTTGGGAAAGTTACACACGTTTACAAGAAACGAACATTTAGAACAGTTAGGTCTTGGTAGAGGACACCCTTATATAATAGTAGGAATCATAGGTATTTCTAGGGTTTTTCAAACGTTTACAGTTGTTTTACAAACATTTTCAATACTTACAGTTCATATACAAACAATTTCTTACATATAAATTAAGAAACTAAAATACTTATGATCTCACCAGCTTTAAAGCTGATACTCGCTTTCAAAATACTTGTATCCTCAGGTCATCAATAGACAGGTACCGATGCAAGGTTTAGAGAAGATGGTGCTCGTTCAAGACTCATCCTTCATTTTGATTATACGTTAGTGTTTATCATAATTTGTCAGAACACTTGTATTACAATTATATGATTAATGCAATGGATGATGTTGTTGCTTGTTTACTACTTTTCATTGTTGTGATACTGTACATGACGTCCTCCGCCCCAGAACTTTTCCGCCGTTCTTGGTTTTGGGGTGTGACAGATTGGTATCAGAGCATTGTTTATAGTGAATTTAGTATATCAACCGATAAAAGATGTACTAACTATAAATACAATGGGATTAAAAATAATCTGACCAAGAGTTTGTACGTTAAATAGTATAATATTTAATTAAGTATACGTGGCTGCATTCATACTAAAATCAATGTCACTAGGACAGTACAAAAAGAATTATGATTTTTGGGCAACACAGGTGGACATAGAGACATATAGTCAAAACTGAGAAGATATAGCCTGATCAACTATATTATCCGAGGGTTGACTAGCATGTGCCTAAGTGTAGTTGTGTGGTTGCAACAAGTCAAAAATCTTACCAACCCTACCATAATGAGAACAGTAGAACATAACATTAAGCTTAAAATACTATAGGGGTATTTGGTGTTACTATAAGTACTTTATACTTGAGAACTAAAACGGGATCTTCATTACTAAGTTGATAGTTGCTAAGTGGATACACTAAGGCTATATGTAATTAGGATGATATAGACTTAGAATATGTGAAAATTTTACTTTACCCCTATTCTGTGTTAATTTGGAGTTAAGGTCACTTATTCGAAGGCCTATCCTGTTTCGATTACATATAACTCTTCACAAATAGCGATGTAACTAATGAAGATTTTCTAAATAATTATCTAGATATTTCGTCTAATAATTATTTTCTTACCCCAATTCTCGCGTAGATAACATGGTTGGACTCCATCCCCACGACAATCAAATACCTTCCGAATTAGGTCATTGCTGGATGGTTTGCAGAAGAACCAGAAAATGATCATCCTATCCCTGTGAATGATCACCATGATGAAGACCTTTCATACGATGCTAACTCCGAACCCGAGGTTGAGAACCTACCCCAGGCAGCTCCCGTTCCAATTCCTAACCCTCGTCCGGCTTTTCATGGCCCGGCGCCTGAGTGGGTGGAATGCTTGGAAACATGAAGCCAAGGACAAGATCAGCCCATGCCATTTAATGGTGACCGAAGCTCTTATGAGCTGAGCAATGGGGGCTCAGCAGATAGAATCTTGCCAATCTTGGTCCGCAGAGTGGCCCGAAATGAGATTCAAGGCAGGACAGCCCTACATCAGATCACAGAAGTTCTCGCCGATGCGAGAATGCATACCCTCCGCACCATTCGTCTAGAAGATTCTCGCGAGAGATCAGAGAGAAACCATGAAACCCTACTGCAATCACTGGCTGAATCACGAGCCGAAGTCATAGAGCTCCAAGTACGCCAGAGAGTGTACGAAAGACACCTACTTGATGTGGAACGTCAACTGGCTAAACTGAGGGTTCACCAGAGGGATGACCATCGCCAGTAGTAGATGCTTTACTTTATTTTCCTTGTTATGAAGACGTTTTTTTGTCTATGCCCGATGTGGCATTTTCTATGAAACTATCTTGTACTGTAAGTACTATTGTTTAGGTTTTTATGCTGTCGAGGACTATCTTCTCTGGGTATGATGTAATACCTTTTAAAAGGTCATTTTCCTGAACTTTTACATCAGGAATATCAAAGATATTGACAGTCGTCTAACTTCTGTGTCATTCTTTATCCAAGTACTCTTATCATACTTTCATCAGAGCCTATCTGAAACATGCTTTAGTCAAGTCATTGGACTAGTGTCATGATTGAGCTAAGGACTTGAAAACCCCCAAATACCAAACTTTTGAGTTTAAGGTATTAAACTCATGAGTTTAAGGTAGTAAACTCATGGAGAAATGGTCCTTAGACCGTAAACTCCATTTAGGAGTGTTTTGATGCCACACAACACTTCATAAGGCTTAAACATGAAGTAGGAATGTTTGGAATAGCTTAGAAGACTTCAAAACAACAAATGGTAAAAAGGTTAGGAGTTTACGATCGTAAACTCAAGGGGTGTTGGTCCTTAGGGAGTAAGCTCATTTTAAGAGTGTTCCTTGAACCCCAAATCATACTAGCCTTTCCCTACAACACTTAGATGCACTCCTTAGCACTTATAACACTTATACAAAGTGTTTGTCATGTCCTAGAGTGTCTTGACTTGTTTATTAGTTTTTTAAAGACTAATTGTTTATATACATATGTCCTCATATGTAATTAGGATCTTTGTGCGTGTCTAAGTCTTCACTTGACACCAAGCACTTATCCGACACTTCCTTCCGATCCACTCGCAACATGTGAGTTCATACCCCTTAATCAACATTTTAAATGTTTTTAAATGTTTTATGGGGGGGGGGGGTACAAGTAGAATCATGCTAGTTATTATATAAATCACATGTGATTAATAAGCAACATTCAAATGATTTGCTACTCATTAACCGTCTTACCAAATAGTTTTCTTCATATGCTATTTATAAAAGTTTTATATGTTTAAAACTCCTTATTTTGCACTATATGTTTCATTTCAAGCTCATTTACAATTGTGTTTCCTCCAACCATTTCCTTACACTTAAACTGTTTTATAGATTGACATCAAGTCAATCTTTTTCTTAGATAATAATTATGTTCAAAGGTTTTACAAAACTTATTTTACACTTTTATAGTATCATTTGCATGCCTATATATGTATAGTTATATAAGAAATGTTAAAAAGACTTAGGAAGGCTATCCACCCTATTTCCTTTTCGCGCTTGAGATGTGGTCTAGTGGGACATCGGGTATCCGTCCGAAGGTTGTTTAAATATTAGTTATATATCATATGTACATATATAGTCATAAAGGTCCTTCCAGTTCATCCAATGCCCTTTGGTAGCAAGGGTATACATCCATGTTCATACGTACCAGTTAAATTACTAGTAAGCTACCATATGGGTAGTTTAGGAAGATACTAGAACTATTACTAGAACGCGATATCATACAATGAGTCAATTCATTCATGAGTCAATACTTGTTACATAGAGAGAACATACATTACAACAAGTACACACAGTACATTACTATACTATTACATATATATGTTTACATGATTAAATTTACGTAGATACATCTAGAAAGAGAACATATACAACTATACTAGAAAGAGAACATATACAACTATACTAGAAAGAGAACATATACAACAATACTAGAACGATTAACAGTACATTACATATACATGAATACATTAACATAATTGTGATCCACTGTATCGGACGACGCCTTCAATGTCATGGCCCGAGTTGTAGCCAGAGTCTCTTGGAGGGAGAGCATGAGTTTGCGTATAGATCTATACTGGATTGAATATCCTACAGCTTGTTGTTAGCTATAGCCGGACCTGCAGGTCTGCGGGTGCCAAACGCCATACCTTTTTATGACCTGCATTTGTCGTTGTTACATAGTCGATAGTGTGGTACAATTAATCACATGATACCTTAATATAAATCCGGTTTAAGGTAGTTAGTACAGCAGTAGTTCCTATAATACAACACTACAGTACTACATTAATTTACCCTTTACATATATTTAGTGATCATTTCACTTAAACATTAAATGTACAAACTATATTTTGTTAATGATAGTTACACTTGGGAAAGTTACACACGTTTACAAGAAACGAACATTTAGAACAGTTAGGTCTTGGTAGAGGACACCCTTATATAATAGTAGGAATCATAGGTATTTCTAGGGTTTTTCAAACGTTTACAGTTGTTTTACAAACATTTTCAATACTTACAGTTCATATACAAACAATTTCTTACATATAAATTAAGAAACTAAAATACTTATGATCTCACCAGCTTTAAAGCTGATACTCGCTTTCAAAATACTTGTATCCTCAGGTCATCAATAGACAGGTACCGATGCAAGGTTTAGAGAAGATGGTGCTCGTTCAAGACTCATCTTTCATTTTGATTATACGTTAGTGTTTATCATAATTTGTCAGAACACTTGTATTACAATTATATGATTAATGCAATGGATGATGTTGTTGCTTGTTTACTACTTTTCATTGTTGTGATACTGTACATGACGTCCTCCGCCCCAGAACTTTTCCGCCGTTCTTGGTTTTGGGGTGTGACAGATTGGTATCAGAGCATTGTTTATAGTGAATTTAGTATATCAACCGATAAAAGATGTACTAACTATAAATACAATGGGATTAAAAATAATCTGACCAAGAGTTTGTACGTTAAATAGTATAATATTTAATTAAGTATACGTGGCTGCATTCATACTAAAATCAATGTCACTAGGACAGTACAAAAAGAATTATGATTGTTGGGCAACACAGGTGGACATAGAGACATATAGTCAAAACTGAGAAGATATAGCCTGATCAACTATATTATCCGAGGGTTGACTAGCATGTGCCTAAGTGTAGTTGTGTGGTTGCAACAAGTCAAAAATCTTACCAACCCTACCATAATGAGAACAGTAGAACATAACATTAAGCTTAAAATACTATAGGGGTATTTGGTGTTACTATAAGTACTTTATACTTGAGAACTAAAACGGGATCTTCATTACTAAGTTGATAGTTGCTAAGTGGATACACTAAGGCTATATGTAATTAGGATGATATAGACTTAGAATATGTGAAAATTTTACTTTACCCCTATTCTGTGTTAATTTGGAGTTAAGGTCACTTATTCGAAGGCCTATCCTGTTTCGATTACATATAACTCTTCACAAATAGCGATGTAACTAATGAAGATTTTCTAAATAATTATCTAGATATTTCGTCTAATAATTATTTTCTTACCCCAATTCTCGCGTAGATAACATGGTTGGACTCCATCCCCACGACAATCAAATACCTTCCGAATTAGGTCATTGCTGGATGGTTTGCAGAAGAACCAGAAAATGATCATCCTATCCCTGTGAATGATCACCATGATGAAGACCTTTCATACGATGCTAACTCCGAACCTGAGGTTGAGAACCTACCCCAGGCAGCTCCCGTTCCAATTCCTAACCCTCGTCCGGCTTTTCATGGCCCGGCGCCTGAGTGGGTGGAATGCTTGGAAACATGGAGCCAAGGACAAGATCAGCCCATGCCATTTAATGGTGACCGAAGCTCTTATGAGCTGAGCAATGGGGGCTCAGCAGATAGAATCTTGCCAATCTTGGTCCGCAGAGTGGCCCGAAATGAGATTCAAGGCAGGACAGCCCTACATCAGATCACAGAAGTTCTCGCCGATGCGAGAATGCATACCCTCCGCACCATTCGTCTAGAAGATTCTCGCGAGATATCAGAGAGAAACCATGAAACCCTACTGCAATCACTGGCTGAATCACGAGCCGAAGTCATAGAGCTCCAAGTACGCCAGAGAGTGTACGAAAGACACCTACTTGATGTGGAACGTCAACTGGCTGAACTGAGGGTTCACCAGAGGGATGACCATCGCCAGTAGTAGATGCTTTACTTTATTTTCCTTGTTATGAAGACGTTTTTTTGTCTATGCCCGATGTGGCATTTTCTATGAAACTATCTTGTACTGTAAGTACTATTGTTTAGGTTTTTATGCTGTCGAGGACTATCTTCTCTGGGTATGATGTAATACCTTTTAAAAGGTCATTTTCCTGAACTTTTACATCAGGAATATCAAAGATATTGACAGTCGTCTAACTTCTGTGTCATTCTTTATCCAAGTACTCTTATCATACTTTCATCAGAGCCTATCTGAAACATGCTTTAGTCAAGTCATTGGACTATAGTAATTTAACTCCGGATGCATTTCCAAGTCTCTTTCAGTGGTTGGATCCTATTATTCACCAACCATCGATACCTCGTCTTGAACGACAAACGTCTTGAGACCATTCTACGAACTTACTTCCACTCATTATTAGGACTGCATCATAGGGATGTAGGTCAACCCTTCCTAGAACATACTCTTACTCTTTGCTTGAACAATCAAAGTACATCTAGGGACAACTTGAATCGATCACAAAATCCTTATCTTTCGTATTGCAGAATCATGCCTCCATCCGGAAATAGTCACCCGAACAACGAAACCCCTACCCTTTTTATTGATGTAGCTACCTTTCTAGTCACAGTCTTAACTGCCGTGGCAGCTATTCTGACCCACCTTAACGCTAACAATGCAAATGTTAGCGGAATGAGTATCAACGATTCCAGTCCAAGTGACAGCCAAGTACACCCAGGAGCAATGAACTACCGCAACACTTCGAATTGTAAGCCCAAGAACAGCAAGCGAAAGTTCAGGGATGGAGTAAAGGGAAAATCACACCAAGGGACGAGCAAAAGACAGCAACCAGTGACAACCTTCACAGCCATGACGTATGCACTTTCCATTGCCATTCTTTCTGGTATCCCAGTTAACCCAGTAAGACCTTATGCTGGCAAACTCACAAAATGCATCAAATGCAATTACCACCACCATGGACTCTGTTGGGAAATGCAGTGCTTAAACTGCAACAAAAAGGGACATACCATCCATTACTGCAATACTCCGATCCAATACATTACTTCAACCACAAATGTCGGAACTTCTCGAGTATGCCACCTATGTGGTGTAATGGGACACTTCAAGAAGGACTGCCCATCAGAGAAGAACAACGGGGGAATAGGAGGAGTTTGAACCCCGAACCTTGCTATAGCATAAGTTCACTTTCTTTTGTACAGTATTTAAGTAAGCTTTCAAACTATTTAAAGCTAGTTCAACTCGAGTCGTACCTTTTGCGAGATCCCACCAGTGGAGGGATCCTCGTGCTGCGTGTACTTATCTTTTGTAGTATACCGTGTTCGCAGCAATATTCTTGTAATTAGCCTATGATACTGAAACTCTGTTGATGGTTGCACAATTATGTTTGGTCTGTAACGCCTTATGTTCAAATATAATATCTTTAAGTTTCCTTATGATTCCGACATTATCATTCGACCAGATTCAATTTGATCCGCTCAATATCAGCTTCGTACGTAAATCTCTTTATCAGTAAACGTCTTTTTAGCGAAACCGTCATTTCAAAACACCGAAGAACTCATGCGTGGAGTACCTCATAGTTCTTCTCTTTTCCGAAGAAATCCCCGAAGTACCACTCGTGCAGTACGTGAAGTTCAATCCAAGGATTCATATGGTTGATCTATCACTTAGGAATGTATACATTAGGGTAATATATAATCAAGGTTCTACAAGTTTAGAATTGATGATCCCACTTTAACTTCTTTTTCCCCGATGGGATATGAGCTTAAAGAAGAATCAGTTATTCGACTACCTTTTCAATCTTAATTATATACAACTCGTATACACGATATAGTGATCATTGAACCAAGTGTGAATTCTAATATGAACTTCAGGATGGAGAACTACCCAAGACTACGAGTAATCACATCGTCATGTGAACAAACTTAGAACCCAGTATGACTCCTATAAACAGATCGCCCTATAGTCTAAACACCTACGGAGATACAAGAACAGTCCGAACAACTTAGCGAACTGCACATAAATAGAGTTAGAAGACTAGGCTTCTCACCCTGGAGAACTTCGGTCATATTCTTCCAGAGATCGACGGATTGCATCATATGTACCTCGGCTATCGAGGACTCCGTCAAGATTTTCCATTAGAAATTGTTGTCTCTGCCTCGCATAGATGAAGCGGTTGAGCAAACGCAAGGAAAGAATTACTTTCAGAAATGGACCTGAGATCCGAATATCACCAGCTTGAGTGTGAGGGAAGGATGTCTTGAAGACTACCTTCCGAACTCGATGCGGACACTTCAAGTCCGTAGTGATACCCCTCGGATAGGACCAATACGCCTGAAGCATTCATGAATTTAATGAATAGAGTCCGTCTTTCTTACTTGGATCAGTTCGTCGTTCTCCATGTAATGACTTACTTATCTACCCTCGTAGTAAGAAGGAACCCGCGGAAACATTACCCTCGGAGATACTTTTCGCAAAGTTCTCTAAACACGAGTTTTGGAATAAAATAGTCAAAATTTCCTAAGACACACTATTAGTGATATGGAAATTCTTGAGTACTCTATCAATTTATCAAAACCGTTGAGAATTTGTCGACATCAGGGACGCCGACAGGAATTCGCCAAATTCTAGGTCTTACAGAACTACTGTCATAGTTCATCCAGAACTCCTTGAAAATCAGAGAAACCTTTATGACTTTGACCCAGCAGGGGGTGACCCTTGACTGGGAAGATAAACAAGAAAAAGAAACCTTGGAGATTCCAAGTGAGAGACCAAGTTCTTTAGGAAAACTCACTTTGGGAATGGCTTAATGCGTTTCGCTTCGCGTGAAAAGCTAAATCCAAGTTAGTCAGGACCTCCGAGATTCTTACTAGAATCGGTCCTGTATCCCACAAACTAGACCTACTCCGTGAACTCAGTAACGTACATTATACTCTCCACGTCTCGATCTTGAAACCGTACCTTTCCATTAGGACTCTCGTAAGCCCACTCGAGGAGATCGAGATTAACAAGATCCTCGCCTTCATTTTAGAACCGTAGTGACCCTCGACCAAGTGGTCAAGCGGACGAAGCAACGTCGCCTCCCTATAGTGAAGGTTCGTTGCGATACCAACCGAGGACCCGATTTCACTTAGGAGCGCGAGAACCAGTCGATTAGGAAGTTTCCCACCTCATGACTCGATCATTCATGTCTGCTTCCTTACCTAAATTCTAATTTCGGGACGAAATTCCCTTCAACAGTGGGATGATGTGACCACCCGAAATTTCCATTCAGTCAAACCCTAGAAGTCAACCACTTCGTATCATAAGTTAATGTCATTATTTCTTATTTTTAAGAAATTTAAAGTTTGTTTGATTATTTTAATATTATTTTTAAACGAATGGGTGAAAGAAAGTGCCGTCTCGGGTTTTGAAATTTAAAAACCGCAAATGCCTCGTGTCTTAGAAGTTCGCGACTAAACTTTTATGTTTAGGTCGAAAAATCATCCATAAACGTAAACTCATGCCTTAAGCATGAGTTTACTCCCCAAAAACTAGTCATTTGTGTTTACTCCCCATTTACTAAAAGAGTAAACTCCAAACTCTCTCAAGTATCATCCTAGATATTGTTCTAGATCTTCAAACTAGTAAGTGTTCTAACCATTTCAAGTTGGTTTAATACCTAATCTGGTGTTTGTACATCCTTTAATCCATTCATTTATGTGTTTTGACTAGTTTTTCCAAAACACCAGGAACACCAAGAATACACACTAGTGTTCTTGGACTTAAAGTTCATTTCAAGCTTCCACAATGTAAGTACTTCTATCCTAGAGTCATTTAAAGCTAGCTATACATGTTTATTCCAAGAAAAAGTCCCAAGAACACCAAGTTAAAGGTGTTCATGGTTTTGGGAGGCCCCAAAACCGTAAACACCAAGTTTAGGGCCAAAATGGTGGGTTAAGGTGCCTAGATGCTTCACAATGCCTTAGGAACTTGTCTAGATTCATCCTTGAAGAGTTTATCACACAAAAAGCACCAAAACTTTCCATTTTTATGTGTTTACGGTTTGGGGATGCCCCAAAACCATAAAAACCCCAAAAAGTGTGTAAATGTCCCATAAATGTCCCATGGTTGTTCCTTATGCCTAGAATCTAACCTAGACTAGTGCCATGATTGAGCTAAGGACTTGAAAACCCCCAAATACCAAACTTGTGAGTTTAAGGTAGTAAACTCATGAGTTTAAGGCAATAAACTCATTTGTTTAAGGTAGTAAACTCATGGAGAAATGGTCCTAAGACTGTAAACTCCATTTAGTAGTGTTTTGATGCCACACAACACTTCATAAGGCTTAAACATGAAGTAGGAATGTTTGGAATAGCTTAGAAGACTTCAAAACAACAAATGGTAAAAAGGTTAGGAGTTTACGACCGTAAAATCAAGAGTTTACGACCGTAAACTCAAGGGGTGTTGGTCCTTAGGGAGTAAACTCATTTTAAGAGTGTTCCTTGAACCCCAAATCATACTAGCCTTTCCCTAAAACACTTAGATGCACTCCTTAGCACTTATAAAACTTATACAAAGTGTCTGTCATGTCCTAGAGTGTCTTGACTTGTTTATTAGTTGTTTAAAGACTAATTGTTTATATACATATGTCCTCATATGTAATTAGGATCTTTGTGCGTATCTAAGTCTTCACTTGACACCAAGCACTTATCCGACATTACCTTCTGATCCACTCGCAACAGGTGAGTTCATACCCCTTAATCAATGTTTTAACTGTTTTTAAATGTTTTATGGGGGGATACAAGTAGAATTATGCTAGTTATTATATCAATCACATGTGATTAATAAGCAGCATTCAAATGATTTGCTACTCGTTAGCCGTCTTACCAAATAGTTTTCTTCATATGCTATTCATAAAAGTTTTATATGTTTAAAACTCCTTATTTTGCATTGTATGTTTCATTTCAAACTCATTTACAATTGTGTTTCTTCCAATCATTTCCTTATACTTAAACTGTTTTCTAGATTGACATCAAGTCAGTCTTTTTCTTAGATAATAATTATGTTCAAAGGTTTTACAAAACTTACTTTATGCTTTTATATTATCAATTGCATGCCTATATATGTATAGTTATATAAGAAATGTTTAAAAGACATAGGAAGGCTATCCACCCTATTTCCTTTTCGCGCTTGAGATGTGGTCTGGTGGGACATTGGGTATCCGTCCGAAGGTTGTTTAAATATTAGTTATATATCATATGTACATATATAGTCATAAAGGTCCTTCCAGTTCATCCAATGCCCTTGGGTAGCAAGGGTATACATCCATGTTCATACGTACCAGTTAAATTACTAGTAAGCTACCATATGGGTAGTTTAGGAAGATACTAGAACTATTACTAGAACGCGATATCATACAATGAGTCAGTTCATTCATGAGTCAATACTTGCTACATCGAGAGAACATACATTACAGCTAGTACACAGAGTACATTACTATACTATTACATAGATATGTTTACATGATTACATTCACATAGATACATCTAGAAAGAGAACATATACAACTATACTAGAAAGAGAACATATACAACAATACTAGAACGATTAACAATACATTACATATACATGAATACGTTAACATAATTGTGATCCACTGTATCGGACGACGCCTTCAATGTCATGGCCCGAGTTGTAGCCAGAGTCTCTTGGAGGGAGAGCATGAGTTTGCGTATAGATCTATACTGGATTGACTATCCTACACCTTGCTGCTAGCTACAGCCGGACCTGCAGGTATGCGGGTGCCAAACGTCATACCTTTTTATGACCTGCATTTGTCGTTGTTACCTAGTCGATAGTGTGGTACAGTTAATCACATGATACCTTAATATAAATCCGGTTTAAGGTAGTTAGTACAGCAGTAGTTCCTATAATACAACACTATAGTACTACATTAATTTACCCTTTACATATATTTAGTGATCATTTCACTTAAACATTAAATGTACAAACTATATTTTGTTAATGATAGTTACACTTGGGAAAGTTACACACGTTTACAAGAAACGAACATTTAGAACAGTTAGGTCTTGGTAGAGGACACCCTTATATAATAGTAGGAATCATAGGGATTTCTAGGGTTTTTCAAACGTTTACAGTTGTTTTACAAACATTTTCAATACTTACAGTTCATATACTAACAATTTCTTACATAAGACACTAAAATACTTATGATCTCACCAGCTTTAAACCTGATACTCACTTTGAAAATACTTGTATCCTCAGGTCATCAATAGACAGTTACCGATGCAAGGTTTAGAGAAGATGGAGCTTGTTCAAGACTCATCTTTCATTTTGATTATACATTAGTGTTTATCATAATTTGTCAGAACACTTGTATTACAATTATATTATTAATGCAATGGATGATGTTGTTGCTTGTTTACTACTTTTCATTGTTGTGATACTGTACATGACGTCCTCCGCCCCAGAACGTTTCCACCGTTCTTGGTTTTGGGGTGTGACACCATACGAGACCCTAGTGGGGGAGTTCTTACGGTTTATGGCGAGGGTACCCGTCTTGGGTCGACATTTTGTTCAGCCGCAAGGGCGAGGCAGAGTCTACAACAGGGTTGTAATGGGTATGTGGCTTATGTGATGGATATGAGGGTAGGTGCAGAGAGACCTATGTCGGTCGATTAGATCCCAATAGTGCATGAGTTCCCGGATGTTTTCTTCGAGGAGTTACCGGGTGTGCCTCCCGAGAGGCAAGTGGAATTCCGTATTGATTTGGTTCCTGGGACGGCGCCTATCGCCAAGGCGCCCTATCGCCTCGCACCTCCAGAGATGCATGAGTTATCCTCGCAGCTCCAGGAGCTGTTGGGAAAGGGGTATATACGGCCGAGTAGCTCGCCATGGGGAGTACCGATCCTTTCTGTCAAGAAAAAGGATGGTTCACACCGGATGTGCATTGATTACCGGGAGTTGAACAAGCTCACGGTCAGGAACCGTTACCCCTTACCGAGGATCGACGATTTGTTCGATCAGTTGTAGGGAGCGTCTTGGTTCTCCAAGATTGATTTAAGGTCTGGATGTCATCAGATGAGGGTGCATGATGAGGATATCCAGAAGACAGCGTTCAGGACTCGTTATGGGCGTTACAAGTTCGTGGTGATGCCTTTCGGGCACACTAATGCACCGGCGGCGTTCATGATGATATATTGGTGTATTCGAAGTCCAGAGAGCAGCACGAGGAGCATTTAAGGGAGATCCTCGGAGTTCTGAGATTAGAGAGGCTTTACGACAAATTCTCCAAGTGTGATTTCTAGTTACGAGAGGTCCAGTTTCTTGGGCACCTCGTCAACCAGAATGGGATATTGGTCGATCCGACCAAGATTGAGGCGGTGATGAGTTGGGAAGTGCCGAGATCCCCTTCGGAGATCAGGAGTTTCTAGGGGTTGGCCGGATATTATCGGAGATTCATTCAGGATTTCTCTAGGATTGCGGTTCCTCTCACCAGGCTAACCCAGAAGGGCGTGGCTTTTAGTTGGGGCCTGGAGTAGCAAGCCTCATTCGAAACACTTCGCCAGAGATTGTGCGAAGCCCCAGTGTTGGCCCTTCTAGAGGGAATGGAGGACTTTGTGGTATATTGTGACGCATCGATATCGGGACTGGGTGCGGTGCTGATGCAGAGGGGGCATGTGATAGCATACACATTGAGGCAACTTAAGCCTCGTGAGACGAGGTATCCTACGCACGATCTGGAGTTGGGGGATGTGGTGTTCGCCCTCATGATCTGGCATCACTATTTGAATTGGGTTCGGTGTACCATATTCACAGACCACAAGAGCTTGAAGTATCTGATGGACCAGCCCAACCTGAACATGCGTCAGAGGAGATGGTTGGACGTGGTAAAGGATTATAAGTGCGAGATCCTGTACCACCCGAGAAAAGCTAACATGGTAGTCGATGCTTTGAGTCGTAGGGCAGAGAGTGCCCCTTTGCGTGTAACAGCCCGGATTTCCAGGTATCTTTTATGCTTATATTTTTGGAGTTTTGTGAGGGGACTCGACGAGTTGGAGCTCAAACTCGCCGAGTAGGATCGCGGTTCAGGACGCGGGTTCGCGCCCAGACTCGACGAGTCCAAGGAATGGACTCGGCGAGTCCTCGCTGTTTAATGAAACCCTAATTTCCCGGTCCTAAGCCCTATTTAAAGGACCTTATGGCCCTTCATTGTGGCTACCTGGATCTTGAGAGCACCAAAGCAGCTGAAGGATTCGTGTGAGTGAGATAAGAGGCTATTGTTCACCAAATTTGTGTGTTTTTGCAAGAAAGGAAGAGGAAGGTCAAGCTAGAAGAGTTGGGGAGCTGGGATCTTCTTTCATTTCATCTGAGGAGGCTTCTTGAGGTATCATTCAGAGCTTATTTCCGTATTTTTGTTGATATGGTCAAATATAGGGTTTCTTCATGCCTTATTTGCTTTGTATTGAAAGTGTGAGAGGTCCCATGGGGATATGGTGCTTAGATCTGGACCTTAGTAGGTCCAAAGAGTCCCTAATGTCATGCTTTATGTCCTCCCATTTGGGTTGGAGGCTAGGGTTGCCATTTTAGAGGTTATTTCTCCACAAAGAGCCTTGTAGGTGTTGTATGGTAACCAAGATATGAACTTTACATGATAAATAAGCTTAGGAGGGCCAGATCTATGAGTGGATGGTGCGAATCTGACCTCAGAAGCTAGTTTGAGTTGATGCATGGCATGGACTCGCCGAGTCTGAAGAACAGACTCGGCGAGTAGCATGAAGATTGTCCTTAACCGCTCAGCGAGTGGTCTTGCCGAGTTAAGGGTCGACTCAGTGAGTCAGGGAGAGTTAGTGAGGGTTGACAGTTGGACTGAGTCGAGCTGGGACTCGCCGAGTTGTTCTTGAGACTCGGCGAGTCGAGTCGTGGTGGCCCCGCGATTCATGCCAGGTGGAACCCGTCGAGTCAGGGGAGTACTCGACGTGTCAAAAGAGAATCCTAGAGAGTTGGTGAATATGTATAGACTCGCCGAGTCGCCCTAGGGCACTCGCCGAGTCCGGTCAAAGTTGACCGTTGATTGTTGACCAGAGTTGACCAGTGTTAGACTTGATAGGAGTAGTCAGCCTTAGTGGTAAAAGTGTTAATTAAGAGATATATGATGTTATAGGAGGATTATAGCTCGGAGGATCGAGCACGAGTGATTTCCAGGATTCATGAGTTATCGAGATACACGAGGTGAGTCTTCTCACTATACTTTACCTTGAGTAGGTAATCAGAGTTATGTGTCAGAATATGTGTATGTTATGTGTTGCGAAAAATTATTTTGAAATTCACGGTGTTACAAGTTGGTATTAGAGCCTTGGTTTGAGGGATTCGAGTACACCTTCGGGCGTATTTGAACTCAAACTGAGGATTTGAGAAGTATTTTCAAAAAGAGTAAAAGATTTTGAAAAGAAACGTAGAGTAGAGTTGTGTGTATGATCAGTCTGTGCCCGAACGGTGATTTCCCAAAATACCCTCATGTTATGTGCTATTGATATTGATATGATGTATTCACATGTTAGAGTAGGCTAGGTATTTCTATTAGGACTAGAGTGGCCTGATTTGTGATGCCTTAGCCTAGGAAGATGTGAGCTGCTATGAGATGCTTGAGAGTGAGTAGGTAGCAGCGAGGGGCTTATGAGAGATCTATTAGAGAGTGATCTATCCATGATAGAGTACTTGGAATTTGGGATCCGAAGAGGAGGACTTGGGATGTATTCTGATACGGTGTGGACAGTAGTATTGGGCCCGTACTATTGAAAGCACCGAAGCGGTGTACAGCCCAAGTAAGAATCTTTGGAATACCAAGGATCAAGGAGGAATGAGTTGTCGAGTGTGAGTATGCTCGAAGGGGTTCTAATTTTTCGTATGTTGTATTTCAGAGGTAGATCATGGTGAGGACACGTTTGATGCCTGAGAGCAATGATACCAGTGATGAGGAGATCCGCCGGATCATCCACGAGGAGGTGGTTGCGGCCATCAGGGCAGAGATACCAGAGATGTTTGGGTCTATTGAGACCACGCTGATTGGGACCTTCAATGAGCGTTATGCCGCTCTTTCTGAGGCTGCTGTTGCAGTGGCCACCGCAGCGATTGCTGCCGCGAGGCCGCAAGGTGGAGATGCGTTGCTGTTCCGGGAGTTCAGCAACACAAAACCACCAGAGTTTGATGGGACCCAGGATCCGGTGGCAGCTATGAGGTGGATATCTGATATAGAGGGGTGCTTCTTCACTTGCTCATCTCCTGAGCATTTGAAGGTTCGGTTCGCGCTGAACCAGCTTCGCTTGGGAGCGAAGGACTGGTGGAAGTTTGTGACGGCGCATTATACGCCTGCTGAGCTTGCGGCAGTGACCTGGGAGAGGTTCATTGTCATGTTCCGAGATGAGTATGTTCCCCAGGTGGAGAGGGAGCGTTTGGCACAGGAGTTTCTGACCCTCAAGCAGGGTACTGAGTCAGTTACAGCTATCACCAGGATGTTCCATGAGAGGGCGATGTTCTGCCCTGAGCACGTGTCCACTGAGCAGGCACGTATGAGCCAATATTTGAGTGTTTTGAGGCGAGACATTCGGTAGTTCGCGGCGAACTCCTCGTACCGTACATTTGCTGAGCTTCAGGAAAATGCCCGGAAGAGGGAGATTGGGCTGGAGACTTAGGCCAGGGAGGATGCGGAGTCTCAGGGGAGGGATCGGCGACCGACACAGTCTCAGCCGGCAGCCAAGCGGGCCAAGCCCGCTGATCCCAAACCAGGGAGCCAGAAGGGCCGCACTTGTGGGAAGTGTGGCAAGGGTCACGATGGAGTCTACAGAGCGGGATCTTGCTACAAATGTGGCAAGGAGGGGCATATGGCCAAGGATTGCCCCAAGGGGTTTGCAGTGTGCTTCCACTGCAATCTGACCGGACACCGGAAGGCAGAGTGTCCACAATTGCGAGGGTCATCTCAGGGAGCACCTCAGGGATCTGCCCCTGCCGCCATCAGAGCTACAGAGAGTCGGCCGGTGAAGGCCGAGGCGCCGAGGGCACGAGGGAGAGCCTTTCAGCTGGCCGCGGAGGAGGTCCGTGCAGCGCCCGATGTTGTGGCTGGTATGTATTCTTGCATGTATTTATTTTGATGTTGTGATATTATGCTTATGTTATGTTATGCGTAGGTACTTTTCTTGTGAATTTTGTACCTGCCTTGGTGTTATTTGACTCGGGTGCGAGTCGGTATTTTGTATCTTTGGCTTTTAGTCAGCATATCAGTGTTAGTCGTGAGGCGTTGAGTCGGCCTCTGAGAGTTTCCATAGCTGATGAGAGGGTGATATATGCCACGGAGGTTCTCCGAGGTTGTGTAGTTGAGATTTTCGGTGTTGAGTTCCCGATTGATCTGGTTCCTATTGCTATGGGTGATGTCTGTGTCATTGTGGGCATGGATTGGTTGAGCAGATTTGGTGCGGTTATTGACTGTGAGCGACAACTGGTGACCATACGAGACCCTAGTGGGGGAGTTCTTTCGGTATACGGCGAGGGTACACGTTCAGGATCAGCGTTTTGATCGGCCGCTAGAGCAAGGCAGTGTCTACAGCAGGGCTGTAAGGGTTTTGTGGCGTATGTGATGGATACGCGAGTGGCTTCCGAGAGGCCGAGTTCAGTTGAGGAGGTTCCGGTGGTGCGTGAGTTCCCGAATGTTTTTCCCGAGGAGTTGCCGGGTGTGCCTCCTGTGAGGCAAGTCGAGTTCAGTATCGATTTGGTTCCGGGGGCTGCGCCTGTCGCTAAGGTGCCTTATCGCCTTGCACCTCCAGAGATGCAAGAGTTATCCTCACAGCTTCAGGAGCTACTGGGGAAGGGCTTTATTCGGCCGAGCAGCTCGCCGTGGGGAGCGCCTATCCTGTTTGTCAAGAAGAAGTATGGTTCACACCGGATGTGTATTGATTACCGGGAGTTGAACAAGCTGACGGTCAAGAACTGTTACCCATTGCCGAGGATCGACGATTTGTTCGATCAGTTGTAGGGAGCATCTTGGTTCTCCAAGATCGATTTGAGGTCTGGATATCATCAGGTGAGGGTGCGAAATGAGGACATCCAGAAGACAGCGTTCAGAACGCGTTATGGACATTATGAGTTCGTGGTGATGCCTTTTGGGCTCACCAATGCCCCGGCAGTGTTCATGGATCTCATGAACCAAGTGTGTAGGCCGATGCTGGATCGGTCGGTGATTGTGTTTATCGACGACATTCTGGTATATTCGAGGTCTAGAGAGCAGCATGAGGAGCATCTAAGAGAGGTTCTCGGAGTCCTGAGATCGGAGAGGCTTTATGCCAAATTCTCCAAGTGTGATTTCTGGTTGCGGGAGGTTCAGTTCTTAGGACATCTCGTTAACCAGGAAGGGATATTGGTCGATCCGGCCAAAGTTGAGGCAGTGATGAGTTGGGAGGTGCCGAAGTCACCCTCCGAGATCAGGAGTTTCCTAGGGTTGGCAGGGTATTATCGGAGGTTTATCAGGGATTTCTCTAAGATCGCAGTGCCACTCACCAGATTGACCCGGAAGGGTGTTGCTTTTTCATGGGGCCCCGAGCAGCAGGCCTCCTTTGAGACATTTCGCCAGAGGTTGTGCGAAGCCCCTGTGTTAGCTCTCCCGGAAGGGATGGAGGACTTTGTGGTATACTGTGATGCATCAATTTGGGATTGGGAGCGGTGCTGATGCAGAGGGGGCATGTGATAGCGTATGCAGCGAGGCAGCTGAAGCCTCATGAGACGAGATATCCCACCCATGATCTAGAGTTAGGGGCAGTGGTGTTCGCCCTCAAGATTTGGCATCACTACTTGTATGGGGTTCGGTGTACGATATACACGGACCATAAGAGTTAGAAGTATTTGATGGATCAGCCCAACCTAAATATGCGTCAGAGAAGGTGGTTGGATGTGGTCAAGGATTATGATTGTGAGATCCTATACCACCCAGGCAAGGCTAATGTGGTAGCCGATGCGTTGAGCCGCAGGGCGGAGAGCACTCCACTGCGGGTTGTATGTTTGAGATTGACCGTGATAGCTCCGGTATTGGACGTCATTCGTGGGGCACAGGCTGAGGCTATGCAACCTGAGATGCAGAAGAGGGAACGGGTTGTTGGTTTGGTTTCAGAGTTCGTTACCGATAGTCGGGGGATTATGACATTTCAGGGGCGTATCTGGGTACCGTTTGTGGGAGGAACGCGTACCACTTTGATGGAGGAGGCTCATCGGTCGAAATTTTCGATCCATCCGGGGGCCACCAAGATGTATTTGGATTTGAGAAAGGAGTATTAGTGGCCCTGTATGAAGAGGGATGTTGTGCGGTTTGTTGAGAGGTGCTTGACCTGCCGTAGGGTTAAGGCCGAGCATCAGAGGCCACATGGCAAGTTGCAGCCATTGGAGGTTCCCGAGTGGAAGTGGGAACAAATCACTATGGATTTCATCACCAAATTGCCGAGGACTGCCAGAGGAGTTGACGCAATTTGGGTGATTGTGGACAGGTTGACAAAGAGCGCTCACTTCCTTGCCATCAGTGAGAGTTCTTCAGCAGAGAAATTGGCGGAGGTGTATGTGAGGGAAGTGGTATCTCGGCATGGGGTGCCGATCTCAATTGTTTCGGACCATGATGTGCGCTTCACTTCCAGACTCTGGAAGAAATTTCATGAGGAATTGGGTACTAGACTGCATTTTAGTACCGCATATCATCCCCAGACAGACGGTCAGAGTGAGCGGACGATTCAGACGCTTGAGGACATGCTCCGGGCGTGTGTGTTGGATTTCGGGGGTAGCTGGGATGCGTATTTACCCTTGGCAGAGTTTTCCTACAACAACAGCCATCATTCGAGCATTGGTATGCCACCCTTTGAGCTGTTGTATGGGAGGAGGTGTCGGACCCCTATTTGTTGGGGAGAGGTCGGTCAGCGAGTGATGGGCAGTACAGAGATTGTGCTTCAGACGACAGAGCAGATTCAGCAGGTCAGACAAAGGTTGTTGACCGCTCAAAGCCGACAGAAGAGTTATGCAGACAGGCGCCGGTCCGAGCTTGAGTTTCAGGTCGGCGACCTTGTTCTCCCGAAGGTCTCTCCTTGGAAAGGAGTGATTCGATTCAGGAAGAGGGGCAAGTTGGGGCCCCGATATATTGGTCCATTCCGTGTGATCGCGAGGGTAGGTCGGGTCGCCTATCGTTTGGATTTGCCAGCAGAGTTGGGGTAGATTCACGACACTTTTCATGTGTCGCAGTTGAGGAAGTGTATAGCCAATGAGTCGGCAGTGGTTCCATTAGAGGATATTCAGGTGGATGTTAGCCTGAATTATGCCGAGAGACCAGTGGCCATCAGAGATCGGAAAATCAATGTTTTGAGGAACAAGGAAGTACCCCTGGTGTTGGTTTAGTGGCAGCATCGGAGGGGATCGGAGATGACTTGGGAGCCGGAGCGTGAGATGCGTGGGCAGCATCCGGAGCTATTTGCAGAGCGAGACTTCGAGGGCGAAGTCTAGTTCTAGTAACAGCCCGGATTTACAGGTATCTTTTATGCTTATATTTTTGGAGTTTTGTGAGGGGACTCGGCGAGTTGGAGCTCAAACTCGCCGAGTAGGATCGCGGTTCAGGACGCGGGTTTGCGCCTGGACTCGACGAGTCCAAGGAATGGACTCGGCGAGTCCTCGCTGTTTAATGAAACCCTAATTTCCCGGTCCTAAGCCCTATTTAAAGGACCTTATGGCCCTTCATTGCGGCTACCTGGATCTTGAGAGCACCAAAGCAGCTGAAGGATTCATGTGAGTGAGATAAGAGGCTATTGTTCACCAAATTTGTGTGTTTTTGCAAGAAAGGAAGAGGAAGGTCAAGCTAGAAGAGTTGGGGAGCGGGGATCTTCTTTCATTTCATCTGAGGAGGCTTCTTGAGGTATCATTCAGAGCTTATTTCCATATTTTTGTTGATATGGTCAAATATAGGGTTTCTTCATGCCTTATTTGCTTTGTATTGAAAGTGTGAGAGGTCCCATGGGGATATGGTGCTTAGATCTGGACCTTAGTAGGTCCAGAGAGTCCCTAATGTCATGCTTTATGTCCTCCCTTTTGGGTTGGAGGCTAGGGTTGCCATTTTAGAGGTTATTTCTCCAAAAAGAGCCTTGTAGGTGTTATATGGTAACCAAGATATGAACTTTACGTGATGAATAAGCTTAGGAGGGCCAGATCTATGAGTGGATGGTGCAGATCTGACTTCAGAAGCTAGTTTGAGTTGATGCATGGCATGGACTCGCCGAGTCTGAAGAACAGACTCGGCGAGTAGCATGAAGATTGTCCTTAACCACTCAGCGAGTGGTCTTGCCGAGTTAAGGGTCGACTCAGTGAGTCAGGGAGAGTTAGTGAGGGTTGACAGTTGGACTGAGTCGAGCTGGGACTCGCCGAGTTGTTCTTGAGACTCGGCGAGTCGAGTCGTGGTGGCCCCGCGATTCATGCCAGGTGGAACCCGTCGAGTCAGGGGAGTACTGGACGTGTCAAAAGAGAATCCTAGAGAGTTGGTGAATATGTATAGACTCGCCGAGTTGTCCTAGTGCACTCGCCGAGTCCGGTCAAAGTTGACCGTTGATTGTTGACCAGAGTTGACCAGTGTTGACTTGATAGGGGTAGTCATCCTTAGTGGTAAAAGTGTTAATTAAGAGATATATGATGTTATAGGAGGATTATAGCTCGGAGGATCGAGCACGAGTGATTTCCAGGATTCACGAGTTATCGAGATACACGAGGTGAGTCTTCTCACTATACTTTACCTTGAGTAGGTAATCAGAGTTATGTGTCAGAGTATGTGTATGTTATGTGTATGCTATGTGTTGTACTACATGATGTCTATGTGATTTATGCTGTGCATGTTTATAGAGTTGGAACCGGAAGGTTCCCAGAGTTAGAACCTGAGGGTTCACAGAGCTTGGGTGCACGGACCCATAGAGTTATAGCCTCGAGTGGCTAATATATGTTTATGTGGTATTTTGGGGAACTCACTAAGCTTTGTGCTTATAGTGTTAGTGTTGTTGTTTCAAGTACTAGCGATGACCGTGGGAAAGCGTCGGCTTGATCTGTACACACGCATGGGATGTTTGATATATATATATATATATATATATATATATATATATATATATATATATATATATATATGATCTTGGGATTTTGTATGATGTGAATTGGGATTTAAACTTAATGTTTTTATGAAAATTAAATGAGAAATGTTTTTATAATTTGCGAAAAATTATTTTGAAATTCATGGTGTTACATTGCGAGATGTATGTATGAGGTTGACAGTGATGAATCCAGTGTTGGACACCATTCGGGAGGCCCAGGTGGAGGCCATGAGACTGGAGAACCGCAAGCGAGAGTGGGTGATTGGGCAGATATCAGAGTTCATTGCCGATAGCTGGGGGCTTATGACCTTCCAGGGTCGGATTTGGGTGCCGTATGAGGGTGGGGCACGTGCCATTTTGATGAAGGAGGCGCACAGGTCGAGGTTTTCGATCCATCCCGGGGCCACTAAGATGTATTTGGACCTGAAAAGAGACTATTTGTGGCCCTGTATGAAGAGGGATGTGGCTTGGTTTGTAGAGAGGTGCTTGACATGTTGTAGGGTTAAGGCGGAGCACTAGTGTCCGCATGGCAAGTTGCAGCCGCTTGAGGTTCCCCAATGGAAGTGGGAATGGATTTCCATGGATTTTATCACCAAATTGCCGAGGACCGCGAGAGGCGTCGATGCAATTTGGGTGATAGTCGATCGGCTGACGAAGAGCGCTCATTTTCTTGCTATCAGTGAGAGCTCTTCCGCAGAGAGGCTGGCAGAAGTATATGTGAGAGAGGTGGTATCGCGGCATGGTGTGCCGATCTCGATTGTGTCGGATCGAGATGTGCGTTTCACTTCCAGGTTCTGGAAGAAATTCCATGATGAGTTGGGTACTAGGCTGCATTTCAGTACCGCATACCACCCGCAGACGGACGGTCAGAGTGAGCGGACGATTCAGACGCTCGAGGACATGCTTCGAGCATGTTTGTTGGACTTCGGAGGGAGTTGGGATACGTATCTGCCTTTGGCCGAGTTTCTTATAACAATAGCCATCATTCGAGCATTGGTATGCCTCCCTTTGAGTTATTGTATGGGAGGAGGTGTCGGACTCCCATTTGTTGGGGAGAGGTAGGGCAGTGAGTGATGGGTAGCACTGAGATAGTGCTCCAGACTTCAGAACAGATACAACAGGTAAGACTGAGATTGTTGACGGCCCAAAGTCACCAGAAGAGTTACGCGGATAAGCGTCGATCCGAGCTTGAGTTCCAGATTAGAGATTTTGTACTCCTGAAAGTGTCTCCTTGGAAAGGAGTGATCCGATTCAGGAAAAGGGGCAAGTTGGGGCCCCGGTACATTGGACCATTCAGGGTTACTGCAAGGGTGGGCAGGGTAGCATATCAATTGGAGCTACCTGCGGAGTTGAGCCAGATTCATGATACCTTCCACGTGTCTCAGCTGAGGAAGTGCATAGCCGACGAGTCGGCAGTGGTACCATTGGAGGATATCCAGGTGGATGCGGGTCTTAATAATATTGAGAGGCCGATCGCGATCTTGGACAGGGAGGTCAAGATTCTGAGGAACAAGGAGGTGTTACTGGTTCAGGTCCAGTGGCAGCACCGGAAGGGGTCCGAGCTGACTTGGGAGCCGGAGTCAGAGATGCGGGAGCAGCATCTGGAATTGTTTATCGAGTAGGACTTCGAGGGCGAAGTCTGATTCTAGTGGGGGAGAGTTGTAACATCCGGATTCCCAGGTATCTTGTTTTAAGTTTTTCGTTAAATTTTATAGAGGGACTCGGTGAGTAGGCGCTCAGACTCGCCGAGTGGAATCACGCATTGCCAGCCTGGATTAATGAGTGCACTCGGCGAGTCCATGTGTGGACTCAGCGAGTCTACGTTGTTAAATGAAGCCCTAATTTTCGGGGCTTGTGCCCTATTTAAAGGCCCTTATGGCCGTCATTTGCGGCCACCTTGTTCCAGAGAAACCCTAGAGAGAGAGAGAGAGGAAAGGCTTGAGTGCAAGAAAGGGCTTATAATCTTCATTTTTTGGGTGACTTTGCTAGAGAAAGAAGAGAGGATCCATCTAAAGCGAGAAGGGAGATTGGATTGGAGTTGTTCATCTTGAGAGTTCACCTTTGGAGGTATAATTCTTTCTATTTCGTGTTGATATGATAGATTCCATGATTTTATGGTTTTAATCTCCACTTTTTATGAGATCTAGGGAGTATGAGGTCTCCTTTGTGTTGATGATATCAAATATGGGCCTTGAGAGGTCCATAGAGTCATTACCCTCTACCTTTTTGCAAGCAAGTAAGCAATTGGAGACTAGGTTGCCATCTCTAGAGTTATTTCTCCATTTGAGGCTTGATATGGGTTGCATGCACGTAAAGGTTGCACCTTTACGTGACTTTTGACTGTTAGAAGGATGATCTACTGTTTGGTGAAGCAGATCTAGCCTCAAGAGATCTTTTGAGAATTTTCATTGGAGAAATTCGCCGAGTCCATAAGAGACTCGACGAGTCGAGTCGGGTTGCCCCGAGACTCGCGACCTGTGACGACCCGGAGAGTATAGGGTTGACTCAGCGAGTCAAGAGAGGACCAAGGGCAAAGAGGGCAGGCGTGTACTTGCCGAGTCACCCTAGAGCACTCGGCGAGTCCGGTCAATGCTGACCGTTGACTTTGTTGACTATTTGGGTGTAGTCAGTGGTGGGACTTATGAGTCACTAACGAGGTAAATTGTTCTCTTACCCTTCTTAGAGGATTTATAGAGAGGGGCTGGCCTTTAGAAGTTGTATTAATTAGAGTAACTATTTTGTGAATAGGCAAAGGCTAGTAAAGTATTTCAGAGTTTGAGGTTTACCGAGTTACCCGAGGTGAGTCTTCTCACTATACTTTACCTGGAGTTGTAATTAAAGTTATGAGATAGAGTATTTGTATGTTCTTGCATGATGTAATTTCTATGTGCTATATACTATGTATGTTACAGAGTTTACAGAGTTAGGACCGGAAGGTCCACAGAGTTAGGGCCAGAGGGTCCACAGAGTTATGGGGCTGGAGGGTCCCACTAAGACACATTGAACAGAGGGTCAAACAGAGTTATAGCCTTGAGTGGCTAATATGTACTGTGTGTGGTATTTTGGGAAACTCACTAAGCATTTATGCTTACAGTGTTGTGTTATGTGTTTCAGGTACCAGTGAGGATCACGGGAAGGCGCCAGCTTGATCGTTACACACATGAGGAGTTTTTATATTTTGATCTTGGAATGTGATGTTATGTTTTGACTGTGTGATACAATGGTGTTTTTATAACAATTATGAATGAAAATGTGTTTTAGAAAATGTGAAAAATTATTTTAAAATTTTGGGTGTTACATCAAGAATCGATTTTGTATATTGTTTCATAATGTACTTATTCATGTTTTCTTCTTATTTATGCATTCTTAAAAGTTTTCATAAACTGTTATTCTAACAGAATGTCATTATAACAAAATTTAATACTAATATAATCTCATTCTGTCAGAATAAAATAAGTTATAATCGGTTATGATTATAAATTAAATTAGAATTGAAATTTAATTGATTTAAAAAAATCAGAATTATCCCTTTAATATCGAAAATTTCCTTTTTAATATAGTTAATTGTCTAAAATAATCTTTTAATTAAATTTGAGTGATTATATGGTACATATTACCCTATTATAATATCGTAGACTCTCAGATCATAACCATTGATTTTAATAATCTATTGGTGCAAAATTGTATCTACGGGCACACAATAGATGTAAGAAACAAAATAGTCTAGTCCTATATATATATATATATATATATATATATATATATATATATATATATATATATATATATATATATATATATATATATATATGGTGTGATTCAATAGAAAACCATAATTAACTAATGAATCAAAGAACCAATCTTTTTTCAACATTTAGATCTTGTTTTTATATTAAAAAAAACTAAAAATATAGAAATTCATTATTTTTATCATTTTTTCAATGACATTAAATTCGATAAAAAAATCGTCAAATTCACAATGTGAATCTGTATAGATTCATAGTATGAATATGTGCAGATTCAAAGTGTGAATATGAATTTATACGGTGAACTCGAAAAATATATAATTTTCTTTAGCATTTATAGTATAAAATTATTAATTTAGATATTTTTAGGTTTTTTTCAATAAACAATAATCTTTAAAACTTAAAATAAATTTGATTCATTGGAAAACTAATAATTATGGTTCTCTATTAATTTTTTTCTGTGTGTGTGTGTGTGCGTGTATATATATATATATATATATATATATATATATATATATATATATATATATATATATATATATATATATAACCTCTGAGAACCACAGTTATAAAATTAATTAAATTTTATATTAAAAAATTAAAATTATTAATCAATTATTTTAAATAAATTATTAAGTTATATAAATTTATATATATATAACCTCTGAGAACCACAGTTATAAAATTAATTAAACTTTATATTAAAAGATTAAAATTATTAATCAATTATTTTAAATAAATTATTATTAATTAAAAGGTATTTTTTAGTTATATAAATTTATAATCGTTGATTTAAATAAATACGTGAAGTTTGAAAGAATTTATTTATTTAATAAATTATATAAATTACTTAAAATATATATGTTTAGACCCATAAAAAAAACTATATGTAATAATTATACTATAATTGGTGTTTACACCAAAAAAACTCTCCATCGCTAGTCGCAAGAGGATATTCGGAAAATATAATATGGTTCATAGAAACTGCATTTGGTTGGATAGTCTAACAACGAAAATCATTAAAATTAAGATTAAATCAAGGAAATTGACGTATATTTTGGGTACCGCTTATATACTACGATTTCCAAAAGAGCCAAAAATGAAAAAGAATAAACAATTAAATATCTCAAATCGTGTGAAAAAAAAACTATTAGAAGATATTACACAGGAAATACAAAATCTAGGCTAGCGGGCTTTTATCCAAAATATACAAAAAGGGAGAGACGTATACGAGGATCATCTCCATATCTCCATTGATCTAAGAGCCACCATGCCCGCTCCCTGGACCACCCAGTGTGAGAACCACGCCATGCAGTTCATTTTGAACCTTCGCTTGTTCTCTCCCTAATGATAGAGCCGGAGCTGATCTAAACACAGGCGATGGTCTTCGGACATGATGATCTTGGAGGTAGCTATGATGACTGGGTTCCGGTGCCTGGTTTGAGTGCCTGATGAAAGCCCGGTTTATATGTAGGTTTCTTTGAGCCATATGGCTTGTGGGTGACCTACGATTATGACCCCGAAAAGCTCCTCTTGAAACAACATCAGGCCCCTGGTTGACACGATCTTTTAGTTGTTATTACTGAGAAACAACGACAAGACAATGAAACTGGTTAGGAAGCTTACCGGAGGGAACAAGACCCCTCTAAAGATTCGACCATTGACTGTTGCAGTCATCAAGTAACCTGAGTCGAATGCTCCATCAACTTTACCATGAACATCTGCACCAATCTGAGATTCAAACGGACTAATTAATTAAACAGTTTAAATCTCATATACGAAACTTGCAAAGGCTTGGAGACAAGTGTCATTACCAGGTTTTGAACACTCAACGGCTCAATGTTTTTATGTTCTGTGCGAGTTGCATGGCTATTCTGATGGTGCTTATGGTGATGGGATTGCTCTTGAATGAATTGTGGATCTTGTGGAGTTAGACTGAAGATCGAGATAGGGTTAGATTGAGTGCCCGGGATTTGCTTCACACTTCCTGAACTTTGATGTTGAGTTTTAAACAATGGTAAAGCTTGAGCGGCTGTGTTAGAAGATTGCTTAACAAGTGCTCGTTCTTGATCTGAGTGAGATGGCGAAGAATGTTGTGAAAGGGAAAGTGAATGTTCTTCTGGTTCTGATTCTATTGATTCACAAGCTTTTGAATTCGACATCCTTCTTCTTTTTGTGTGCATTGGATCTTAAAATACACAAAAGTCAGATGATAAAATTGTGAAGTCGGTGTATATATAGTCTTTTGATAACTTTTCATAAATCAAACCTGAAATGTTTGACTGTTTCGTGAGAGTTTGATGATCATGAAAAAAGTTTCGCTTTTCTTGGTTGCATTGGCTTCCAAACATCGTGCACCCACAACTGTTATACCTGTCGTTTGGATGGTCTGAGCCAAGATGCAAAATGAGTAGCTCGTTTAGAGGTCGCTCGTCCTCACCACATCTGTAAGTTTAGAGTAAACATATAGTAATGAAACGTTATACATTGAAACGTGAAACGTCATTGCATAAACACACTTTTAACCCTAAAAACAAATACAAAAGTCTCTGAATCTTAGGCTTGATTGTACACGCATGTGCCAAACTTATATAAAGTTAAATCCATATTCAAGAATCATGAATACATACCCTCCGTAAATGGCTATGTCAGAATCCGCAACAATAGCAGTGTGAGAAAAACGCCCTTGTGGCTGTTGGCCATGTACCTCTAGCCGAATCCACAAACTATTTATTGTATCAAGCACCCAAACATCGTTATAGTATTGCTTGTCACCAACACCCCCAATCATGTAAATCTGTAAGTTTTCATCAACAATTCAAAATATAGTCAATTCCCTCTCGATTGCCAATCTATCGACATACATTCGATAAATACTCACCTTTGTCCCAATAGTCACAGCAGCATGTCCTGCTCGAAATCCCGGTGATGGTCCATGAACAACAAACTAAATTATTCATGCAAAAATACACTTTAGCTTACATTTTTACAAAGATTGTATTTGTTATACAGGACAAAACTAAACTAGACACGTTTCTTAGGGTGCGTTTGGTTGTGAAAAACTGTTTTTATTTCTTAAGAAAATGTTTTCAGAAAATAGAGTTGAATTTTAATTTTCAGTTTTTAATGAAAACGCGTTTGGTTGGAAACCGTGGAGTTTTCATTTTTCATCTTAGAGATTTGAAACACTCTAAAACTCACTTTTCTAACTTACATAAAATTTGGAAAACTAAAAATTTTCATTTTCTTAGAAAATTTTAGAAAACTAAACAAACAAAACGCGTTTTCAAAATTTCCGTTTTTCTTGAAAAAATTTCCTAGAAAATTAGAAAATTTTCCACAACCAAAAGCACCCTTAGAGATTTATTAAGTGACGAGTATGGGGACAAAAATTATGAACGTTTTATATTAGTCTCTATCCAAAGCATACATAAGTAGTATCTGGTTTGTTATGTCATGTCATGTCTAACATAACACACAATGCCTAATAAAGACCTATAGATGCAACTCATATTACCCTTGACCAAATCGATGTCTCGACATTGAAAACACCAATGTCACCACGATAACGGTCCCCACAATCACCTCCATAGATAAAGATTTTGTTGCCTACCGAAACCGCACTGTGACTGTCCCTAGGCACGGGGACATCACCCTTGGTGTCAGGTCGACTCCACCTCATTGTTTTAAGGTCCAAAATATGCAAATCATTCAAGTAATTTGCATCACCTTCACCACTTCCACCAAATACCACCATGCAGTTATGGTTAACCATGGTAGCAGTGTGACTTTCCCGAGGTGTAGGAGCAACCCCTTTACAATCGGGTCGAGTCCATTCACGGGTTTGGAGATCCAAAATGTGAACATCGTTAACTTTTCTGCAGCCATTGGTTCCACCGAATATAACCATCATGTGGCCTACGATGACTGCACTGTGACTGTCCCTAGGACCCGGCCCGACTCCTTTGGTTGCTAGATTGGTCCAAGCCATCGTTTCAAGGTTTAGCAAAAGTACGTCGCTGAAATGTAGGCCTCCACAACATCCCTAGAATGGAAAATTGCAAGCATTAGTTACAAACTTTACTACCTTTATATTTTTCGGTATTATAAACATGCAACATTTCCATTTTTAGGAAGATTCCATAACAGTTTGCTTAGTTTTATCTTGTTAAAATAAATTAACTTCAAATATTTAATGGTATCGAGTTATAACACCTAATTACACGTGCAATCGAATACCTAAAATACCGTAATATACTTGTTCCATATGAAGATTAACCTTTCGGTCGTTATGAAAAATTAATGTCATCGGTTACTCCGAGCTTTAGCCCAGATAAATAAAAATGGCCATATGACTCGTTCAAATAGTTGAAAGTTAAAACGAAACGAAGTTAATTTGAATTTTAGCCTTTTGTATAGCATAATTAATTACCTAAGTCCACAACAGTAGACAAAAGTGTTTTGCCCCAAATAGATAAAAAAAGTAGTTACTGAACTAGGTTTGTTCAAGTTCTCTGAGACTTTCAGAGCTTCTGAATTCGAACCTCATACAGCCTACTAACCCCTATTAATCACCAAAGACTTTCAAACAACAGTCATATATGAAAATGGCAAAGAAGCAAAAGCAAGATTATGAAGTATAACTTGTTATTGCCCCATTTGAATTTATACATATAAACTGATGAAGCAAACAGACATGGAAAAATATATCCACACACACAGATATAGTAAGTGAGGGGGGAGATATGCATACACCAAAGATATAGAGGAAGCCATTAGAGAAGCAAGCAGAATGCCCCCATCGTTCAGAAGGGTTAAAGCCGGTGAATCTTGGGTGCAACCACGTTGCTTTCTTGACATCGCCATTTCCCAAAGACCCCATAAGTCTTGTTTTGTGAGTTTTTACACACACAAGCGGTGTTTTTATGAGTTCTTAGTCACACAGTGAAGGTGTAAGTTATGAAAGAGTGATATGAAAGAGAGATGATCAACTATGAGTAGTATCTAATGTTTGAATGGAGAGAAAGAGAGACATGAAAAGATGGGAGCTTTCAAGTCGACATCAGTGTCTCACCAATAAATATACTGCAACACACATATGGGTTTTGAGGTAAGAATAGTTCTTGTCAAACTTATGGTGTTTTCCAGTCACTTTATTAATTCCTTTTAATTTTTCTTTTTGAAATAAAATAATAAAATTTAACTAATGTATGTATAAATAAGTTTATGCGTGCCATTCTTTATAGATGAAGAATCAAATTGATTTAATCATAAGATTTAATTAAAAGAAAAAACGGATTAAATTTATCAAATGTGAATTTATAGTTTTGAAGTTTCGACACTAATATCTTGTAAGATATACAAAGAGTTTAAAATTACACTTCCAAAATATTCCTTTAAAAAAATAAAGTAGAAAACTCCAACATAGACTTAACGGAATACAAAGACCGCACAGTGCGGTTTGCTGATGTATACATTTCATCGTACTAGGGAACATCACATTTTTATAAAGACTATACAGTGCGGTTTGCGGTTTGCTAATGTGTACCTTTTAACGCACCGGACAACACCACAACATGGGTGAGGTTTAAACGAAAGATTTTTCCATACGGGGTAGCTTTCTAATATTCTTTCTCTTTTTCTGATTGGTCAATGCAAAAAATGTTTTTTTTTTCTTATTAAGTTTTTATTAAATTATATATATTAAAAATTTATAAAAAATATATTAAAATTTAAGTTTTTTAATTCTCTACAAAAAAATATAATATTTATATAAAATTTATTTTAAAAATAAAATAAAAAAATAAGATGAAATGAATTGAAAAATGCTCATTTCCTGAGTTATCAAAAGTGAAAGGATAGGGACCAAAATTGAGATGCCCTAAAAAAAAGAAATAAAGGTAAAAGATAAGTACATCATCCCGTCTAAATCGCTCTCATTTATATATTAATCTTTTTATATTAACAATTTAATAAAATTGATAAATTCTTACTAATTCACTCTCATATATATATATATATATATATATATATATATATATATATATATATATATATATATATATATATATATATATATATATATATATATATATATATATATATATATATTAAGAACCAATTTTATTAAATAAAAAAGTAAATTTTAAATACATGATTGAAAAATAACTAAATATATAATAATCAATGATAGTTTATTAAAATGTAATTAAAATATTTAATAATTTGAACCAAATTTGATTGATTTTATTAAAATTTCAATAAAGTCCTTCTAAAAGAACTTTAAAATAAATATAAATCCAATTTATAAAATAAAATACATAATTCATAAATATCAAAATTGACTCAATAATTTTATAACTATAAAAATCTAATCAAGAAAATACAATTGATTAACATCTTGTATATAACATTTTATTAGTTTATTTGAAAACGCTAGAAAGAAATTATATTATCTTGTATATGATAAAAACTCATCATTTATAACATCTCCAACCGATCTATCATTTTGTATAGAACACCACTATCATTTGATATTTCACCATTTGGCATTTTACTAGTTATTTATTCTCATTTACATTCATCATTTGATAATTCACCATTGAAATTTTCCCTTATGTTTTTTATATAATATTTTAACTTCATTTCACATCATAATAGAAGCTAATGTAACATCCCAAAAACACTAATAATATTTTCATTTTAAAAGAAACATCAAAACCATACTTCATGTTTTTGAAAGCCAATCAGAATACAGTCTAACAAAGTCATCATAGTTAAATAATGATTGATATAGAAATCATAAGGGGTGTTGTGCAATCATGCCGGACCCTTCCCTATGAAACTAGAAGTATCTGAAAATATTTTAAAGCACAAAACCGTAAGCACAAAGCCTATTAAGTTCCAAAAAATACTTCATATCATACATCCATTGCCATGAGCTTCCCCCATGGTTTTGCATAGAAGTGCATAGGCTACCCACATGGTATTTCATACAATGGTCATGGGCTGCCCCCATGGACTTCACTTGTAGTATCTTGGCTACCCTAAAGTCTTAAACACAAGTGTCATAGGCTACCCCCACAGTGTTTCATACAAATGACACGGGATATCACAAAGACAACTAGCATCCCACATAACACAATCTAGTAGGTCGGCATTGGTGCCTTCGACCCATGAATACAATGGGAAGACTCACCTCGCAAATGCAGTCAATAGTCAACGGCTTACACCAACAGGAAATATGTGCTACACGCCACCTATATAACCACACAATATAAATCCTTACTCTAGCCATCAACTACAAATTTCACCATAAGTCAAGTAGGTCAAAGGTCAGCAGCCAAAGTTAGGGTCAAAACTGCTAACAGGAAAAACTAACAGTGTGGTCTTCCATTGGTCACGTTGTGGGCACAAGGTGACAAAACAGTTGACTAATCCCCCAGTCGTCACGTCGTGGCAACCCAAGGTCACGCCGTGGGAACTGGTCTGAATAGCTTAATCAGATCCAACTGTGTTCTGTTTATTTCCATGGGCTCCAAAGCCCAAATCTGATCCTTCCCAAGGTCTTAATGAATAAAGTTTGCAACTTTGTGCATTAAGACATCTCAATAAGACAAGATCTCTAAACCTAGTTCCTTAAAGGATTTTAAGAAACAAGACCTAGCCATTAAGCCCTTAATGGCAAAATAACTCTTCCAAACTTTCTAAAAGGTTTTCCTCCACCCAATGGATCATAAAGATTAGTGCTTTATAGGCATGCATGTCTAATACATGTCTCTACCATTTTAAGTCAAAAATGTGGATAACATGGAATCAAACTCATGCATAATTTCCAAACCACAATAGGCTCCTAGATCGATGAGATATAATGTTCTTGGGATTCATAGAAATCATAAAGTTGCAAACTTTATCTCATTGCCTCACTCAAAATCCACCAAACTACAAATCTAACAAGTATGATCTTCAAATCAACTTACAAAAAGCAAATTAAAGTGTTTCCAAAGTGTTAGATGATGATATAAACTCCCCAAAATCGCCCCGTGCAGTTCCAAGTCGAAGTTGTGTTTGCATATGCCAGAAGAACAACATAAATCGGAAGTTAAGAATTTGAATTGCAATCAGATCACGTTACACGGCCCGTGTAACACATGCCTTGCCATTACATGGCCGTGTAATGATCCTGATGTGCTGAAAGACTTCCAAAACACGACCCGTGTAACACATTCCTTGTCAAAGTATGGGCCGTGTAATGAACTGCAAAATAGCCAATCTCCAATTTTCTTCATTTCTTCAATTTAGCTCCAAAACTTTCGAAATTTCACCGAGATCTTCCCTTGACCATCCTAAGCATGCTCCAATCTTCAAATTACCCTGAAACATCCACAAAAAATGGTGAAATATCAATAAATCCTCGATAATGTCCTTAAATGCAAAATGAATGAATATTACACTAAAAATGCAATGCAATGCTATAAATAGACATGAAATTAGATTATGAAAAGGTGCAATTTAAGCACATAACAATATAATTCAGGCGTTCATCAACCTGAATGTCATCCAAAGGAACCACTACAGACTCACCCGTCAAAAAATTTTGTAGTTGAGAGACATGAAAAGTGTTATGGATCTAGCTAATCCCGTAAGGCAGATCCTGTCGATACGCCACCTTACACACCCGAGAAATAATATTGAAGGGACCAAATACCTAGGGAACAACTTGCCCCGCTTCCTAAACCGGATGACACCTTTCCAATGTGACACATTTTGTAGCATAAGATCTACCTTACGACCTGAAACTCAAGGTCTGACAGTTGTTAGACTGCATAACTCTATTGGTGATTGTGCGTGATTCGCATCCTTAGTACTCCCCATGGCCCAATATCCGGCCCCACCCTAATAAACCGGGGTCCGACACTTCCTCCCATGCAACATCTCAAAAGGTGGTCGATCAATACTAGCATGATAAGTGTTGTCATAGGATTACCCCGCCAAAGGAAGGTAAGTGCCCCAACTCTCGCCAAAATCTAACACACATGCCATGACCATATCCTCGAGCGTCTGAATAGTTCACTTACTTTGTTAATCGGTCTGGGTGGTATGTTGTGCTGAAATGCAACTACATACCTAACTCGTCATGAAACTTCCTCTAAAATATGGTGGTGAAATGGACATCGCGGTCAAAGACCACAAAAACTATAACCCCGTGATGAACAACCACCTCCCTGATGTAGATGTCAGCCAACTTCTTGGGAGAAATACTTTCAAAAATGGGTGTAAAATGTGCACTCTTGGTCAATCTACCACCAATCACCCAGACAAAATACACCCTTAATGCTGTCCTAGGCAACTTTGTAATAAAATTCATAGTGGTTTCTTCCCACTTCCACATAGGTATGGATAACAGTTGCATCTTGCATTGGGGTATCTAGTGTTCGGATTTGACTTTTTAGAAAGTAAAACACCGTTTCGTGAACAATGAGACCTCCCTCTTCATACAGGGCTACCAATAACTCAATCTCAAGGCTCTATACATCTTCGTGGCCCCCGGATGAATCGAAAACTTTGACTTATAAGCTTCCTCTAACAACACCTGTCTAAGCCTACCAGCAACTGAAACCCAAACCCTGCCACACTATGTCAACAAACTATTACTATCCCTGACAAAAAATGGAATTTGACCCAGAATCCTCTCATCCTTCCATTTTTCCCTCTTTAACGCCTCCACTTGAGCCTTCTTGATCAAATCCAGTAGTGATGAAACAATGACCATCCTCATACATAAACTTGCATTCGGTTCACTCGTGGTCTTGCTGTGACAACCCGAAATTTCTATTCTGTACAAACATTATCAAGTCAATAGAAGTCAGATCAGTTGCTGTAATTTTTCAAACTTTTTAGAATATGTTTGAGTATTCCAAGATTTACACTTAAAGAGATATCAGGAGAGAGGATGCATTAGGGTTTCATGCAACTCTGTTATTTCAAAACTCTATGATATTAGAGTTCATTGCTTGAATAAAAATATTTTCTTCCAAAAACCCCAGGAGTATATATATGGTTCTGAGCCATAATTATTCATTAGTTACATTTCCAACTAGAGAAAAGCAGAATTCTCTCTCTCGGATCTTCGGACTTTCGTCCTAAAACGTGAGTCCTTCCATCTAGTTGTATTATACTTGTTATGTGCTTAATAACCTAGAAATCATGTTAAAACAACATGATTTAAGATTTTACGGCCCAGGAAGTTCTTGGACCGTAAACCCTTCTTTAAGGGGCAAAGAGTGCCCTAGTCCCTTCCTCTTGCATTGAAACTATACTGGGCTTGTATCTTAGTGTATTTAGGTGTTTATATGTTAACTAGGTCCGACAACAAATTAGATGCAATCCTTAGGGCTAATAACACTTATTATAGGTGTTTAACATGTTCTAGGAGGTTTTAACATTTTCAATTAGTAGTTAAAGCTAATTGGGTACATATATGTGTTATTATATGTTAACTAGGATCATAGAGTGTGCTCAAGACTTCACTTGACACCTAGCAATCCTACATCTTCAGTACATCCGTACCACTCACTACAGGTGAGTTCATACCCCTTAATCAATGGTTTTAATGTTTTTAAATACTTTTATGGGGGGGGGGGAGGAATACAAGTTGAATACTTATAGTTATTGCATCAATCACATGTAATTAATAACTACAAAACCAGTGATTTTCTTACTGTTCAAACTGTTTATCAAACTGTTTTGCTTCAAACTATTTTAAAAATTCTTATACTTATCAAATACAATTACTTAAGCTCTGTTATACTTATTATCAATTACATGTCTATGTAATGTATAGTTATATAAGCAATGGTTAAAAGGCTTAGGAAGGCTTGCCCGCCTTATTTCCTTTTCGCCGTTGAGATATGGTCTGGTGGGGTATTGGGTATCCGTTTGAAGGTCATTTAAATATTAGTTATATATCATGTGTACATATATAGTCATAAAAGTTCTTCCAATTCATTCAATACCCTTGGGTAGCAAGGGTATACTTCCATGTTCATACGTACCAGTTACATCACTAGTAAGTTACCATAGAGGTAGCACAGAAGAATACTAATACTATTGCTAGAACAATGAAACATACAATGAGTCAGTTCATTCATGAGTCAATACTTATTACTATGAGAACATATACATTACATTACTAGAAGAACATATACAACTATACTAGAAGGAGAACATATACAACTATACTAGAAATAGAGCATATACAACGATACTAGAACGAACAACAATACATTATATATACATGAATACATTAACATAAATGTGATCCACTGTATCGGAGCATGCCTTCAATGTCATGGCTCGAGTTGTAGCTAGAGTCTCTTGGAGGGAGAGCGTGAGTTTGAGTATAGATCTATACTGGATTGACTATCCTACACCTTGTTGCTAGCTACAGCCGGACCTGCAGGTCTACGGGTGCCAAACGTCATACCTTTTTACGACCTACATTGCCGTGTTACATAGTCGATAGTATGGTACAATCAATCACATAATAACTTAATATAAATCCGGTTTAAGGTAGATAGTACAGCAGTAGTTCCTATAATACAACACTATAGTACTACATTAATTTACCCTATGCATATATTTAGTGACCATTTCACTTAAACATTAATGTACAAACTATATTTTGATAATGATAGTTATACTAGGAAAAATTACAGACTTTTACATGAAACGAACATACAAAACAGTTACGCCTTGGTAGAAGGCTACTTTTAATAGGAAATATAGGATTTTCTAAGAGATTCAAACTTTTACAAACACTTACAAACATTCACATACTTTTATCACAAATGTTTACAAACTCGTACTTCAAACCACGTTCAAACGTTTTGATACAAACACCGGCACTAAATACTTATGAACTCACCAGCTTTAATGCTGATAAACACTTTCAAAATAACTTGTATTCTTAGGTCATCAGTAGACAGGTACCGAGGCCAACTTTTGATAAGATGGAGCGCATTCAAGACTCATCTTATTATTTTGATTTACATGTTTGGTGTCTATAACTGCACAGAACAGGCTTGTATTAAAATTATATATTTAATGCAATGGATGATGTAGTTTGCTTGTTTACTATTATACTGTGTTGTGATACTTTACATGACGTCCTCCGCCCCAGAACGTTTCCACCGTTCTCGGTTTTGGGGTGTGACAGATTGGTATCAGAGCATTGTTTATAGTGAATTGAGTATATCAACCCATAAAATATATACTAACTATAAACCCATTTGGGATTAAAACACTCTGACCAAGAGTATATACTTTTAAATAATGAAATATTTAACTAAGTATACAATTCTGCATTCATACTAAAATCAGTGTCACAATGACAAGAACGAAAGTATTACGATTGTCAAATATCACAAGTGAGCTCGGGGATGTATGGTCAGTCCTAGAAATGGCATAGCCTGATCAACTATGCTGGTCTGAGGAGTGATTAGCATATGCCCTAGAATGGTTGTGATATGTTAACAAGTCTACAAACTTAACAACAATACCATAATGAGAACAATAGAACCTAAACTTAAAATACTATAGGAGTATTTTGTGCTACTACAAGCTACTTATATACTAGATTCTTATACCTCTCTTCTCGCGTAGATTTAAATGGCTAGATTCCACCTTCCCGGAGACCCGTACTTTCCACCGCAAGGCAATGCTGGATGGCTTGATGAAGAGCCCGAAGATGAACTTCCAATCCCTTTGGATGATCACCTCGCAGAAGGCTTTTCAGATGGATCTGACTCTGAGCCTGAAGTCAACAACCTACTGCCAGTAGGCCAATCCCCAAACAACAATCCCCCACCAGCTTTCCCAAGTCCCACACCTTTGTGGGCAACCAACTTGAATCGCTGGAGTGACGAACAGGGTTAACCCTTACCTTACTTTGGGGACCGAAGCTTTTACAATCTCAGGGATGGTGGCTCTGCGGATTGAGCTCTGCCCGTCATTGTCTGCAGAATAGCTCGTAATGTTGAACAAGGTCGAGCAGCCTTCGACTGGGTCATAGAGATTGATGCCAACTCTGGTGTCAACACAGTCCGCATCCGCCGTCTTGAAGAAGAAATGGAAAGGACCAGAAGGACCAATGAGACCCTGCAGCAACAACTGGATGCCTCCCGAGCCGAAGTCATAGAACTTCGAGTTCGTCAGAGGGCTCATGAGTGACACCTTCAAGATGTGGTTCGCCAAGTGGCAGACCTCAGAGTTCGCCCGAGGAATTCCCATCGCCGTTAGAAGATGCGCAGTACATCTTTGTCTTTTGTTTAAGGAATAGCCTTTCGTATCTGTGCTCTATGTAGCACTTGTCTTTAAAATATTCCTAACTTTTAGTATTTTAACTAAGAATCGAGGAACTGTCAAACTTTTTCCGTAATGGTATGATGTAAGACCTACTGCTAGGTCAATTTTCCCTGAACTTGTTACATCAATAATACCAGTAATATTGACAACTACCTAATCTGGGGAAAAAACCTGTACACTTATGTTTTCCTACTATTCTCCTATGTTGTGATCTCAAAACACTCATTCAACTGTTGAACTATGGCTATTTAGTCTGTGTGTCTCTCTCACCCCGCTTACAATTGATTCATACCATTGTATTCACCTTTATAAACTTTCAGTAGAAAGATGCCTCCTCGCAAATCTCCCAAGCATAACCCTCCACCACCACCTCCTCCTCCCCTCCGGTCATCAATACTCCAGCCCTGAATGTTGCAGTAGCTGCGGCAGTGGCAACTGCCATGGCTCAGTATCACTCCACTGATGCCAGCAGAGGTGGAACCCTTGTTGACTCTATTCCTGCTGAAATCCATGTATGCTCGAGAGAGTGCTCCTACAAGGATTTCACAAACTGCAAGCCGAAGTCCTTCAAGGGGACCGGCGGAGTCATTGCCCTCTCGCAATGGTTCGAGAAGACTGAGTCGGTCTTCGAAATTTGTTTGTGCCCTGCTGCGAGCAAAGTCAAATATGCTGCGTGCACCATTGAAGAAAAAGCCCTGATGTGGTGGAACGGCCATGTTAAGGCACTAACTCTCGTAGTGGCCAATGACATGGGCTGGGAAACCATGAAAGACCTCATGATTGAGGAGTACTGCCTGAGGGGCGAGATCTAGAAATTGGAATAGGAGTTGTGGAGCCTAACCATGAGGGGCTCCAACATAGTCGCATATACCTCCAGATTCAGTGAACTGGTGGCCCTTTGCCCCAATATGGTTCCCACTGAAGGGAAAAAGATCGAGAGGTACATTTGGGGGTTGGTGCCTGCGTATCAGGGAAACGTCCTATCATCAAACCCTGCTACATTCGACAGTGCCAAGCGACTGGCACAACGACTCATTGACCATGGGGTCCAAACCCCAACAGCGACAACACCCCTAGCCATCTCGGAACCCTCCGAACCCGCTGACACTAAGCGGAAGTTCCGAGATGACAAGAAGAAATAGCTAGCTGCCAAGAAGCAGCAAATTGTGGCTGTGCATGCTGTAATAACCCCTGCTGCTGCTACTGCTCCGGTGAGGCAGTATGCTAGAAGTTTGCCTAAGTGCAACAAATGCAACTTCCACCACAACGGCCCCTGCCGAGAAATGTAGTGCTCTAACTGCAACAGGAAATGACACACTGTTCGTTTCTGCAAATCTTCGGCGAGGCCGGTTACCCAAGTCCCCAGCACTGGCGTGAGCCAGGCTTGCTATGGATGTGGCAATGTGGGCCACTACAAGAAAGACTGCCCCAAAGCAAAGAATGATGGTGGAGCGGGGAGGGTTCTGGCGATAGGCCATGGAGAAGCAGTTGCTGACCCAACGGTGGTGACTGGTACGTTCCTCCTCGATAACTCCTATGCATGCATTCTGTTCGATAGTGGATCGGAGCGAAGCTTCGTGAACCATAAATTTGCTCGCATACTTAAACAACAACTGCACACACTTAAAGAACAATTCACAGTAGAAATGGCTAATGGAAAACTGAAAGCATGAATAGCATATACTTAGGATGTACCCTATCTCTAGATAGTCATTCTTTCCCAATCGACCTTATGCCGGTCTCGATTAAAAGCTTTGACGTCATCATCGTCATGGATTGGTTGAGTCTTCATCGCGCTGACATCATGTGCTACGAGAAAGCAGTCTGTCTAAACCTCCCGTCTAACGAAACTCTTGTCGTCTACGACGACAAACCCGGTACGAGTCTTCGTATTATCTCAAGTATCCAAGCATAGAAGTATCTACGGAAAGAATACCATGCATTCCTTGCTCACGTTGTCGATACAAGCCTCGAAACGAAAGAACTAAAGGACATTCCAGTAGTGAGCGACTTTCCCGACATCTTCCCAGAAGAGCTACCAGGATTACCTCCGCAATGACAGGTCGTGTTCAGAATCGACTTAGTCCCAGGAGCTACCCCAGTAGCCAAGTCGCCTTATCGGTTAGCACCAACAGAGATGCAGGAACTATCTGGTCAACTTAACGAACTGCTCAGCAAGGTCTTTATAAGACCAAGTTTCTCACCTTGGGGAGCACCGGTCTTCTTCGTTAAAAAGAAAGACAGATCATTCTGTATGTGTATCGACTACAGAGAACTCAACAAACTGACGGTCAAAAATCGTTACCCTCTTCCTTGTATAGACGATTAATTTGACCAACTGCAAGGGGCAAACTACTTTTCCAAAATTGATCTAAGATCCGGATATCACCAGTTACGAGTGTTAGAAGAGGATGTTCTAAAGACAGCCTTCCGAACTCGTTATGAACACTACGAGTTCGTGGTGATGCCATTCGGATTGACCAATGCGCCCGTAGTTTTCATGGATCTGATCAACAGAGTATGTCGACCTTATTTGGATCAGTTCGTCATCGCCTTCATTGATGACATCTTGATCTACTCCCGAAGTAAGGAAGAGCATGGCGATCACTTGCGACAAGTTCTAGGAACTTTACGAACGGAGAAGCTCTATGCAAAGTTCTCTAAATGTGAATTTTGGATCTGAAGAGTTGAATTCTTAGGACACGTGGTAAGCGAAGAGGAAATCCATGTGGACCCATCCAAAATTAAGGCCATTGAGAACTGGTCAGCACCGAAGACGCCTACATAAATTCGTCAATTTCTAGGTCTTGCTGGCTATTACCACAGGTTCATACAGAACTTTTCCCGCATTGCGAAACCTCTTACAACACTGACCCAGAAGGGCGTGACCTTTGACTGGGAAGAGAAACAGGAGAGAGCGTTCCAAACGCTCAAACGAGCCTTGTGCACCGCGCCAATACTATCCCTCCCTGAAGGGTTAGAAGACTTCGTTGTCTATTGCGATGCGTCAAATCAAGGGCTCGGTTGTGTTCTGATGCAACGGGGTAAGGTCATCGCCTACGCCTCGAGACAGCTGAAGACACACAATACAAGTTCTCAAATGCGTCAAATCAAGGGCTCGGTTGTGTTTTGGGGCGTGACACTTGCAGCTTAAGGCATCGGGTACAACATTGACCTTCCTCAGAACATACAAGATCTCACATTCGTAATATTTCACTACGTGTAACCATCTAAGTTGGCTCATGTTCAAATTTGACCGATCCATCAGATATCTCAGACTCTTTTGATCAGTATAAACAATGCACCTAACCCCATATAAACAATTCCTCAAAATCTTGAGGGCAAAACCGTAGCTCCCAGCTCCAAATTGTGTGTCAGGTAATTCGCCTTGTAAAGCTTTAACTGCCTGGAATCGTATGTAGTCACATGACTCCCTTGCATCAGCACTACTCCTAAACCCAAAATAATGCATCGCAGTAAACCACGAAATCGTCCATTCCCTCTGGCAGCATCAGAATCGAAGCCTCACACAAGCTCTGCCTTAGAGTCTCAAAAGGTTCCTTTTTGATGACGACTCCATCGGAAGGTAACGTTCTTCTTTGTCAAACAGGTCAATGGTAAAACAATTATGGAGAAATCCAAAATAAATCTCCAATAATAACTCATGACACCAAGAAAATCTGAATATCAGATGCTATCCTCGGAACCTCCCACTGCATCACTGCCTCGACCTTGGCATGACCGACAAGTTTACCATTCTGGTTGATGATTTGCCTAAGTAACCGCACCTCGTGCAACCAGAACTCACACTTTGAGAACTTGGTCTTATGTAACATACACGTTTTGAAATCGTGTTTTGTAATAAATAATATTATGAAATATTATATGAATTTTAGTAATTGAGTTCAAACGGTTAGTTTTACTAGAAATGAAGCAAAACTATGTTTAGAATCATGTAGAATGTTTAGGAAGTCTTATGAGATTCCGAACAAAAGTCAAATATTGAAATTTAACGAAAATATGAAATTCGAAATAAGTATAATTTTATTATTGAAAGTTGTAAAAAAATCTCATTAGAAACATTTAGGCGACAACCTCATCGAAATCCGAGTTATAACGAAGAAGTTATGACTAAACGAAGATCCGCGTCAAAACCGACAAACACTATTTAGCGTAAAAAGTGAGTTTTCAATAAACTACTTTTTAGCTTTAATGATCTAAACGAAAGTCGTAGTATTCGTTAAACCGAGAATTTTCATAAAAAGAACATCAAAATCTGACTTCGTATGGGAAAGTTATGATTTTTCTAAGTTTTGGTATAACAGTAGACAACTAAAAACTCGAAATAAAGATCGAGTGATTTTTAGTCGACGCAACCTAAATGAGAATTGAACGTCTGATCAATAGTAGTACAACGGTAAAAAGACAGGCGAAAACGGACGTCGGATGAAGAAGTTATGAATTTTTAATGGATATTTCAGTCTTGGTTTGTTAAAAATAATAATATTAAAAATAAAGTCAAAATTAGCCAACTGAGTTTAAACGAAAGTTGTAGAGCATAATTTCACCTATGCGTGCATATAAAGAACGTCAAAAATGAAACTCGTATGCGAAAGCTATGGATTTTAGTAGTTTGGGACACAAAAATCAAGAAAATCCCGAAATCCGAGAAAATTTGCATGGCTGAGGTTCGGCCACGTCAACTCGCATGTGAGATGCCTTGTGTCTGCCACGTGCTCGCTGCTCATTCGACCAAAGATGCGGCACAGTGTGAAGTCGACGCGCCTTGCACCCGAAGCCGCCACCTGCCTTCCCCGTGTCTCAGCCTCGCATTAGCCGCGGGTGCAACCCTCGCATCCGACGCGTGTCAAGGCTTCGCTGCTGACATATGTTTCTCCTCCCCTCGGTCTGAAGCCTCCCCTATATAAAGGGAGGTGCGAGATCTCCCGGTTTTGGTTGGAAAATTCTCACTTTTTAAACCTTAATCCATATTTTAAGCCACTTTTAATCCCTCGAAGCCCCGAGATCATATCCAACACCCGAAATACATTCTGAAGTGCCCGAAGAGCACGAGAAATTTATCTTTTCTGTTTGAATCCCGTCCCTCGCAAGGCCCAGTTTTCAAGAAAGCTCTCACTTTTCAACGAAGAAAGCTATTTATTATAACGAAGTGCTGCACAAATTACTATTTTAACCCCCAGTTATTTCACGGTGAGTTCAATATATAAAAACACTTGTATGTTATGTGTTATATGTGCTATGTGCTTTTCCGTGTTATTATCTCGTGTTATTATTTCAGGCTATTATGGTTGCAAAAGCTGTACCTTTGACCATGTGATCAGTGAAAGGAGTTAGATTCATGATGGTATTGGTATGTAGCCTCTGGCCTTGTAGAGCATTCCTCATAAGAGAACGACTTCTACCCCTATGGCATTGGCAGAAGGTTAGATAGGGTTGAAAGTCTGAAATCTACCAAAATGTTTAATCAGAAAGTGTATGTCTTCTGTGCTATTTGGACTGAAGCTATGTTGATGTATATCAAGTATCGAAAGTGTTATGTCTCAATGATTGTATATCTTTGAATCAAATCATTGTTGATGTGGAAAACTTGTCACATATACCTTTGTTGTTCCTTGTTCCTCTTTGCTTCTGCCATATTGAAGTATAAATATATGGCATAACGTTATATTGTATCTATTATTGAACTCACTGAGCATCACCGCTTATCCCTCTCAATGTTTAACTGTTGCAGGTAATAAGGATCCAATATAGACATATACTGTTAGAAAATTTTGTGTAACGACTGAAAAATTTCAACCAATTTAAATTTTTCAAAAACAACCCGATTTCATTAAATTATTACAAAAAGGTTTTCAATACAATTTATTTAGAGTATTCCCAGAATCACATCACAACATAAACATGAGGAACGGTACGATCACGCCTTCGCCTTGCCACGGTCTCCTGAAGAACCTGAAAAACATAAAACCACAATTGTAAGCCCGAAAGCTTAGTGAGATATCCCCAAAATACCAACCACAAATACCATACATGCATAACATGCCATATCATATCCGATCACAAAACAGCCATGCACTTCTGGTCTACTGTGTGAACGGTCCGCCGCACCGGCCAACAGTCCACCTAGTCCACCCTCCAAGTCTAGCCATATACATCGAGTCTACAGTGTGATTGGTCCGCCCGTACCGGGCCTTCAATCCACCTGGTCTACTCTCTGAGTCTATAGTATGACTGGTCCGCCCGCATCGGGCCTTCAGTCGGCCTGGTCCACTCTCCGTGCCTCGGCCTTCAGTCGAAAGAAATTCAATCTGCGGCTAACCACTCCTTAGAAAGCAGATGCTACCCAACCTTCAAACCGGACGCAAGATTTCCACTAATAACCCCCATGAGTGATAACCAACGAAATTCCCAACACTAACCCATGACCAAACCATAACCCTCAAAGAACAACGAATACCACACCGAAAATCACACAATGAGACTAGCAGATAAACAATACTCCACAATAATCACAAGATAAACAAAACATCAAGAAAGAAACATACCCGCAGCTGCATCCGGCACTGCTCTGACTTCCTCTGCTACAAGCTGAAAAGCACGACCCTGAGCCCTTGGGGGCTCCGCTCCACCCTGATCTCCACCCGTGATCCTCAAAGTGGCCGGTGCTAGAGCCTACACCGGTCCTGTAGCAAGCTGTGGACAGTTGACCCTCAAGTGCCCAACCTGATGAAAATGATAACAAATCCTCAAATCCTGAACCGGCGCTGATTGCCGACAATCCCTCGCATAGTGCCCCTCCTTTCCGCACTTGCGGCATGCACCACCGGACCTACAAACTCCGGTGTGACCCCTCCCACACTTCCCACAAGCGTGGCTGCTCTGATCTCCCACCATAGAATCAACGGTCTTGGACCGTTTCAGCGCCGGCTGCGACTGCACCGGAGCCTGCCTCAGCTCACGCAACTGAAACTCAATCTCTAACTCACGCCGCCTGGCGGCCTCCTGCAACTCCAACAAAGTCTCACACCTCTGCGTAGACACAAACTGTCTGATATCCCTCTTGAGCATGCTCAGATATCGAGACATCTGAGCCTGCTTCGAAGCGAACTTAGGGCAAAACATCGCCCTCTCAGTGAACATCCTGGTGATCTCAGTCACCGACTCCGAACCCTGCTTCAGCTCAAGGAACTCCTGAGCCAATCTCTCTCTCTCAACCCGCAGAATGTAACGAGTACTGAACATCTCTCTGAACTGATCCCATGAAACCACAGCTCTCTGTGCATCCGAATATGACCCCGTGCTCAATCTCCACCAATCCTTCGCCCCGAGCCTCACAGGTTCAGAGCACACCTCACCCTCTGATTAGCAGGGCACGAACACGTGAAGAAACACCCTTCCACGTCCGATAACTGTCTCATAGCAACAATTGGGTCCTGAACTCCATCAAAGGTCGGAGGCTTCGTATTATCGAAGTCCCGATACTGAAAACCCCGGCTAGCTCCTCCCCCTGCCGCTGCTACAACCGCTGTAGCCGCCGCGGCAGCCGTCTCTGTGAGAGCTGCATATCGCTCATCAAAATACTCGACCATGGCGGTCTTGATCGACCCAAACAGTTCCGGCAACTTGGCCCGGAACAACGCAAGAACCTCATCATGCAGGATCTCACGAATCCTAGTGTCCAACTCGCCTGTGCTCATCTGACCAATAACCTCGGGCGGTACTTACCCGCCCGGAACTCCCTCTCCTGCTCCCGATCCTGACCCGGATCCACTCCCAGTATGCCTCGGAATCTCCATACTGAAAAACACCACAAAATCTCAGATTCTTCCCACTATCCCGGGAACCAACTCTCAGTCCAACCCTAGAGGTCATGGTTTCCCTGATACGCGTATGGGTCCTGTGCTTTCAGTAGTACGGGCCCATACTACCTTCCACACCTACCCATATTTGTATGAAGTACTACCACAACACCCTAGTGAAAACATATAAAACAAGCGCTCAACCCTCACTACTAGAGGAACACTGGAAATCTCCCAGAAGAAAACCCTAGGCTATCAGGCATCATAAATAAGGCAACATTATCATGAAACCCTGAAGATCCTTAGCCTAGCACTAGCATGTTGTTCTATCAATGCTCAAAACAAATATCATGTATGGTATTTTGGGGTTACTTACTGGCTCCGGCTGATCGTACCTCCGCGTCCTCCTTTACTCATTTTGAAAACCATTTTGAATTCACTTTTGAAAACCCTCCTCGATTTGAGACTGGAGTTACACGAGTGTTCCTCCAATTCACTCAAACCAAGGCTCTGATACCAACTTGTAACGACCGAAAAATTTCATCCAATTTAAATTTTTCAAAAAAACCCGATTTCATTAAATTATTACAAAAAGGTTTTCAATACAATTTATTTAGAGTATTCCCAGAATCACATCACAACATAAACATGAGGAGCGGTACGATCACGCCTTCGCCTTGCCACGGTCTCCTGAAGAACCTGAAAAACATAAAACCACAACTGTAAGCCCGAAAGCTTAGTGAGATATCCCCAAAATAACAACCACATATACCATACACGCATAACATGCCATATCATATCCGATCACAGAACAGCCATGCACTTCGAGTCTACTATGTGATTGGTCCGCCGCACCAGCCAACAGTCCACCTGGTCTACCCTCCGAGTCTACCCATGTACATCGAGTCTACAGTGTGATTGGTCCGCCCGCACCGGGCCTTCAATCCACCTGGTCCACTCTCTGAGTCTATAGTATGACTGGTCCGCCCGCATCGGGCCTTCAGTCGGCCTGGTCCACTCTTCGTGCCTCGGTATGTCTGGTCTGCCCTCTTGGGGCCTACAGCCTATCCGGACCGCTCGCTGGGCCTTTGGGACAACCGGTCCGCCCTGGGTATCTTGGCCTACAACACAAATCAGGAGCCGCCTCAACCCAACTACAGTCCAAACAACCATGTGCACATAAACATACAATCATATAACAATTCGCAGTCAACAAGCCGATCAAACAGATCACATAGCATATCATCATCCTAACCAGGATACCAACCTAACCGGTCACTAGCATAGCATCACCCTACATATCAGGTTACCGACCTCAACCAGGTCTCTATCATACACCATCCTAGCTACCAGGATGCAAACATACCAAAGCAATAACATAACAACAAAACCCGGATCTCAATCCGATAAAGGGCCGGCCTTGGTGCCTTAGACCCTGTTGATATAGTGAGGATAACTCACCTCGCACTGCCGAAACTCTGAACTGAAGAAGCAGATTCTCGAATCACCGACTCACCGAAAATCCCGAACTAGCCAACATAGCACAAATAAACATTAGGCCAAGCACAATACTCTTCCAAGGGTAAATTGACCATTTTACCCCTAACTCAATCCGGCCCAACACTAGGTAAGCTCCCAAGCCCACCAATGGCCCGAGGTCCAAAAGTCCGAAACAAAGCCCACTATTGGCCCAATTTACTAAATTGGGCTTACCCACCAAATGGGCCTAAACTCATGATCCATAACAACCAATGAGCCCACAATACTCTAACCATAATGTCCAGTCACGACCCAAAATCCAACAGTCCAAATAACAGCCCAAACCCTAAGGCCCAAAATGAAAAATCCAACAGAGGGAGTACGCTGGGCGTACACGCCGATTCGCAATAGGGGATCGGGGCACTGACTCGCTACGCGGGGCGTACTCACATGTTACGCGAGGCGTAACCTCACAGCTCAACAACATCACATAACGTCTTAATAGTTAAAGCTCTTAAGCCCATATTTTAGATCCTTGGGTCAAATATGCCTAAGATTCATAAAGTCTCAAACTTTATCACTTGGGACGTCAATAAAGCTTTTAATCGAAGGTCTTAATCCATTAAGACCCACATATCTCACACATGGAACAACCATAGCCCTTGGGACCTCATTTTTCTCACTCAAGACCTCTCCAAAGGTCTGAAAGGACAGATAATCTCAACCAACTCAAAACATGCATAAAAATGAGGACTTTTGGGACAGGAATGGTGTCAAAGCTTCACAACACATAGATCTACACAATATAAATGTCAAGCAAGAAGCTTTATACCTCAAATAGGCTCCAAAGGATGATGTCTTCCCAGATCTATAAGCTCCAACCGTTTCTCTCCTTCTTTGACAACTTCTCTTTTCTTCCTTTATGCTCTCCTTTGCTAATCCAAGCTTTCCAAGACCAAACACACCCAATCAAGGAGGTGGGATGGCTATCTTAGGGTTTCTAAGGTTAAGGGAGAGCTTATGGATGCTAGGGTATGCACCAACATGTTCCTTATATAGTGGCTGACCCTAATTTTAGTGTTTTAGAACTCTGAGAGTATGCTGGGCGTACCTCTAGTACGTTGGGCGTACTCAACCTTGCACCCGTGTCCACTTACGCCTTACGCTGAGCGTAATCCTAGCTTACGCTGGGCGTACTCGGCGAGTCCCCAAAATTTCATACTTGGCCCTCATTATTCAACTTTTCCCACAAAATGATGAAAATACCATTTCTCTTAAATCCCGGGGACTCACAATTAGGTACTCTTAGGAACAGGGCGTTACATTTTGAATAAATAATACTATTACTTTTGTAATAAGTGTTTATGTATGTATAAATTATAGTATCCTAGGTTGTTGGGTAATATATAACACTCTGTAATAGTCGGTTTGTATCAAGTCGGTTGTAAACAAGTTATCAATGTAAAATGTTATTTGTGAATACGCATGTAGCATGTTTTGGAGTAACAATTGTCTTTAGTATGAAAGTGTGGGGTCTCTCAATCATGGTATCAGAGCAGTAGTTTAAGTGAACTAAATTCCACAAATTGGTATTTAGAATTAAACTGCCAGAAGTTCAATATATGAACGAATTCATTATAATTATTGTAACAACGTAAATTTCAAAACAAAATTTTCATTTTTCATCAATCAAGTTCATATAAAAATATTCTCAAATATTTCCAATAGTAGTTTTTGAAACATAACATATCCCAAGATCATAAAAATCCAACTCTCTCTAGTTTGTACGAGTCATGCCGGCGCATTTCCACGGTCCTTGCTAGTACCTAAAACACATAACACAACAACTGTAAGCATATATGCTTAGTAACTTCTTCGGTCGATGTGTCTCAGCGGGACCCTCCAGTCCCGTAGCTCTTTGGACCCTCTGGTCCGGTCATTACTTGTTGGAGCCTCCAAACCTGTGACAACCCGATATTTCAACTCTTTGTAATGACCAAAATGGGTCAAGTATTGTAACCACTTTTGAGTAATAAAATCTACTTTCATAATAAAATGTACAAATAGTTCTATTTAATTTCCTTCTATGTTTAAATATCTTTGAACCATGATCGTACGTGAAAAGAACGCCCAAATCCGACTTCATATAGCGAAGTTATGATTTTTCCAAGTTCGGCTTAGCAACAGACAGCTAAAAACTCGAATCGGAGATCGAGCGACTTTTGGCCGGAATGACCTAAACGAGAATCGAAGGTCTCGATAATGGTATTCCAGCGGTAAAAAGTCTGGCAAAAACCGACATCAGATAAAGAAGTTATGAATTTTTAAAGAAATTCCTTAAACACGATGAGTTTATAATAAATAATAAAAAAAAAATTTCGGAATTTGCCGACGGAGTCTAAACGAAAGTTGTAGAGCGTAGTCTCACCTACGCGGGGATATAAAGACCATCGAAAACGGAGTTCGTATGAAGAAGATATGAATTTTTGAAGTTTATTAAATAAATTAATTATTTATTTAAATCAAAATTTAGACATTATCCGAAGGGGAGTCAGCGTCCTCATCCGAGGTACGCGCTGCGTACCCCTGTACGCCCAGCGTACCCGAGAGACTTGGCCTATGATCGTCCACGTCGCCCTATCCGAAGAAGCCGACCCGTCCGACCCGTCCGAAGCGCCGACCCGTCCGACCCGCTGTCCCGTCCGACCCGTCTCCCCAGCAACCCGTCCCATCCGAAGCCGAGGCAGTCGAGGCTTCGGTCATGCATGACGTACGCGTACGCGCTGCGTACGAGAGTACGCCCCGCGTACCGAGGCAGTTCAGCCTTACTATAAATAGGATGCGAGGGCTTCCGAGTAAAGGGCTCATTTCTCTCCTCTCTCTCACAATTTTGCCTCGTTTTCTGTGTCCGTTCAAACCCGAATCTCTGGTCTTTTTGGCTCAATTCCCGAGGGTCGATTTTACTCCCGAGATTCCCGAGAATCCCGAGGAAAATCCGTTTCCCGAGACGAAACTCTGCCCGGTTTTCCACCTCGCTATCTCCAAAACTTTCAAGTGAGTTTCATACCCCTCAATCAACCTTTTTAAATATTCTAAATGCTTTTATATGCTTTCAAGGGGGGGGGGGATTACAAGTAAAACACACGAGTATTATCGTGTGTTACATAAAGAAACTCTTTTATATACTGTTATATATTCAAATCACATGCGATTTATAAACCTTTAAAGGAACTTATATATATATATATATATATATATATATATATATATATATACATACATATATGTATATATATATATATATATATATATATATATATAACATATGTTACAATAGCATATATCTTTTGAAATATAAATTTGTTGTAATGCACATATAAACTAATCTTTTCTTAGATTATTCTTGTCTATCTTAGACTCTACACCAAAAATCTATGCTTTCATAAACAAGTGATTCTTTTTCTAGGTATTTCTAAACAAACAAGACACACTTTTAGAAAACTATAATAGGTATAGTTTTACGAACAAATTTCTAACTCTTATGTACTAGAAACATGAATTTCAAGAAGTTTACTTTCGTATACAAGAACAAACGTAACATTTTAACAAGTAGATCTGTTTTTATACCATGGTTTTGTGAGACACTAACTTCATGTATGTTCGAGTACACATTTCAAGTCTTGTATTATATACCAGAATCCCTTGGAGGGGGAGCATGGTGTTTGTGTATAGATCTATACGGGCTTGACAACCCGCGCCCTGACTGTTAGCTGCAGTCCACCGTTTGGGGTGACAAACGTCCTAACATTCCAACGCCTGAAGAACGTTGTGTATAGGCATTCCGAGTCAATAGTATGGTTATAAAACTCACAAGGGGTATTAAAAATGCATTGATTTACAAGGTTTTCAAACTCATTGGTTATTTTACACTTACATACATTTTGGAGACAAACATTGGTCTTGAGTGAAGGCTACTTTTATACTAGTAGAAAATATAGGATTTTCTAAACACAAACAAACAAAGATAAAACATTTCATTTCATTCAAACATTGTCACTTAAATACTTATGAAATTCACCAGCTTAAATGCTGACCTACTCTTTCAAAATTACTTGTATGTCCCAGGAAATCAGTAATTTCAGGTATTCATTACGCTTTTGATGAAGGGATGCTGCGGCGCCAGTTTAATCTCGTATTTTTGACATCATATTGTAATTGAGTTTTGAACATGTAACTTTTGACAAATGTAAACTTTCAATTATATATATGATGGTTGTATTGCTTTCTTTACTATGTATTCATTTGTTACGTTACCACATGAAGTCATCCGCCCCCGAACGTTTCCGCCGTTCAGGTTTGGGGGTGTGACAGATTGGTATCAGAGCAATGTTTATAGTGAACTAAGTATATCGAAACACATAAGATATACAAACTATAAATGCTTAAGGGACTAATGCTCTCTGACAAAACAAGTTTTCTTTTTACGCTTAAACAGTTTTGCGTTCAACTTAAATTGATAGTTCATTTAAGTACAATTACATGCATACCACAAACTATTTTCATGTTATACAACTATACAAGTATTTAGACAAGTTGACACTACGATTGAGACTCGATATATGTAATCAGATTTTGGACAAATATAGCGTGATCAACTATATTTGCCCGAGATTGGACCAACGTATATCGAGGAATGATCGTAGTAAGCAACAAGTCAAAACTTACCAAACCATTACAAGAATCAAACACAAGAATTTAAATACAACTATACAAGTATTTAGACAAGTTGACACTACGAATGCTCGAATGATGGTTGTTGTTGTAGGAAAACTGTGCCAAAGGCAAGTATGTGTCCCAAATCCCGCCGAAATCCAACACATATGCTCAGAGCATGTCCTCGAGCGTCTGAATCGTCCGCTCACTCTGCGTGTCAGTCTGTGGGTGGTATGCGGTACTAAAATGCAGTCTCGTGCCCAACTCCTCTTGAAATTTCTTCCAGAATCTAGAAGTGAAATGTACATCTCGATTTGAGACAATCGAGATCGGCACTCCGTGCCGTGATACCACCTCTCTCACGTACATCTCTACCAACCTCTCCGCGGAAGACCTCTAACTAATAGCAAGGAAGTGAGCGCTCTTCGTTAACTTGTCCACAATCACCCAAATTGCATCGACACCTCTCGCAGTCCTTGGCAATTTGGTGATTAAATTCATGGTAATCTGCTCCCATTTCCACTCGGGAATCTCTAACGGCTGCAGCTTACCATGTGGACGTTGGTGCTCGGCCTTAACCCTGCAACAGGTCAGACATCTCTCTACAAACCATGCGACATCCCTCTTCATACAGGGCCACCAATACTCCCTTTTCAGGTCCAAATACATCTTAGTGGCCTCGGGATGGATCGAGAACATTGATCGATGAGCCTCCTCCATCAAAATGGTACGCGTTCCGCCCACAGACGGTACCCATATCCGACCCTGAAATGTCATAAGCCCCCGGCTATCGGTAATGAATTCTGATACCAGCCCGACAACTCGCTCTCTCTTCTGGCTTTCTGGCCTCACGACCTTAACCTGGCCCCCATGAATAGCGTCCAACACCGGTGTCATCACTGTCAATCTCAAACATACATCTCGCATCGGGGTGCCCTCCGCCCTACGACTCAGTGCATTGGCTACAACATTAGCCTTGCCCGGGTGGTACAGGATCTCACAATCATAATCCTTGACCACATCCAACCACCTCCTCTGGCGCATATTTAGGTTGGGCTGATCCATCAAATACTTCAAGCTCTTGTGGTCCGTTTATATCATACACCGAACCCCATAGAGATAGTGTCGCCAAATCTTGAGGGCGAACACTACCGCTCCCAATTCCAGATCATGAGTGGGATACCTCGACTCATGAGGCTTAAGCTGCCTCGATGCATATGCTATCACATGCCTCCTTTGCATAAGCACCGCTCCCAATCTGGATATCATTGCATCACAATATACCACAAAATCCTCCATCTCTTCCGGAAGGGCTAACACTGGGGCTTCGCATAATTTCTGGCGAAGTGTCTCGAACGAGGTCTGCTGATCCGGACCCCAAGAAAATGCAGCACCCTTCTGGGTCAACTTGGTGAGTGGCACGACGATCTTGGAGAAATCCTTAATAAATCTCCGATAATAGTCGGCCAAACCCAGAAATCTCCTGATCTCGGTGGGTGATCTCGACACCTCCCACCTCATGACCGCCTCAATCTTGGCCGGATCGACCAATATCCCATTCTGGTTGACGAGATGCCCCAAAAACCGAACTTCTCGTAACTAGAACTCACATTTGGAGAACTTGGCATAAAGCCTCTTCGATCTCAGAACTCCAAGGATCTCCCTCAAATGCTCCTCGTGTTGTTCTCTAGACCTCGAATACACCAAAATATCATCAATGAATACGATCACCGACCGATCCAACATCGGCCTATACACTCTGTTCATGAGATCCATGAACACAGCTGGTGCATTGGTGAGCCCAAAAGGCATCACCATGAACTCGTAATGCCCATAACGAGTTCTGAATGCAGTCTTTTGGATATCTTCATCCTGAACTGTCATCTAATGAAAACCCGACCTCAAGTCTATCTTGGAGAACCAAGACGCTCCCTGCAACTGATCGAACAAATCATCGATCCTCGGCAACGGATAACAGTTCTTGACCGTTAGGTTGTTCAACTCCCGATAGTCAATACACATCTGATGTGAACCATCCTTCTTCTTGACAAAAAGTATCGGCGCTCCCCAAGGTGAGCTACTCGGCCGAATAAATCCCTTCCCCAACAGCTCCTAAAGCTGCAAGGATAACTCCTGCATTTCTTGCGGCGTGAGGCGATAAGGTGCCTTGGCGATAGGAGCTGCTCCCGGAACCAAATCGATACGGAACTCCACTTGCCTCTTGGGAGGCACACCCGTTAGTTCCTCGGGAAAAACATCCGGAAACTCGGACACTATCAGAACCTCATCAATCGAACTTGGCCTCCCAACGGCCACTCGTGTGTCTGTCACATAGGCTACGAATCCACTGCAGCCTTGCTGCTAACTCTATCTCGCCCTGGAGGCCGAACAAAATGCCGACCCACATCGGGTTCCCTCACCAAACACTGTAAGTACTCCCCCACTAGGGTCTCGAATCGTCACCAACTGATGCTCGCAGTCTATCACAACTCCATATAGACTCAACCAATCCATACCATCCCCCATCTCAATCGGAACCAGATCTATCATAAACTCCACACCGAAGATCTCAAGGACACATCCTCGAATCACATCTAAAGCATACACTGCTCGCTCATCAGTTATGGAAACTCGTAGAGGTCGATCCAACGCCTCTCGACGGATACTAAAGTGCTGACTAAATGCTACGAAAACAAACGACCGACTCGCACCCGAGTCAAATAACACCAAAGCAGGCACAAAACTCACAAGAAAAGTACATATGCACATCATCATATAAGCATAATAACTAAACTCAAATAAAAGATGAGTATAGAATACATACCAGCCACAACATCGGGCGCCGCGCTGACCTCCTCCGCAGTCAACTAGAAAGCTCTCCCACGAGCCTTCGGTGCTTTCGGCCTTCACTGGCCGAACCTCAGTAGCCCTAGCAGTAGGCACAGATCCCTGCGCTGATCCCTGAAGTAGTTGAGGGCACTCGGCCTTCCGATGGACGGTCTGGTTGCAATGAAAGCAAACCAAAAATCCCTTGGGGCAATCCCTCACGATATGCCCCTCCTTCCCGCACTTGTAGCATACTCCAGCCCTGCACAACCCCTCGTGACTCTTGCCGCATTTCCCACAAGTGCGGCCCTTCGTCCCCCCATATCTCGAATCAGCGGGTCTAGCCCCCTTGGCTGTCGGCTGAGACTAATCCGGTCACCGATCCAACAGTAGTTTTTGAACCATAACATATCCCAAGATCATAAAAATCCAACTCTCTCTCTCTCTCTGGTGTGTACGAGTCACGCCGGCGCCTTTCCACGGTCCTTGCTAGTACCTGAAACACATAACACAACAACTGTAAGCATAAATGCTTAGTGAGTTCCCCAAAATACCGCATACAACACATACGCCAATCGAGGCTATAATACGACCCTCCGGTCGATGTGTCTCAGCGGGACCCTCCAGTCCCGTAGCTCTTAGGACCCTCTGGTCCGGTCATAGCTCGTTGGACCCTCCGGCCCAGTCTGTATCGTTGGACCCTCGAGTTCGGTTTATAACATCATACAACATACATATAACATATAGCACATAATCTCATATATAACACGTGGGACCCTCTAGTCAACATATAACACCACTCTAGGTACGTATAGTGAGAAGACTCGCCTCAGGTGTCTCGGTAAGTCTCTGACCCGGTATAAATATGATCTAGCCTCTGCCTAATCACATAAAGTACATACTCTTATAAATATAACTATACTCAAACCTTTCTTAACACCCTCAGAAGGGTAAAAGACCATTTTACCCCTCTGTTGGCTTAAAGGTTTCACTGTTCACCAAACCCTAAATGCCAACAAAAGTCAACGGTCAAACTTTGACCCGGCTCTTCGAGTGTATTTGAGCGACCCGGCGAGTCTACACGTGTCCGCTAATTCTTTAGTCCCACTTGGCATGTCGAGCTCCTCCCCTTGCTCGACGAGTCACCCCTGGTATGAATCGCAGGGCCACCACACTCAGCTCGCCGAGTCTCAAAAACAACTCGACGAGTTTCGCCTTGAACTCCAGTCTTCTAATCCCCCTCCGACTCACTGAGTTATTTCCCCAACTCGGCAAGTCTACACACTGAGTGATTTATGAGAAACCCCAATCCTATTCGCCGAGTCTGATCTTTGGACTCGGCGAGTTCATGCCATGCACAAACTCCATAGACCTCCTGAGGTCAGATCTGTTCCTTTAATCCATAGATCTGACCTTCCCAAGCATGATAATCACGTAAAGTTCAGACCTTGACACTCAAATAGCATCTAGATGGTCTTACTTGGTGATTTAGTCCCAAAATAACATCCTAAGTTCATGACTGCCAAAATAACTCCAAAAGCCCCAAGGGTTAAGGTCTCTGGACCTCTTTGAGTCAAGATCCAAAGCATGAACTCGAGAAGGGACCAATTGCTCCGCAAATCCATCTTCTAAAGGGGGTTAGAAAACCCTAACTCTAGGAAATCAACACCACAACTGAAGAAGGTCCGAAGAATACCTCAAGATGAAGTCTATGAGCTCTGTAATCACTTGAATCACACCTCCTTCAGCCTCCTCTTGCCTTGGTTTCCTCCTTCTTGCAATTACACCAACAAAATGATCACAAATGGCCTCTCCTTCCTTACAAATGCTCTAGATCTCTTAGGTTTTCTCTCTGGGGTTTGGTAGCCGCAAATGACGACCCTAAGGGCCTTTAAATAGGTCCCAAACCCAGGAAATTAGGTTTTCATTAAACAGCATGGACTCGCCGAATCCACTCATGAACTCGATGAGTCCAACTGTGAACTCAGATAAGAATCCGCGACCATACTCGGCGAGTTTAAACACCAACTCGCCGAGTCCCCTCACAAGTTCCAAAAATAAAGGAATAAAATATTATACCTAGGAATCTGGATGTTAGAATTATATGGATAAACCTTAGGAAATATTTAAGTAGAGTATTAGGTAATAATAAACCCTAATATTCTAAAATACGATGTTACTCCATATTGCAGAGCAATGGCTGAACAGGTGAGTAGCCATACCCCAGAGGTGGGTGGAGATCCTTAACCTGATGAAGTAAATATTCCAGTATCTCCTCGTGAGGAGCGACTCTTGGGTAAAATTTTCGGTGGTATACGACAGACTCTCGAAGAACGCAAAAAGAATGGTGATAAAGAAAAAGAGAAAGTCACCAGAGAATCTTCAAAAGGAGAGACGAGACATCCTTCATTCAAAACTTTCAAGAGTAGCAGTGCTACAGAGTTTTCTGGAGTCCTTAATCCCATAGTTGTTATAACTTGGATTCAGAACACGGAAAAAGTGTTTCGTACATCTCATGTGGATAATGAAGATAAGGCTAATTATGTTTCTGCTATGCTCTTCGGAAAAGCCTTGGTCTGGTGGGAAGCAACATATGAAGTTCTCAACAGGTTTGACCAGGAGAATTTATCCTGGGAAATGTTCAGAACTCGTTTGCTAGGGAAATATTGCCCTCTAGACATGATGAAAAGATTAGAGAAAGAATTCCTCAAGCTTAAACATAGAGGAATGACTGTGATTGATTATGAAACTCAATTCAATCAAAAAGCACGGTTTGCTACAAAGTATATTCCAACTGAAGACGATAAAATTCAGTTATTTCTGGATGGACTACGGTATGAAATCCGTGATTTCGTGGCTAATCGGGATGTTCTGTCATTTGTAAAAGCTGTTGAGTATGCTTGAAAGCAAGAGTATGACTTAGAAGTATGTGGTGCCACTCTTTCTATTCCGAAGCATCCACGTATTGATCGAATTACTCCTGTTTCCTCTATTCTACCAGCCAAATCTATTCGAGCTGAACCTAGTAAACAAGTGCAAACTCAAAATGCCCCTCGTGGCTACGGTAGGTCGCAGTCTTTTTGTAACACCCAAATATTTCAAGCCAAATTAAAACTTTTTGAAAACATTTAAAACCATTCATAATTATAAAGTTTTTTTTTCAAAATATCTAATTTCAGAGTTTTCCCAGAAACATAAACAAATCATGAGGAGTTGTACGATCATGCCTTCGCCTTGCGACGACCCCCTGATGTACCTAAAACAATACACTGAAACTTTAAGCCCGAAAGCTTAGTGAGTTCCCCCAAAATACCAATGCCATACAAATATAATCACATCATATAACAATTACAGAACAACATGCATAATGAGCCTTCAACCTGACTGGACCGCCTTGTAGGGCTTACAGCCTATCTGGACTGCTCCCAAGTCTTCGACATGACGGGACCGCCTCGCAGGGTCTACAACCTATCTGGACCGCTCACTGGGTATGTTGGCCTACAACACAAAGCAAGACCACCTCAACCCTACCCCCAATCAAACAAACATGTGCACATAAATGTCATACGCTAGCTCATATCATATAATAGTCAAACCAATCTAATAGATCACTAATCATAGCAACATCCTAATAACCGGGATACAGACCTAACCGGTCACTAACATAGCATCATCCTATACCCAAGACACTGACCTAACCTGGTCACTAAGCATAAGCATACCACCATCCTAACGACCAAGGTGTAATCAATAAACATATCATGCCATAATCCAGATACAAATATATAAAGTGTCGGCCTTGGTGCCTTAGACCCATTGGCATCGTAAGTATAACTCACCTTGCATTGTCGACTCAAAGATAAACTCAAGCTCTTGGATTGCCAGTACATCTCCACCACCTAAATGCGCCATAGAACCATACTTGTAAATTTCCAATTTCCCAAAATGTCCCAGAAGTCTAAAAGTCAACCCTTGGTCAAGGTCCAAGTCAACTGTCAAAGTCAACAGTCCATGTTGACCTCAACTCGTCGAGTACAACCAGCCACTTGCCGAGTTCCTTGCATGCTTACCAACTCGCCGAGTCACTTGAGTGACTCGTCGAGTTCCTAGTGCTAGTGGTCGTAACTCCTCGGCCAACTCGGCGAGTTTTCCCTTTACAACTCGCCGCGTTCATACATGTCCAAAGGTTGGGAAAACCCTAGCCGACTCGCCGAGTCATCGACTGACTCGCCAAGCCCAAGGCAATCTTCATCGGACTCGCCGAGTCATTCATGCGACTCAACTCAAAAAGATCTTTTAAATCGTGCTCCAATCTTATCACTTCCGGAAGGTGACGATGATTTCTCCGTATATAGAGATGCTTCAACATTGGGACTCGGTTTTGTGTTGATGCAACGTGGTAAAGTGATAGCCTATGCCTCAAGACAACTGAAAGATTACGAAAAGAATTATCCCACTCATGATCTCGAACTCGCTGCAGTGGTATTTGCCATAAAACTTTGGAGGCATTATCTTTTTGGTAAAAAAATGCCAATTGTTTACCGACCACAATAGTCTCAAGTATATATTCAGTCAACAAACTTTGAATATGAGACAACAACGAGCCATGGAGCTAATCAAAGATTATGACTGTGAAATCCTGTACCATCCTAGAAAAGCCAATGTAGTTGCTGATGCACTTAGCAGAAAGGTTTATCGTAATAGTATGTGTTATAGTATTACTCACACTACAGTAAAGTTCACTATTCTTGATGAATTAGAGAAATGGAAAGTAGAGGCCCCAAAGCCAGAAAATGTGAAGAAAGAAGGGAAGGTACATTATACTGATGTTTTATGTGATAATCCACGAGGATTAAAGGAATTCAAGAATCAGCTATGGATTCCAAAGATTAGTGGATTAAGACATAAGGTTTTAGATGAAGCCCATAAGTCTAAACTGTCAATACATCTTGGTACAAGTAAAATGTACTATGATGTAAGATCTGATTATTGGTGGCCTGGATTAAAGAGAGACATTGGAAGATATGTGCAGGAATACTTAGTATGCTTACAAGTGAAAGTAGAGAACCAAAAGCCTTATGGAACTCTAGAAAGTCTTAGTGTTCCTGTGTGGAAATGGGAAGAGTCCATGGATTTTATTACCAAATTTCCAAAGACTGCTAAACAACATGATAGCATTTGGGTAATCGTCGACCGCCTGACTAAGAGTGCACATTTTCTCGCCATGCGTGAAACGACTCCAATGGAGAAATACACACAAGTATACTTGGATGAAATTATTGCAAGACATGGTGTGCCACTAAAGATCATTTATGATCATGATACTCGCTTCACTTCTCACATTTGGGCGAGTATGCCACGTGAATGTGGATCTCGAGTTGCTCTTAGCATAACTTATCATCCCCAGAAAGACGGTTAGACGGAGAGAACAATCCAAATAGTAGAAGATATGCTTCGTGCATGTGTCTTGGAGTTCGGTGGTAACTGGGATAAATACTTACCTTTTGTCAAATTTTCGTATAATAACAGTTACCACGCTTCAATAAAAATGACACCATATGAAGCATTATATGGTCGCAAATGTCGTACGCCATTATGTTAGCGTGATGTAGGACAGAAAATCCTTGGAGGCCCTGAAATGATTCAAGATACCACCGACAAGATTCAAACTGTACGAGAAAGAATGAAAGCTGCCCAGGATCGACAGAAGTCCTATGCAGAAAAGAGGAGACGACCCATAGAATTCCAGGTGGGTGATTTTGTAATGCTGAAAGTATCCCCATGGAAAGGCATTATGCAATTTGGGACGAAAGGAAAAATAATCCCTAGATTTGTTGGTCCTTTCAAAATCAACCATAGAATTGGTAAGCAAGCATACCACTTGGAATTACCTGAAGATTTGGCAGGTATTCATGATGTGTTTAATGTGAGTTATCTACGTAAACGAAAGAATGACTGAATAATAAGTTAACTTATGTAGAAGAGCCTGAAGAGATAGTAAACGAAAGAACGACTGAGATATGTAATAAAGAAGCAGAGTTGGTGCTTGTCAAGTGGAAACATCATTGAGGCCTAAATTATACTTGGGAAAATAAGAATGAGATAAGAGCGAAATATCCCCATTTATTTTAATCGATGTAATTTCGGGGACGAAATCCTCAAAAGGATGAGGTATTTATAACATACACATTTATAAATCGTGTTTTGTAATAAATAATATTATAAAATATTATAGGAATTTCAGTAATTGAGTTCTAACGGATAGTTTTTACTATAAATGAAGTAAAATTATGTTTTGAATCATTTACAATGTTTTGGAAGTCTTATGAGATTCCGAACAAAAGTCAAATATTGAAATAAGTATAATTTTATTATTGAAAGTTGTAAAAAAAATCTCGTTAGAAATATTTAGGCAAAAACCTCATCGAAATCCGAGTTATAACAAAGAAGTTATGACCAAACGAAGATCTGCATCAAAACCAGAAAACACTATTTAGCGTAAAAAGTGAGTTTTCGATAAACTACATTTTAGATTTAATGATCTAAACGAAAGTTGTAGTATTAGTTAAACCGAAAATTTTCATAAAAAGAACGTCCAAATCTGATTTCGTATAAGGAAGTTATGGTTTTTCTAAGTTTTGGTATAGCAGTAGACAACTAAAAACTCGAAATAAAGATCGAGTGATTTTTAACTACGCAACGTAAACGAGAATCGAACGTCTCGTCAATAGTAGTACAACGGTAAAAAAAACAGACAAAAACGGACGTCGGATGAAGAAGTTATGAATTTTTAACAGATTTCCTTGTCCCGGTCTGTTAAAAATAATAATATTAAAAATAAATTCAAAGTTAGCCAAATGAGTCTAAATGAAAGTTGTAGAGCATAATTTCACCTACGCGTTCATATAAAGAACGTCAAAAATGGAGCTCGTATGCGAAAGTTATGGATTTTAGAAGTTTGGGACACAAAAATCAAGAAAATCCCGAAATCCGAGAAAATTTGCATGGCTGAGGTTCGGGCACGTCACCTTGCATGAGAGATTCCTTGTGTCTGCCACGTGCTCGCTGCTGATTCGACCAAAGGTGCGACCCAGTGAGAATTCGACGCGCCTCGCACCCGAAGCCGCCATCTGCCTTCCCCCTGTCTTGGTCTCGCATCAGCCGCATGTGCAGCCCTCGCATCCAACACGTGTCTAGGCTTCGTTGTTGACGCATGTTTCTCCTCCCCTTGGTCCGAACCCTCCCCTATATAAAGGGAGGTGCGAGATTTCCCGGTTTTGGTTGGAAATTCTCACTTTTTACACCTTAATCCGTATTTTAAGCCACTTTTAATCCCCCGAAGCCCCGAGATCATATCCAACACCCGAAATACATTCCGAAGAGCCCGAGAAATTTGTCTTTTCGGTTTGAATCCTAACCTTCGCAAGGCCTGACTTTCAAGAAAGCTCCCCGTTTTCAACGAAGAAAGCTATTTATTATAACGAAGTGATGCACAAATTACTATTTTAACCCCAGTTATTTCACGGTGAGTTTAATATATAGGAACAATTATATGCTATGTGTTATATGTGCTATGTGCTTTTCCATGTTATTATCTCATGTTATTATTTCATGCTATTATGGTAGCAAAATCTGTACCTTTGACCATGTGATCAATGAAAGGACTTAGATTCACAATGGTATTGGTATGTAGCCTCTGGCCGTGTAGAGCATGCCTCGTATGTGAATAACTTCTACCCCTTTGGCATTGGCAGAAGGTTAGATAGGGTTGAAAGCCCAAAATCTATGAAAATGTTAATCAGAAAGGGTATGTCTTCTATGCCATTTGGACTGAAGCTTTATTGATGTATACCAAGTATCAAAATTGTTATGTCTCATCAATCATATATCTTTGAATCAAATCATTGATTGATATGGAAAGTTTGTCACATGATTCACATATGCCTTTGTTGTTCCTTGTTCCTCTTTGCTTCTGCCATATTGAAGTATATATATGGCATAACGTTATATTGTATCTATTATTGAACTCACTAAGCGTCACCGCTTATCCCTCTCAGTGTTTAACTATTGCAGGTAATAAGGATCCAATATAGATATATACTGTTACAAGATTTTGAATAGATAATACTATTACTTTTGTAATAAGTGTTCATGTATGTATAAATTATAGTATCTTAGGTAGTTGTGTAATATATAACACTTTATAATAGTTGGTTTGTATCCAATCGTTTGTAAACAAGTTATCAATGTAAAATATTATTTGTGAATATGCATGTAGCATGTGTTGGAGTAACAATTGTCTTTAGTATGAAAGTTTGGAGTCTGTCATCTTAGAATACACAAAAAATATCATAAATGAACACAATCACAGACCAATCCAACATTGGCCTACACACCCTATTCATGTGATCCATGAATGCTATCAGTGCACTGGTGAGGGCGAATGGTATCACCACAAACTCGCAATGACCATAACGAGTTCTAAAAGTTGTCTTCCGAACATCCTTATCTCTGGCCCTCATCTAGTGATAACCCGATCGCAAATCAATCTTGGAAAACCAAGATGCACCCTGAAGCTTGTCAAATAAATCTTTGATCCTGGGGAGCGGATATCGGTTCTTCACCATCTGCTTGTTCAAGTCCCGATAATCAATACACATCCGATGTGAACCATACTTCTTCACGAACATAATCAATCTCCCTATGGAGAACTACTCGATCGAATGAATCCTTTTTCTAACAACACTTGTAGCTATGTAGACCACTTCTATATCTCCGGAGCTGCTAAATGATTAGGTGCCTTGGTTATCGGTGTCGTATACAACATCGAATCAGTGCAAAACTCAACTTGCCTCTCAGGAGGCACTCCCGGCAATTCCTTAGGAAATACATCAGGAAAATCACAAACAATTAGCGTATCGTCCACCGTTCTCTTACCATCCTCTCGCGTATCCACCACATAATCAAGGGATCCAGAGCATCCCTGGTGTATATACCTCATAAACCTCGCAACTGAATAGATTTTAGGCCCACACTAAGTACCCTCTCCATGAATAACTAGTTCTCCCCCACTTGGGGTTCGAACTCTCACCATATGGTGCTCACAATCAATTATAGCCCCATTGGGGCCCAAGCAGTCGATACCTACAATAACCTTTCACCATCGCATAAGATCATAACCAAATCGATCGAGTATCTCTCACTAAACATGTTAAGAAAACAACCCTGGTGAACCCTCGAAGCACTAACTGAATGGTGATTGGTGATCTCTACCTCCAAAGGGTAATATAGAGACCATGGAGGATCGCTAAACCTCTTGCTAAGTGCAGGAGACATAAAGATGGAGTAGCACATGAATCAAGCAGAACATGATCAATCATACCATTGACTAAAATGTCATTGTAACCACATCTGGAGCTGCTCTAACTTCCTCGGTTGTCAGCTAGAATGATCTGCTCCTCACCGTTAGGGCCTCTGCCTTGCCTTGTTGGCCATGAATAATACTCAAAGTGCCTGGAGCGGGAGAAGTTACCATGTCTCCTTTCAATATAAGAGACTAGTCCGTATTGCGGCTCATTTGACTGCAATGAAAGCAAATCAGACCTGATATCTGGGTACAATCCCTGCTCATGTGACCCGTCTTACCGCACCTATAACAACCTACACCACTAACTTGACACACCCCATCGTGCGGTTTTTCGTACATTCCACAAGAGTCAAAAGTCTTGGGCCTCTTAGTTTTGCCCTCTGATGTCGGTTTCGGCACTAGCTTCCGCTTCCTTAGAAGCTTTAAGTCAATCGCCCAATATCGGGCTCTAGCAATCATATCATCCAGGTTCTTGCACCCAACAAGCTCACAAACTCACTAATGTCATCCCTCAACATATCGTGGTACCTTGTCTTCTTCATCTCCTCATCTGCCACATACTGTGGAACCAACAAGGATCTCTCCCCGAACATGGTGGTGATCTTCTCGACAGTCTCAATAGTCCGACAAAGGTCCTGAAACCCACTTCCTAACTACTACACCTAAATAGCCGGTGTAAACTCTGCCCTGAACCTCATCATAAAATCATCCTAAGTCATGGCCTCCACTGCCGCAGAACCCAATGCATGGCCGACCTCCTCCCACCAGTCGCAAGGTCCGTCCTTCTATAGGCAGGATGCGTATACCACCTTCGACCCCTCGAGGAAGAAGCTCATTTGCTGAGCATTCTACATGTCATCGATCCATCGGTGACTAGCAATAGGGTGCTTTTACCGAATGAACTTTGGGGCTCCACAAACCTTGAACTCCTGAAATGAGAGAGTCCGAGCGCCCAATTTCCCTGCCTCAATATTGGCCTAAAAATCCCAAAGATACTCTTCCATTAGCTCCATGATCTCCTCCTTGATGGTACCAAAGATCACAGTGGTGGCCTCCATGGTACCACGAGTGATCTCCAATGTGGTGAACTCTTGTATCCTCTCATCAATCAGTTTTAGACTAGAGCCAGAACCGGAACCAAAACCTCCTCCTAGAGTGTTCACCATACTAAAATACAAACATACAAACGATCAGAAATACTTGAGTGAAGTCTCACATCATAAGCTCCATAGAATCTCTAATACCATCTTTGATTTGGGTATAGATCATATGCTTTCAGTAGTACGGGCCCAAAACTACCTTCCGCACCTACCCAAACATTCCTCAAGAACCATCCCAAATCCTCTATTTCGCTCCACTAAAGCACATCACATAAGCCCTATGCTAAGCACATTACATATCCTTACTGAAGTACTCCTTAGGGTCTCCTTGGAATCCTCACCTTGCTGGCATCTCAATATAAGGAACTTCTACGAACACCGTTGGTTGCCTTATGCATGAAAATTATACATGATACATGATCAGATAGATGTTCGAATAATGATTCTACCCTAAGCCCACCACCAAACACGGAACATTAAATAAGGATAAATCAATCACTCTAAGGCTATATGATCCTAACCGTATACAATTTTTGAACATACACTTAGCATTTAATTCTTTCAATACAAACTCCTTGTAATACATACCATCCAATTCCTCCTAGGCTACAAGGCATCACACAAATCATACAATTATATCATACAATTCCTGAAGGTATCCTTAGCCCTACTCTAGCATGCAATTCAAATAATGGCATACTAATCGTAATACTTAGGTATGGGTTTTTGGGAATCGCTTACATAAGCTCGACTGAATGCACACATGACACCCTTTCTTTGTAAAAATATTTTTAGAAAACTTCTTTTCCTTTTTAAAAGATTTCTTATTCCTCAGTATGAGTTCAGACACACCTGAAAGTGTGCCTGAATCACTCAACCCAAGGCTATGATACCAACTTGTAACCTCCCAAAAACACTGACAAATTTTCCATGTTAAAATAAACATCAAAATCATACATCATTTGTTTGAAAGTCAATCATATACAATGTAACAAAGTCATCAAAGTAAAATAATCATCGATACATAAATGATAAGGGGATGTTGTGCAGTCAAGCCCGACCCTTACCTCTGGAACTGGAAGTGCCTAAGAATGTTTTAAACCACCAAACCATAAGCAGAAATCTTAGTGAGTGACCTAAAATACCACATACCATACATACACTGCCATAGGCTACCCCTATGGTCTAGCATATAAGTGTCATAGGCTACCCCCATGGTCTTTCAAAACATTGTCATGGAATGCCCCATGGTCTTCACTTCCGTTACCATAGCTACCCCAAGGTCTGACACATAATTGTCATGGGCTACCCTATGGTCTTTCATATAAATGTCACAGGCAATCCCTTGGGTCTTCCATATAAGTATAACAAAAAATAACTAGCATCCTACATAACAAAATTCAGTGGGCCGACATTGGTGCATTTGACCCATGAGAACAGTGAGAAGACTCACCTCGTAAATGCAATTGAAATTCAACGACTTAGAAAAATAGGAAATAGGTGCTACATGCCACCTAGATAACCACATAATATGAATCCTTAGTCTACCATCAAAATTAGCAATTTGACCAAAATTCAACTAGGTCAAAGGTCAACCCTCAAGGTCATTAGTCAAATTGAGGGTGAAAATTGCAAATAGTAAACCCTCACGTCCTAGCCTTCCATTGGCCACACTATGGGTGTAAGCCAACAAAACAGTTGACTAATCCGTAGTCGCCATGTCGAGTCCACCTAAGGCCATGTCGTGGGAACCGGCCTGAAATGCTTAATCGGGTCCAGCTGCTTTCTGTCCATTTCCAAGGGCTCCAAAGCCCAAATATGATCCTTCCCAAGGCATTGATGGATAAAGTTTTCAACTATCCATTAATATATCTCAATAAGACAAGATCTCTAAACGTAGGTACTTAAAGGCTTTTAGGAAACAAGACCTAACCATTAAGCCCTTAATCACCAAAGACAATCTTCTAAACTTTCCTAAAGGTTTTCCTCCACCTAATGGATCATAAAGATTAGTGCTTTATGGACATGCATGTCCAATGCACGTCTCTACCATTTTAGGTCAAAAATGTAGATAAAAGGACCCAAACTCATGCATAATTTTCAAACCACAACAAACTCCTAGATCTATGAGATATAATGTTCTTGGGACTCAAAGAAAGCATAAAGTTGCAAACTTTATCTCTTTGATTCACTCAATTTCCACCAAAGGGTTCTAACATGTATGGAAACCTTACATCCACCATGAAAAAACTAAAATATTAGGTCAATAAGCCTTACAAATGGTCCAATAAGATGGTTTCAGAGATTTGGGAGTATTTATGGGGGTTTGAGAGTGCTGAAGGGTGAGGGTAAACAAACCCTAGCCGAAACATTCCTTTAAGTACCCAAATATTAGGTTTTTCTCATCAGATGGTCGTTATGTTATGGCCAACATGTGGCACGCCATGGAAACTAACTTATGAACCCGTAGACATTTAAGATATGCCACGTCGTGGTGGTGCCTCCACCATGTTGTGGCAATCAAACTCGACCTTTGGAAATTATATGAAATTAATATAAGAATACCCTAAGGATCCAAATGTTACAACGCTCCCTCACTTGAATTAAAATTCGTCTTTGAAGTCTTCCACCACAAAAAACTCAGGGTAGTGCTCCTTCATCTAGACCTTAGGTTCCCAAGTCCGTTCGGAAGCCTTCCGATGCTACCATTTCAAGTTCACCAGATCCACTACCTTTTTGTGAAGGGTCATCATTTTACTGTCAACATCATGACGTCTCTTTATATAATTCATGTGTTAATCAATCTGAATGTCATCCAAAGGATCCACTAACTCATATGTTAAACATTTTCGTAGTTGAGAGACATGTAAAGTGCTATGCATCTGACTAAGATTTTCAGGAATATCCAATCGATACGCCACCATTCCTACCCATGAAATAATCCTGAAGGGAACAATATACCTTTGGCCTAACTTGACCCGCTTCTTGAACCAGATGTCACCTATCCAAGGTAACACTTCTAGTAGCACAAGATCTCTGACCTAAAACTCAAGGTCTGAACGTTGTATGTCAGTAGAGCTCTTTTGGCAACTATGAGCTATCCGCAACCGATCACGTACTTGTTGTATCAAATCAATAGTTTTAATTACTACCTTAGTATCCCCATGACCCGATGTCTGACCTCGCTTAACAAACCGGGCGCAGACACTTACTCCCACACAACATCTCTAAAGGTGGTTGATTAATACATGCATGAAAACTGTTGTTGTAGGAGAACTTTACCAAAGGAAGGTAAGTATCTCAACTCCCGCCAAAATCCAACACACACGCCTGGACCATATCCTCGAGCATCTGGTTCGCTCACTCTGTTCGTCGGTATGGGGTGGTAAGTTGTGCGAAAATGCACCTGAGTACCCAACTCCTCATGAAACTTCCTCCAAAATCTAGAGGTGAAACGGACATCACGATCAGAGACCACTAAACTAGAACCATGTAACGAACATCCACCTCCCTAATGTAGATTTTAGCCAACTTCTTGGCTGAAATACTGTCAACAATAGGTATAAAATGTGCACTCTTGGTCAATCTGTGTAACGTCCCAAAAACAATAATATAAATTTTCATTTGGAAGTTTATCAATTCATTCATCAATTGTTCAAAATCAACCACTAAGTCATAATATTCAAAACATCAGAGTATAATTATTCAGAATGCAGAAAACATGAGGGGAGGATAATGTGCCATCATACCGGGCCCATCCCTTTTAAACCGGAAGTACCTGAAACCATAAAAATAGGCTGTAAGCACAAAGAGTAGTGAGTTACACAAAGTATCACATGCCCAAACATACAACTCGTCTTAACCCTAGGGTTTAACCAACACGATATACATATATGAGCCTCGCCCTAGGGTGTGTTTCAACCTGATCAACACATATGGACCCCGTCCTGGGGTATCTTTCAACTCGATATACAATAGTGCGCCCCGCCCTGGGTTTTATTGCAAGCTAAACATACGATAGTGGGCCCCGCCCTAGGTCTATTTCAACCTACCATACAAACTCATGTAAACCACACAATAGTTATTGACCAAAATAACACAATAATGGGCCGAAATTATGTGACAACCCGAAATTTTCATTCGGTCAAACCCTAAAAGTCAACCACTTCGTATCATAACTCAATGTCATTATTTCTTATTTTTAAGAAATATAAAGTTCGTTTGATTATTTTAATATTGTTTTTAAACGAACGGGTGAAAGAAAGTGTCGTCTCGGGTTTTGAATTTAAAAAACCGTAAACACCTTAAAACTTGTATAAATGTCCCATAAATGGCCCATGGTTGTTCCTTATGCCTAGAATCTAACCTAGACTAGTGCCATGTTTGAGCAAAGGACTTGAAAATCGCCAAATACCAAACTTGTGAGTTTAAGGTAGTAAAATCATGAGTTTAAGGTATTAAACTCATGGAGAAATGGTCCTTAGACCGTAAACTCCATTTAGGAGTGTTTTGATGCCACACAACACTTCCTAAGGCTAAATCATGAAGTAGGAATGCTTGGAATAGCTTAGAAGACTTCAAAACAACACATGGTCAATAGGAATAGAGTTTACAACCGTAAACTCTATAGTTTACTGCCGTAAACTCCTTAGGTTATGACCAACAAAACCGTAAACTCCAAGGGAGTTTACCCTTGAACTCCAAACACCCTAGCCTTTCCCTACAACACTTAGATGCACTCCTTAGCACTTATAACACTTATACAAAGTGTTTGTCATGACTTAGAGTGTCTTGACTTTGTTTATTAGTTGTTTAAAGACTAATTGTTTATATACATATATCCTTATATGTTATTAGGATCTTTGTGTGTGTCTAAGTCTTCACTTGACACCAAGCACTTATCCGACACTTCCTTCCGATCCACTTACTACAGGTGAGTTCATACCCCTTAATCAATATTTTAACTATTTTTAAATGTTTTATGGGGGGATACTAGCAAAATTATGCTAATTATTATATCAATCACATGTGATTAATAAGAAACATTCAAATGATTGGCTACTCATTAGCCACTTTGTATGTTTCATTTCAAACTTATTTACAATTGTGTTTCAAACAAATGTTTCTTTATACTAAACTGTTTTATCAAACCCATGCTTTCAAACCGTTTTATAGATTGACATCAAGTCGATCTTTTCTTAGATAATAATTATGTTCAAAGGTTTTACAAAACTTATTTTATGCTTTTATATTATATATTGCATGCCTATATATGTATAGTTATATAAGAAATGTTGAAAGGACTTAGGAAGGCTATCCACCCTGTTTCCTTTTCCTCGATCTGGATGTGGTCTGGTGGGATATCGGGTACCCGTCCAAAGGTCATTTAAATATTAGTTATATATCATGTGTACATATATAGTCATAAAGGTCCTTCCAGTTCATCCAATGCCCTTGGGTAGCAAGGGTATACATCCATGTCCATACGTACCAGTTAGATTACTAGTAAACTACCATATGGGTAGTTTAGGAAGATACTAGAACTATTACTAGAACACGATATCATACAATGAGTCAGTTCATTCATGAGTCAATACTTTCTAGAACATTACAATACATTACTATACTTGCTAGATAGAGAGATCATACATTACAGCTAGAACATTACAGTACATTACTATACTCGCTAGATAGAGAGAGCATACATTACAACTAGAACATTACAATACATTACTATACTATTACATAGATATGTTTACATGATCACACTTACATGAGTATGCTTACATATACATAGAACAGACGTCACTAGGTGCTTTAGCATGGAATCAGTTCAGGATCTAACTATACCAATGAATCACATCGCGATTGTGATAGTTATATCGAGTATACATGATCATAGTAATGTGGATGCTCACGGCTTGCATACATGCAGGGGTCGTGGGTAGGTCCCAAAATCCCTTTGACAAGGGAGTGTATAGCCTGGGATCTAGCCATCACATTATACCTTATCCCTCAAATAAGGCAATTGAGTACCGATGTAGTTATTTGTAACAAATGCTATAGTACTTAGAAGAATTAGCTTAGACTTAAGGTAATTGGTACGGTTGTATTTTGGCACTACACCATAGTAATATTTCATTTTCCCATTACATTCACTCCGTGAATATTCACACGACGCACGGTAATGTAGAAAACTATATTTTTGGTTAAGGATAGTCAGACTTGGGAAAATACACACTCTTACTAGAGACACACACAGACACTAGATGCCTTGGTAGAAGGCTACATAGAGATCAGTTAAGTCTTGGTAGAAGACTCCCTGTTATAATAGTAGGAATCATAGGGATTTCTAGGGTTTTTCAAACATTTATAGTTGTTTTACAAACATTTTCATACTTACAATTCATATACATTTTAATACTTACAATCCATACTCATACAAATTCTTACATACAAATTAAGACACTAAAATACTTATGATCTCACCGGCTTTAAAGCTGATACTCTCTTTCAAAATAACTTGTATCCTCATGTCAAACATAGACAGGTACCGATGCAAGGTTTAGAGAATATGGAGCTCGTTCAAGACTCATCTTTCATTTTGATTTATGCTTTAGTGTTTATCAAAATTTGACAGAACACACTTGTATAATAATTATATTATTAATGCAATGGATAATGTTGTTGCTTGTTTACTACTTTTCATTGTTGTGATACTGTACATGACGTCCTCCGCCCCAGAACGTTCCCGCCGTTCTTGGTTTTGGGGTGTGAGAAATTAGTGCCTTCAACCCATGGACATTGTAAGAAAACTCACCTGACAGACATGTGAGAAAACTGAATAGCACGCCACTCCGAGATCAACTCTACCAGTCACCTTAATGAATTAAGTGACAACAATCTCAACATATAGATCAAAACACCTAAAACACCCCTAGGTAAAACCCTAGTCAAATCCATGTCAAAGTCAACTGAGTCATCCGAGTAGACTCAGTGTGTGCGATGGGCGTACTCAACATGTACCGGGACGTACAATGCGTTTGACCAAAAACGAGGGGCTGACCACTTACGCACAACATACCCGTTGGTACACCCAACGTACGTGGTTGCCAACCAACTGAGCCCGTTAAGTGCTTAATCCTTAAGCACCGTCGCCCAAAATCTAGATCTAGACCCTAAAAGATGATCTTAACCATAAAGTTTCAAACTTTGTGGTTTTGTATGGCTATTAAGATGTTAATCACAAAAACCCAAGCTTCTTTACCAATTAAGATAACTTAGACCATGCATGGGAAGAAACCAATTTCCAAGAACCCATTTTTATGACTTAGCACACCCCTAAACACCTGAAAGGACAACTTAAACATCTTGGAGTATTCCATGCTCACAAAGGTCAAGATTTGGGACAAAAAGGGACCAAATTCAAGCTAGAACTAGATCTACAATAAATGCTCATCAAGGTTGGAGCTTTATACCTCCAGCAGATGCACTAAGGAAAAAATATGTTGGATCCAAGGCCTTGAGTGAAACACCACAAATTAAAGGTTCTCTCTTCTTCTCCAAGAGCTCCAAAACGGCACCAAAAGGCTCTTCAAGCTTCACAATGCACTCACACACTTTAGGGTTTTGAAATGTGGAAGGAGGATGGAGATAAGAGGGTGCATGACTCCATAAAGATTTTTATGTAGGGTCCAAAACCTAAAACTTAGGGCTTGCACCCTAGATACGTTGGACCAGCCTACAAAGAAAATGCCCAACATACTCATGCATGGTCAATACTTACGAAAATGCCATTGGGCACCAATTTTGCAAACAAATCACAATCCAAGAGACCGGAGCACATGTTCGTGCGTTTGAAGCGTCCGATGGCTTTGCCCGTCGTCTGGAGGTGGTATGATGTACTAATATAGATGTGAAACTACCACCTCCCGAACATAGATGTCAACTAACTTCAGAGCATATATGCTCTCAGAAATCGGTACGAAATGCATACTCCTGGTCAACCTGTCAACAATGACCCAGATACAATCAAATCTAAATTCCTTCCTTGGCATCTTTGTGATGTAATCCATGGTAATCTCTTCCCACTTCCACATGGGAATGATTAAGGGTTGCACCTTGTTGTGAGGTCTTCGATGTTCGACCTTGACTTACTTGCAAGTTTGGCACTGCTCAACAAACCAAGCTATTTTCCTTTTCATACAGGGCCACCAACAAGTCAACCAGAAATCCCTATACATCCTTGTGGCCCATTGATGGATAGAACACATTGACTTATAAGCTTCCTCCAGAACTATCTGCCTCAACCCACCTTTTCTCCTTTTTCAATCCCTCCACCTAGGCCTTTTTTTTATCAAATCCAACAAAACCGAAGTGACAACCATCCTAAAGCAGATATCCCTGATAGAAGAGCTCACAGACTTATCGCTCAAAGCACCGGCCACTAGATTTGCCTTCCCAGGGTGGTACTGTTAGATTTAGTGTCTAAGCCCATAACTATAATTGGTATGTACTTAAACCGAGAGTAGCATGGTCCATTTGGGTTGCATGGCACCAAAACAATTTGTAAGGATGGACTTTTGAGAAGAGGATATTCATGATTTATTAATATATTATAAGTTCTAATATATTAATATGAAATCATATTATTTAATTAGTATTGATCAAGAATTAATTTGGAATTAATTTTGTGATCAAAAGAGACTAATTAAATATAAGGGGTTGATTTAGTAAATCATTCATTCTTATGGTGTGGGCCAATGATCCATGATTCCTTATGTTCGGCTAAACCCATGTGACAACACATGGATGATCCATTCAAGTTTAAACCCATGGAGCATAAGGAATATGGAAGGTCATGCACATTAGGGTTTACATGGTGTAACCCTAGTTTTGCCACACTATATAAGAAACCCATGGCTCCTAAAATCGGAACCCTAGTTTTCTTGGAAGAGCCATAGCCGATTTTTGAGTACAATTATTCCCTATCAAGTCCTCCATTGTTAGTGGTGTCGTGTGAAGCATTTGAGGCATCACATTTGGGGTGCTAGGCTCTTAAAGGTCCAAGGAATCAATCTACAAGAAAAAGGTATGTGTTCTAACTAGTTTTTGTTATACTAGTACCCATGTTTGTATGATAGTTAGGGAAATGCTTTGGAAAATCATTTTACATGTTTAATTGGAGAAAACATATATCCAAAGTATTTAGTGTTGTATGTGCGCCTTAAGATTGTTAGGATGCTCAAAACCCTTCAGTGGTATCAGAGCCTAGGATTGATTTCTATTATACTTGATGTTATATTTATTTTCAAAGTGTAAAAAACCCAGTAAACTCGCCGAGTCCACTGGGTGACTCGCCAAGTCCCGTTGTTAAATGACCCACTCGGCGAGTCCAGTTCATGTACTCGCTAAGTTGGTGCTCGAGTGGGCAAATTTTCGACTGTTTGCCTGAAATTGGATTAGGATCATTACCCCAAACTGTTTTTTCAACCATGAAACCTGTTTTTTGATAAGGTAATGATAATGTTGTCCAATTAAAAGATAATTGTCAAAGTTTCAAGATTTATATTAGTTTATATGATTCCTTGAAAATTATTGATGTGAATTATCTTTGCTTATGAGTTTGTCTAGATCATAAATATTATTTGACACTTCTTGTTAGTTTAATTGTTGATCTAAATGCCTTTTAATGGATTCCATAACTTGTCCTCAAGTTATGGAAAACAAAAAGTCTTTTTCATAAAAGTCATTAAACTCATAAGTTATGAAAATGAAAGGTTTTGAATAGTGTCAAAACTTGTCCTCGAGTTTTGGATTTTTTGTAAAGTCACACTTAAGATACTTTAATTCCAAACCCTAGAATTTTAAAAGTTTAAAATTCAACCCTTATACTTTATAGTATTATAAGTTTAATAATATATATATATATATATATATATATATATATATATATATATATATATATATATATATATATATATATATATAAGAACAAGTCAGTCTTACCGTTAGTAGGCCTCATTCACGAAGCCGGTGTATGAGGGGGTATAAGGTTACCACCTATAAAATGGCAAATTTAATGGGTGTCCACTCTCACCCACCGCTTCCTTGACTGGTGGAGGGTCGTTAGCCGAACAGGTAGGATAGGACATTAATTCTCATTAAGTATAATGATAATTATAAAGTAACTAAACATTTTATAAATTCCCAATCTTAGTTACTTTAGGAAAATGTGAAAGTGATGCCAATCCATGAAAATTGCACTTTGCACCTTGCCAAGTCGTTAATGGAGCATGTGTATTCAAACGACACATTAAATTGGACTAGTAACGGTGGCAAAGGGTGGCTCGATGTTTATCATAAGGTCAATGGAGCATGTGTGGTTAACCGGCACATTGATTGCGTGATAAATGACATCGGGAGTACCAAGCACATTTTGCATGGTTATTCACACCTTGTTTGTGATCCTCGGTATCCCAGTCACAAACATGAAAGGAATAATCATGATTTAAACATGCCATTGAATTGTTCAATGAATCTCAAAGGATCTAGGAGTTTCAATCCAATTAAAACTTAATAATCAATTTCGTTTTTCATGGTGGAAATTGGTAAATCGTCATTTACCAACCTTCAAACACTTTGCAAGTTGGATTACAGCATCCTTCTTCCAATTTGTAAAATATTGTGAGGGGTCCTAGCCTTAATATTTCATTTTGGGTGTTATATTAAGGACTCATTATGTAATCTAAACTTTGTCTTTCTTTCTTTTCAGATGTCTTCCAACACTGATTCTGGATCAAACCCTACTGGCTCATTCTCTCTCATGAACTTGTGTGGGTGAGTCATCTTTGATGGGTCTAACTTCAATGATTGGATTAGAAACATCAGGATGGTCACTCGTTATGAGGACAAGGAATATGTCCTAGACAAGGAGCTTAAGGAAATCGATGAGCCTCCTGCTACTCCTGAGGAGATCCCTTAGTTTAGGGCTCATGAGAAGGATGTGACTAAGATGTCTTGTATCATGTTGGCCACCATGACAGCTGAACTCCAAAATTCCTATGAGGACTTCTACAATTTTGAAATGCACCAGGACCTGATGGAAAGATACCATCAGAGTGAATGTCAAAAGAGGTATGAAATCATCTTTTCCATGATAACAACCAGGATGAAGGATGGTGAACCCATCACGGGCCACTTGCAGAAAATGCAAAGGTTTGTGGACCGGTTGCTAAAGTTAAATGTGAACTTTCCTGAGGAGCTAGCTATAGATATCATTCTACACTCCTTACGTCCATGTTATGATCAGTTCTGCATGACCTATCATATGAACAAGGAGGAGGTCACACTTAGCAAACTTCAAGGGCTTTTGAGGACTGTTGAAAGTAGTCTCAAAGGTAAACATGTTGTTTTTACTCCTGCCCTAACTGCCCCTGTTCTGGAAATTGGACGAGGGAAAAGGAAGAAGAGGAAGTCTCCCTCAAAGAGCCACAAGGGAAAGTTTCTTGATGGACCCTGTTCAAGTGTGACCAAGGCTGGTTCCACTGCTCCCTCTTCCATTCCTAAGGAAGCAGAGTGTTTCTGCTGTCACGAGAAAGGGCACTGGAAGCGAAGCTGCCCCAAATACCTTGCAGGATGTCAAAGATGGGAAGGTTAAACCCACCCATGCAGGTATTTATATTGTTCTATCTAAAAAATCATAACATTCTAACTCTTAGATTCTTGACATAGGGTGTGGATTTCACATTTGTTTTGATGTGCATGGCCTAAAAAGAAGGAAGGATGTGCAGCACGGGAAGATAAACTTGATCATGAGGAATAGGAAAGTTTCACCTATCACCAAGATTGGATTTTACTCTTTATTGCTTAGTAGTGGGTTAGAAATAGATTTGAATAATTGTGGCTACTTGTTTGATATGGCGAGAAATATTATTTCCTTTCATGGTATGTACAAACAAAACTATAGTTTTTCCTTTAATAATGAAATTGGTCCTATAAATGCTTATTATAATGGTGTTTTTCATTTTAAAGCATTACCCAGTGATGGTGTATATGTGTAACGACATAAATTTTCAAAATAATTTTTCATTTTTAAAACATGCTTTCAATCACACGATAATCATAAAACATAATGTGTCCACTGTAACATAACAAAACATGTTCCAAGATGTCTATATCAGAAACTCTATAAGTGTGTACAGATCATGCCGGCGCCTTCCCGCGATCCTCGCTAGTAACTCAAACACATAACATAAAAATTGTAAGCATAAATGCTTAGTGAGTTCCCCAAAATACCACATACCCCACATACGCCTTTCCAGGCCATGACTCCGTAGGATCTTCCCATATCGACCATCCAGTCCGTAGCCTCTTGTCCTTCTGGTCCATATCATCTTGACCTTCCGGTCCTTACCGTACGTAACATACATAGCACATACATAAATATCATCTTGGCCTTCCCGTCTTTATCATACATAACATACATAGCACATACATATCACTTAAGCGCATATAACACATACATCATAGCATACAAGACCTTCCGGTCACACGTAGGTACCCTTCCAGGTACAGTATAGTGAGAAGACTCACCTCAATGAAGTTGGATAAACTCTCGTGCTCAACGTCCCGACCTAGCCTCCTCCTATTATTCAAATAACTTTCCCAATCAATACTCTTTCATGATCTCTTCTCTACAGACTGGGTAGAAGGCCATTCTACCCTTCCCTGAACTCTCCTGAATCAGTCTTCACCAGAACCCTAAGGTCAACGAAAGTCAACGGTCAACTTTGACCCTACTCGTCGAGTGCACATGGGCGACTCGGCGAGTCCATGCGGGTCCTCGGAATCCATTCAGCCTCTCATGGCTCATCGAGTCATCCTTCCACTCGACGAGTTACACCTGTCACGAATCGCGGGGCAACCCCAACTCGACTCGTCGAGGTCACTTATGGACTCGGCGAGTTGCTCCCATAACCACTCTCAAATGACCTTCTGAGGTCAGATCTGCTTTACTAAACTATAGATCTGGCCTCCCAGTGCTCAAAGTTCATGTAAAGGTGCAACCTTTACGTTCATGCATCCTACATCAAGCCATAAATGGAGAAATAACTCTAAAAGAGGCAACCTAGTCTCCAATCCTCCATGAAGAAGCATAAAGCAGAATGGGAAAGGTTCTCTAGACCTCCATGGGTCCAGATCTGAGGTTTAACTCATCAAGGGACCATATACTCAAGCTTTCAAACCTTAAAAGGTTTATAGAAAACCCTAAATCATAGATTTTAACCCACAACAGAAAGGAAGTTCGATTTGATACCTCAATAGTGTAGATCTGAACTTGAAAACCTTGGATCCGCAGCCCCTTGACCTCCTCTTGTTGGAACCACTTTTCTTTTGCTAAAACACTCAAGAAATGGTGAGTTAGCCTTCCTCAAGCACCACAAACTCTCTCTCTCTCTCTCTCTCTCTCTAGGGTTTCTCAGGGGTGAAGTGGCTGCAATGGATGCTATAAAGGTCTTTAAATAGGGCGCAGGCCTCGAGAATTAGGGTTTCACTTAGTAGCGCGGACTCGCCGATTCCATCCATCGACTCGCCGAGTCCTTCATTAAATTAGACTAAAATGCGCGAACCCACTCGGCGAGTCTCAGCGCCTAGTCGCCGAGTTCCTCTCTAAAATTCAATATGAATACTCAAAATAGGATACCTGGGAATCCGGATGTTACAATTCTCCCCCACTAAAATCATACTTCACCCTCGAAGTCCTGCTCGACAAACAACTCTGGATGCTGCTACCGCAACTCCAACTCCGGCTCCCAGGTCAGCACGGACCCTTTCCGATGTTGCCACTAGACCTGCACCAGTGTTACCTCTTTCTTCCTCAGAACCTTGATCTTCCGATCCCGGATCGCGATTGGTCTCTCAGCGTAATTCAGGTTCGCATCTACCTGAATATCCTCCAACGGTACCACTACCGACTCGTCGGCTATACACTTCCTCAACTGAGACACGTGGAAGGTATCATAAATCTGGCTCAACTCCGTAGGTAGCTCTAACTGATATGCTACCTTGCCCACCCTTGCGGTCACCCTGAATGGAACGATGTACCGGGGCCCCAGCTTGCCCCTCTTCTTGAATCGGATCACTCCTTTCCAAGGAGATACTTTAAGGAGTACAAAGTCCCCCACCTGGAACTCCAGCTCGGATCGTCAACGATCCGCATAACTCTTCTGACGACTCTGAGCCGTCAGTGACCTCTGGCTAACCTGCTGAATCAGCTTTGTCGTCTGAAGCACTATCTCAGTACTACCCATCACACGCTGCCCTACCTCTCCCCAACAAATGGGAGTCTGACACCTCCTCCCATACAACAGCTCGAAGGGAGGCATACCAATACTAGAATTGTGGCTGTTGTTGTAGGAAAACTCAGCTAATGGCAGATACGTGTCCCAACTTCCTCCGAAGTCCAATACACATGCTTAGAGCATGTCCTCGACTGTCTGAATCGTCCGCTCACTCTGTCCGTCCGGTTGTGGGTGGTAGGCGGTACCGAAATGCAACCTCGTACCCAACTCCTCGTGGAACTTCTTCTAGAAGCTAGAAGTGAAACGGACATCCCGATCTGACACAATCGAGATCGGTACCCCATGACGCGATACCACCTCCCTCACGTACAACTCTGCCAACCTGTCGGTAGAAGAGCTCTCACTAATAGCAAGAAAATGTGCGCTCTTTGTCAGCCGATCGACAATCACCCAAATTGCATCGACACCCTTCGCGGTCCTTGGCAATTTGGTAATGAAATCCATGGAAATATGTTCCCACTTCCACAAGGGAACCTCAAGCGGCTTCAACTTGCCATGCGGACGCTGGTGCTCGGCCTTAACCTTGCGACGGGTGAAGCACCTCTCAACAAACCACCCGACATCCCTTTTCATACAGGGCCACCAATAATCTCTCTTTAGGTCCAAAAACATATTCGTGGCTTCGGGATGGATCGAGAACCTCGTTCTATGCGCCTCCTCCATCATAATGGTATGTTCCCCGCCTGTATACGACACCCAAATCCGACCTTGAAAGGTCATCAACCATCGACTATCAGTAACAAACTCAGGTACCTGTCCAATCATCCGCTCACTCTTGCGGTTCTCCGGTCTCACGGCCTCAGCCTGTGCCTCCCGAATGGTGTCCAACACTGGAGTCATCATTTTCAATCTCAAACAAGTGCCTCGAATCAGGGCACTCTCCGCCCTTCGGTTCAACGCATCAGCAACATTACCTTTGCCCGGGTGGTATAGGATCTCACAATCGTAATCCATTACCATGTCCAACCATCTCCTCTGAAGCATATTCAGATTGGGCTGATCCATCAAATACTTCAAACTCTTGTGGTCCGTGTATATGTACACCGAACCCCATACAAATAGTGACGCCAGATCTTGAGGGCGAACACCACTGCCCCCAACTCCAGATCGTGGCTGGGATACCTCGTCTCATGAGGCTTCAGCTGCCTCCATGCATACGCTATCACATGCCCCCTCTGCATGAGTACTGCACCCAACCCCGATATCGATGCATCACAATACACCACAAAATTCTCCAGCCCTTCTAGGAGGGCTAACACAGGGGCTTCGCATAACTTCTGGCGAAGTGTCTCAAACGAGGTATGCTGCTCTGGACCCCATGAAAAAGCAACACCTTTCCGGGTCAACCTGGTGAGAGGCATGGCAATCTTGGAGAAATCTCGTATAAATCTACGATAGTAGCAGGCCAATCCCAGAAAACTCCTGATCTCAGTGGGTGGTCTCGGCACCTCCCACCTCATAACCGCCTCATTCTTGGCTGGATCGACCAAAATCCTATCTTGGTTGACGAGATGCCCAAGAACTGGACCTCTCATAACCACAACTCGCACTTGGAGAATTTGGCGTAAAGCTTCTCCATCCTCAATACTCCGAGAATCTCTCTCAGATGCTCCTCGTGCTGCTCTCTAGATCTCGAATACACCAGTATATCGTCGATGAACACGATCACAGAACGATCTAGAATTGGTCTATACACCCTGTTCATGGGATCCATGAATGCTGCTGGTGCATTGATGAGCCCGAAAGGCATCACCACAAACTCATAACACCCATAACGAGTCCTGAACGCCGTCTTCTGGATATCCTCATCACGCACTCTCATCCAGTGATATCCAGACCTCAGATCAATCTTGGAAAACCAAGACGCTCCCTGCAACTGATCGAACAAATCGTCGATCCTCGGTAATGGATAACAGTTCTTGACCGTCAACTTGTTCATCTCCCGATAGTCAATACACATCCGGTGTGAACCATCCTTATTCTTGAAAAAAGGATCGGCGCTCCCCATCGCGAGCTACTCGTTCGAATAAACCCCTTCTGCAGTAGCTCCTGAAGCTACGAGGATAACTCCTGCATCTCTGGTGGTGCAAGGCGATAAGGCGCCTTGGCAATAGGCGCTGCCCCCGGAACCAAATCAATGCGGAACTCTACCTGCCTCTCGGGAGGCATACACGGCAACTCCTCAGGAAAAACATTCGGGAACTTACGCACTATCGGAACGCCATCCACCGAACGTGGCCCCTCAACGGCCCCTCGTGTGTCCATCACATAGGCTACAAACCCGCTGCAGCCCTGCTGTAAACTCTGTCTCGCTCTGGTAGCCGAACAAAACGCTGACTCAGAATGAGTACCCTCACCGTACACCATAAGTACTCCCCCACTAGGGTCTCGTATCGACACCAACTGTCGCTCGCAGTCTATAACAGCCCCAAATCGGCTCAGCTAATCCATGCCCACTATGACACACATGTCCCCCGTCGCTATTGGGACTAGATCTATCAGAAACTCAACGCCGAAGATCTCGAGTACACATCCTCGTATCACCTTCGTAGCATACACCGCTCGCTCGTCAGCTATGGAAACTCGTAGAGGTCGACTCAACGCCCCTCGTCTGCTACTGATGTGCTGACTAAACGCTATCGACACAAATGATCGACTTGCACCTGAGTTAAATAACACTAAGGCAGGTACATAATTCACAAGAAAGGCACCTACGCATATCATCATATAAGCACAATATCTAAACTCAGCATAAAATAAATAAGAATACATACCAGCCACTACATCAGGCGTTGTGTGGACCTCCTCCACTGTCAACTGGAAAGCTCTCCCGCTAGCCTTCGGTGCCTCGACCTTAGCTGGTCGAACCTCGGTAACCCTAGCAGCAGGTGTAGAGCCCTATGTTGATCCCCGATGTAACTGCAGGCACTTGGCCTTTTGATGGCCAGTCTGGTTGTAATGAAAGCAAACCATAAATCCCTTGGGAAAATCCTTGGCGATGTGCCCCTGCTTGCCGCATTTGTAGCAAGCACCCGATCGACAGACCCTATCATGTCCCTTGCCGCACTTTCCGCAATTGTGGCCCTTCTGGCCTCCAAATCTCGTATCAGCGAACTTGGCCCGCTTGGCTGCCGGCTGAGACTATGCCGGCCGTCGATCCATCCTTTGAGACTCGGCCTCCTCCCTGGCCTGAGTCTCCAACTCAATCTCTCTCTTCCGGGCATTCTCCTGGAGCTCAACAAATGTCCGGTAAGTCGAGTTCGACACGAACTCCCGAATGTATCTCCTCAAAACGCCGAAATACTGGCTCATACGTGCCTGCTCAGAAGACACCTGTTCAGGGCAGAACATCGCCCTCTCATGAAACTTCCTGGTAACCACAATAACAGAATCAGTACCCTACTTGAGGGTCAAGAATTTCTGAACCAACCGTTCCCTGTCAACCGGGGGAACATACTCATCTCTGAACATGGTGGTGAACCTCTCCTAGGTCACCGCTGAAACCTCTGCAAGAGTGAAGCTCACCGTTACAAACTTCCACCAGTCCTTCGCTCCCAAGTGAAGCTGGTTCAGCGCGAACCAAACCCTCAAATGCTCCGGACAAGAACACGTGTAGAAGCATCCCTCAATATCAACAATCCATCTCATCGCAGCGATCGGATCCTGCATCCCATCAAAATCGGGTGGCTTATTGTTTCTGAACTACCAAAACAACAATGAGTCACCTCCCCGAGGCCTGGCAGCAGCTACAGCTGCGCTAGCTGTAGCATCCGTAGCCTCAGTCACCGCGGCGTACCGCTCATCGAAAGTCTCAATCAGTGAGGTCTTGATAGACACAAATGTCTCCAGAATCTCGGCTCGGATCGCCACTGCCACCTCATCGTGGATCATCTGACGAAGCTCCTCGTCACTCACACCGCTCACCTCAGGTATGTGGCGTGTCCCAACCATGATATACTGAAATACAACATAATACTATCAGAGACTCGCTCGAGCATACTTGTACTCGATAACGCAACCCTACTTGTTCCTTAGTGCCCAAAGGATTCTTACTTAGAATGCGCACTGCTCAGGTGTCTTCAGTAGTACGGGCCCTATACTACCGTCCACACCGCATCAGTATTCACCCTAAGTCCTCCACCTTGGATCCCAGATCACAAGTACTCTTTATCTCACTGGCATAGGCTACCATTTGGTAGACCTCTCATCAGCTCCTCACTGCTACCTATTCGCTCTCAAGCATCACATAGTAGCAAAATCCTTCCTAGGCTAAGGCATCACAAAATCAGGCCACTCTAGTCCTAATATGAATACCTAGCCAACCCTAGCATGCATATCATGTCATAACATATCGCATAACACATAATGTAAGGGTATTTTTGGGAAATCACCATTCGGGCGCTGGCTGATCGTACACACTGCTCCTTTCTGTCTTTCTCAAAACCTTTTACTCTTTTAGAAAAACTGTTTATTTTATGAAAAACTTTCTCAATTCCTCAGTTTGAGTTCAGATTCATCCGAAAATGTACCCGAATCCCTCAAACCAAGGCTCTGATACCAACATGTAACGACATAAATTTTCAAAACAATTTTTCATTTTTAAAACATGCTTTCATTCACACGGTAATCATAAAACATAATGTGTCCACTATAATATAACAAAACATGTTCCAATATCTCTGGATCATAAACTCTATAAGTGTGTATGGATCATGCTGGCGCCTTCCCGCGATCCTCACTCGTACCTTAAACTCATAACATAACAACTGTAAGCATAAATGCTTAGTAAGTTCCTCAAAATACAACATACCCCACGTACGCCTTTCCAGGCCATGGCTCTATAGGATCTTCGGATCCATGTGTCTCAGGGGACTTCTGTCCCAAATCTCGGTAGACCTTCCGGTCCTACCCATATTGATCTCCCGGTCTATACGCTCTTGACCTTCCGGTCCTTACCATACGTAACATACATAGCACATACATAAATATCATCTTAACCTTCCGGTCTTTATCATACATAACATACATAGCACATAAATATCACATAACCGCATATAGCACATACATCATAGCATACAAGACCTTCCGGTCACACGTAGGTACCCTTCCAGGTACAGTATAGCGAGAAGACTCACCTCAATGAAGTCGGATAAACTCTCGTGCTCAACGTCCTGACCTAGCCTCCTCCTATTAATCAAATAACATTCCCGATCAATACTCTCTCATGATCTCTTCTCTACAGACTGGGTAGAAGGCCATTCTACCCTTCCCTGAACTCTCTTAAATCAGTCATGACCAGTACCCTAAGGTTAACGGTCAACTTTGACCCGACTCATCGAGTGCACATGGGCGACTCGGTGAGTCCATGCGGGTCCTCTGAATGCTTTCAGCCTCTCATGGCTCGTCGAGTCATCCTTTCACTCGACAAGTTACACCTGTCACGAATTGCGGGGCAACCCCGACTCGACTCGTCGAGTCCACTAATGGACTCAACGAGTTGCTCCCATAACCACTCTCAAATGACCTTCTGAGGTCATATCTGCTTTACTAAACTATAGATCTGGCCTCCCGGTGCTCAAAGTTCACGTAAAGATGCAAACTTTACGTTCATGCAACCCACATCAAGCCATAAATGGAGAAATAACTCTAAAAATGGCAACCTAGTCTCCAATCCTCCATGAACAAGCATAAAGCAGAATGGGAAATCTTCTCTGGATCTCCATGGGTCCAGATCTAAGGTCTAACCCAGCAAGGGACCATATACTCAACCTTTCAAACCTTAAAAGGTTTATAGAAAACCCTAAATAATAGATTTTAACCCACAACAGAAGGGAAGTTTGATTTGATACCTCAATAGTGTAGATCTGAACTTGAAAACCTTAGTTCCACAGCCCCTTTGACCTCCTCTTGTTGGAACCACTTTTCTTTCGCTAAAACACTCAAGAAATGGTGAGTTATCCTTCCTCAAGCACCACAAACACACACACACACACTCTCTCTCTCTCTCTCTCTCTCTCTAGGGTTTGTCAGGGGTGAAGTGGCCGCAATGGAGGCTATAAAGGCCTTTAAATAGGGCGTAGGCCCCGAGAATTAGGGTTTCACTTAATAGCACGGACTCACCGAGTCCTTCATTAAATTAGACCAAAAATGCACGATCCCACTCGGCGAGTCTGAGCGCCTACTCGCCGAGTTCCTCTCTAAATTTCAATATAAATACTCAAAATAGGATACATGGGAATCCGGATGTTACAATATGAAAATGTGAATGTTCTAGACAACTTAGGAAATAATGTGTTGTATATTGATTCTTCCAATGAATTGGATAAGGCATCTTGTGGCATTATCGTCTTAGATTTGTCAACAAGAAGTGCGTAGGCCAACTCCAAAAGGCTGGATTTTTGGAGTCATTTGACTTAAGGTCGGATGACACTTTTGGATCTTGTTTGTTTGGAAAGATGACTAAATCACCCTTCACTAGTATTTGTAAAAGGGGTGATGGTTTGTTAGATCTCATACACACCGATGTGTATGGGCCCTTTAGAACCGCCACAAGGGATGTTAACCCCTTTTATGTGACCTTTATTGATGATTACAGTAGATATGGCTATGTCTACTTAATCAAGCATAAGTCAGAAACCTTTAAGAAATTCAAAGAGTTTAAACAGGGAGTAGAGAATCAGCTGGCCAGGAAGATAAAGATGCTCTGATCCGATCGGGGTGGTATCTTAGTATTGAGTTCCATGACTATCTTGAGGAATGTGGAAATGTTTCACAGTTAACGCCACCTAGGACACCACAGCTTAATGGTGTGGCTGAGAGGCGCAATCGAACCTTGTTGGACATGGTTCGTTCCACAATGATTCGAGCTTCGTTACCAATCGCATTCTTGGGTATGCCTTAGAGACTACCACCTATATCCTTAATCTAGTCCCTACCAAGAACGTTTCCAAAACAACTCATGAGATGTGGACTGGAAAGGTCCCCACATTAGACGACATCAAGGTTTGGGGTTGCGAGGCTTTCGTGAGACGTAAGACTGATGACAAGCTCGAACCTCAGAGTGAGCGGTGTATTTTCATCAGTTACCCACATAAATCCTTTGGTTATCTCTTCTACAGACCAAGTGATAATGTTGTTTTCAATGCAAGGACAAGAGTCTTTCGTGAGAGGGAGCTCATAAGCCAAGGAGACAGTGGGAGGCAAATTGACCTTGAAGAGCTTCAAGAGTCAAGCGGTGAAAGAACCTTAAACACTAGCGATCAACCTGAGGAGGAAACTCTTGTTGAGCCGATTGACAAGTCTGTACCTCTGAGGCGTTCTAGTAGAGTTAGGCTTCCACCTGAGTTTTATGGTTTCCATATTACTGCGGAAGGTGATACATTTATCATTGATAGAACACTAGTAAATTTAGATGAACCTAACAACTACAAGGAAGCCATGGCAGGCCTCGAGTCTGCAAAATGGAAAGAGGCTATGGACAGCGAGATCCATTCCATGTATGACAATCAAGTTTGGAACTTGGTTGACAATGTACCGGGTCGTAAGACAGTCAGGTGCAAATGGATCTTTAAGAAGAAGACTGACTTGGATGGGAAGGTACACACTTATAAGGCGCAACTTGTTGTGAAGGGCTTTACTCAAACTCCGGGAGTTGATTATGATGAGACCTTCTCGCCAGTAGCAAAGATTAAGTCTATTAGGGTTATGCTAGCCATAGCTGCATTTTATGATTATGAAATATGGCAAATGGACGTCAAAACCGCTTTCCTTAATGGAAAGTTGGCTGAGGATGTTTACATGAGTTAGCCAGAGGGTTTTGTCGATGAAAAGTACCCTAATAGAGTGTGTAAGCTTGAAAAATCCATTTATGCGTTAAAACAAGCATCTTGTAGATGGAATCTTTGTTTCGATGAGAAAGTCAAAGAGTTTGGATTTTCGAGAAGGGAGGATGAGTCTTGTGTATATGTCAAAACTAGTGGGAGCATAGTTAGCTTTCTGGTTTTGTATTTGGATGACATACTACTCACAGGAAATGACATCCCAACCTTGCAGGAGGTTAAGTCCTGTCTTGGGAAGTGTTTCTCTATGAAGGACCTCAGAGAAGCTGCATATATTCTTGGGAGAAGGATATCGAGAGACAGGAGTAAGAGACTAATTGGACTTAGTCAAAGTACCTACTTGGATAAGGTGTTGAAAAGATTCAGAATGCAAAATTCCAAGAAAGGTGACTTACCGATGCAGAGTAATGCCAAAATGAGTAAAGCTCAGAGTCCGACTACAGAGGCTGAGATAGCTGAGATGAGTCGAATACCATATGCTTCCGATGTTGGCTCGATCATGTATGCTATGACATGTACTGGCCCTGATGTGGCCTTTGCTTTGAGCATGGTCAGTAGATATCAAGGGAATCTGGGTAAGTCTCACTTGAATGCAGTAAAGAACATTCTCAAGTACTTGTGAAAGACTAACGATTGGGTCCTTACCCTCGGTGGGAGTGATGACTTGAGGGTTGTGTGGTATAGTGACGCCAACTTTCAGACCGAAAAATATAATTTCTTCTCTCAGTCTGGCTGGGTCTTTACTCTGAATGGAGGAGCAATAACTTGGAAAAGTTCCAAGCAGGAGACAGTAGATGAGTCATCTTACGCATCAAAGTAGATAGCAGCAAGCGAGATGGCGAAGGAGGCAATATGGCTGAAGAACTTTATCGGAGACCTTGGAATTGTACCAACTATAAAGGATCCTATGAAGATTTTCTGTGACAGCGAGAGTGTAGTTTTGTTAGCCAAGGAACCAAGGGATCATGGCTGATTCGGGCACATCAACAGAAAATGTCACTTAATAAGACATCAAATAGAACAAGGACTGCTCGTGGAAAAGAGGGTATTGTCTGAGGAGAACCCTACAGATCTCCTCACGAAGGGACTGAGTAGGGTTAAGCACTTACAGCATCCCAGGTGCATCGGGCTAAAGGACGATATTAGTTTTAATGATTATATAGCTTTCGAAACTTGTAATAGTTGAAATGTAATTGACATTTGATGCTTAAATAAATAGTGTTTTTTATTTACTATTATGGTATTGTCTTATGTCAATTGTTTACTATTGTTTCATTTTGCATGTTTTGACTTCCAAAATAATTATATTATTCAAACTATCCACAGTCGAGCATACGTTTGAAGTAGGTACTGAAGCAAGACTGTCGTGAATTTGACTTGATGATTTTTTGAACTGTATTAAACATAACAAAGTTTGTTGCAACATTCATGTGTTCTCATAAGGTCTGAGTATTAGATTAAACCCACGCTCACTTGTATCACTTCATTGAATTTATCTCGAGTGATCGTGAGATGATAATATCATATAAGTCTTCAAACCAAGAGATATGAGTTGTTGACAATGATTTGGTTGTGTATTGATAGTACGAAACCACTTCAGTAACTTGATGCTATAAAACCTATTGTTGTGTACAATTTGATGAGTAATTAGTACAAGCATATGAGTAGAAGTTTATCTATTCCTTTTAGTCGTTGGAGGATTAAGAGTGATATCATGGGCCCATCGATGATTTTGTTTTGACCTATGTGTCGGGCGCGGTCAGAACTAAATTGATGTGTTCGATTAAGTTCTATGTCAAACAAATTAGAGATAGAGAAACAAACTGCTGGACAATAAGTATGACGTTGTTCCATGTATTTGTCCGGCTAATATCTTGAGAACAGAGGATTATATTGTTACTTATCTAAAATTGAGCATTTCAGTTTGACAGAGGCTTTTAAGAGCTAGGATTGATAGTCGGTGTTCAGTGTCTAAGCCCATAACTATAATTGGTATGTACTTGACCCAAGAGTAGCATGGTCCATTTGGGTTGCATGGCATCAAAACAATTTGTAAGGATGAACTTTTGAGAAGAGGATATTCATGATTTATTAATATATTATAATTTCTAATATATTAATGTGAAATCATATTATTTAATTAGTATTGATCAAGAATTAATTTGGAATTAATTTTGTGATCAAAAGAGACTAATTAAGTATAAGGGGTTGATTTGGTAAATCATTCATTCTTATGGTGTGGGCCAATGATCCATGATTCCTTATGTTGGGCTAAACCCATATGACAACCCATGGATTATCCATGGAGGTTTAAACCCATGGAGCATAAGGAATGCGGAAGCTTAGGCACATTAGGTTTTACATGGTGTAACCCTAGTTTTGCCACACTATATAAGAAACCCATCGCTCCTAAAATCGGCACCCTAGTGTTCTTGGAAGAGCCATAGCCGATTTTTTAGTACAAGTATTCCCTCTCAAGTCCTCCATTGTTGGTGGTGTTGTGTGATGCATTTCAGGCATCACATTTGGGGTGGGAGGCTCTTAAAGGTCCAAGGAATCAAACTACAAGAAAAAGGTATGTGTTCAAACTACTTTTTGTTATACTAGTACCCATGTTTGTATGCTAGTTAGGGAAATGCTTTGGAAAATCATTTTGCATGTATAATTAGAGATAACATAGATCCAAAGCATTTAGGGTTGTATGTGCACCTTAAGGTTGTTAGGATGCTCAAATCTCTTCGGGTAAATGATCTCGCAATCATAATCCTTTGCCACATCCAACCGTCACTGCTGCCGCATATTCAGATTCGGTTGGTCCACCAAGTACCTTAAACTCTTATGGTCAGTATAGACAGTACACCAAACCCCATATAGATAGTGTCTCCAAATAATGAGGGGAAAAGCCACGGCCCCTAACTCCAAATCATGCGTAGCGTAGTTTGCCTCATGAGGCTTTAACTTCCTCGAAGCGTAAGCAATCACGTGACCCCTCTACATAAGAACAACTCCCAAACCCGAAATAAAGGCATCACAATAAACCATGAAATCATCCAAACCCTCAAGAATCGCAAGCCTCACACAATCTCTACCTTAGAGTCTTAAAAGCAAACTGTTGATCAGACCCCCTTCAAAAAGTCACATTCTTCTTTGTCAAGCGGGTCAAACACGTTGCAATCTTGGAAAATCCTGGATAAATCTCTAATAATACCCTGCGAGACTTAGGAAACCCCAAATCTCAGAAGGGGTCCTTGGAACCTCCCATCGCATCATGACCTCGATCTTGTCGGGTCGACCAAGATACCCTTCTAATTAATGATATGCCCTAGGAACTAAACCTTGCATAACCAGAACTCACATTTGGAGAATTCGGCATAAATCCTCTCCCTCCGCAGGGTCTTCAACACCTCCGGAAAATGTTCCTCGTGCTTTTCCTTGGTCTTGGAGTAGAATAGAATATCATCAATGAATACTATCACATGCTGATCCATCATTGGCCTGTAGACTCGATTCATGAGATCCATGAACGCTACTGGTGCATTGGTGAGCCCAAATGGCATCACCACGAACTCGTAATGACCATAAGGAGTTCTGAAGGTTGTCTTTTACATACCATCATGCCCGACCCTTATTTGATGGTACCCCGATCATAAATCAATATTAGAAAACCAAGATGCACCGTATATTTGATCAAAGAAATCGTCAATCCTTGGATGTGGGTAACAATTCTTCATCGTTAACTTATTCGACTCCCGGTAATCAACGCATATTTTGTGTCAACCGTCCTTCTTCTACACAAACAGAATCAGTGCTCCCGACGGAGAACTACTTAGTTGAATAAAACCCTTGTCTAGCCGCTCCAGAAGCTGCATAGACAACTCCTGCATCTCTAGTGGTGCCAAGCGATATGATACGTTGGCTATTGGAGCAACATCGGGAACCAGTTCAATCTGAAACACAACCTGCCTCTCGGGAGGCACTCTGGCAGATCATCAGTAAATACATCTAGAAAATCCTGAACAATGGGCACTCCACTCAACTCCGCCTTACCCTCAACTCGAGTGTCTGCATCATAAGCTAGGAACCAAACACAACCCTGCTGAATATATCTCCTGACCCTCGTAGTTGAACAGAGAGTTGGTCCATGCGAGGCTCGCTCACCTAGAATAACCATTTCTCCCCCACTTGAGGTTTGAACACTCACTAACCACCACTCACAGTTAATCATGGCCCCATTGAGACCCAACCAATCCATCTTAATAATAACCTGCGATCCCCACAAGAGAATCGACACCAAATCAATAAAGTACCTCTCGCTAAAAAGATTCAGAGCACAACCATGATGAGCCTTCAAAGCGCTCAGGATACGGACATCCGTAATATCAACCACCATCAAGAATTCCAAAATCCTAGGAACATCACAAAACTTCTTGCAAAGTGTAAGAGATTCAAAGGATCGGGTAGGACCCGAATCAAACAGAACATGAGCAGTCTTTCCATTGACTAAAAAGGTTCCTATACAAGATCAAAATAATCATAAGCATAAATAAGGAAAGCACTAAAAGATAAAGATAATGCACATACCGGTAACCACATCTGGCGCTGAACAGGTCTCATTGGTGGTCAGCTAAAATGCCTTAATCTTCACCATAGATGCCTCCGCCTTTTGGTGGCCATCAGTAATCCTCATGGTGGTTGGCGTAGGCGCAGCCATTGCTCCTTTGGACAATCTCGGACGATTGGCCTATTATGGCCGGTTTAATTGCAATGAAATCAAATTAGATCCCTCTTGGGGGAATCCCTACTCATGTGGCCAGACTGACCACAACCACCATCACTGGTGCCACATATTCAGATTCGGCTGGTCCACCAAGTACCTCAAACTCTTATGGTTTGTGTAGATAGTACACCAAACACCATATAGATAGTGTCTCCAAATATTGAGGGGAAAAGCCACGGCCCCCAACTCGAAATCGTGCGTAGGGTAGTTTTCCTCATGAGGCTTCAACTTCCTCGAAGCGTAAGCAATCACATGACCCCTCTACATAAGAACAACTCCCAAACCCGAAATAAAGGCATCATAATAAACCATGAAATCATCCAAACCCAAAAGAAGCGCAAGCCGCAAACAATCTCTACCTTAGAGTCTCAAAAGTGAACTGTTGATCAGGCCCCCCTCAAAAAGTGACATTCTACTTTGTCAAGTGGGTCAAAGGCGTTGCAATCTTGGAAAATCCTAGATAAATCTTTAATAATACCCTACGAGACATAGGAAACCCCAAATCTCAGAAGGGGTCCTCAGAACCTCCCATCGCATTATGACCTCAATCTTGTCGGGTCGACCAAGATACCCTTCTAACTAATGATATGCCCTAGGAACTACACCTTGCACAACCAGAACTCACATTTGGAGAATTCGACATAAATCCTCTCCCTCCTCAGGGTCTTTAACACCTCTCGCAAATGTTCCTCGTGCTTTTCCTTGGTCTTGGAGTAGAATAGAATATCATCAATGAATACTATCACATGTTGATCCATCATAGGCATGCAGACTTGATTCATGAGATCCATGAACGCTACTGGTACATTGGTGAGCCCAAATGGCATCACCATGAACTCAAAATGACCATAACGAGTTCTGAAGGTTTTCTTTTACATATCATCATCCCCGACCCTCATTTGATGGTACCCCGATCATAAATCAATATTAGAAAACCAAGATGCACCCTAGATTTGATCAAACAAATCGTCAATCCTCAGAAGTGGGTAACGATTCTTCATCGTTAGCTTATTCAACTCCCGGTAATCAACGCATATTTTGTGTGAACCATCCTTCTTCTTCACAAATAGAATCAATGCTCCACACGGAGAACTACTTAGTCGGATAAAACCCTTGTCTAGCCGCTCCAGAAGCTGCGTAGACAACTCCTGTATCTCTAGTGGTGCCAAGCGATATGGTGCCTTGGCTATTGGAGCAACATCGGGAACCAGATCAATCTGAAACACAACCTGCCTCTCGGGAGGCACTCTGGCAGATCATCAGTAAATACATCTAGAAAATCCTGAACAATGGGCACCCCACTGAACTCCGCCTTACCCTCAACTCGAGTGTCTGCATCATCAGCTAGGAACCAACACAACCCTGCTGAAGATATCTCCTGACCCTCGTAGCTGAACAGAGAGTCGGTCCATGCGAGGCTCACTCACCCAGAATAACCATTTCTCCCCCACTTGAGGTTTGAACACTCACTAACCGCCACTCACAGTCAATCATGGCCCAATTGAGACGCAACCAATCCATCCCTATAATAACCTGCGATCCCCACACGAGAATCGACACCAAATCAATATAGTACCTATCGCTAAACAGATTCAGAGCACAACCATGATGAGCTCTCGAAGCACTCAAGATATGGACATCCGTAATATCAACCAGCATCAAGAATTCCAAAATCCTAGGAACATCACAAAACTTCTTTCAAAGTGTAAGAGATTTAAAGGATCGGGTAGCACCCGAATCAAACAGAACATGAGCAGCCTTGCCATTGACTAAAAAGGTCCCTATACAAGATGAAAATAATCATAAGCATAAATAAGGAAAGAAATAAAAGATAAATATAATCCACATACCGGTAACCACATCCGGCGTTGAACGGGTCTCATCGGTGGTCAGCTAAAATGCGTTAATCTTCACCATAGATGCCTCCGCCTTTTTGTGGTCATCAGTAATCCTCATGGTGGTTGGCGCAGGCGCCGCCATTGCTCCTTTGGACAATCTCGGACGATTGGCCTATTATGGCTGGTTTGATTGCAATGAAATCAAATAAGATCCCTCTTGGGGCAATCCCTAATCATGTGGCCAGACTGACCACAACCATCACATACTGAACCTGATGCTCGACACGCCCCAATGTGCAACTTGTCGTGCTTAAATTAGTGGCTATGACCCTTCGAGCCTCTGTCAAGACAATCAGAAGTCTTTGGCCTCTTGTCCTGGCCCACCTTTGTTTGTACTTGCTCCGACTTCTGCTTTGTCAGGAGCTCCAACTCAATCTCCTGCTCATAGGCCTTCTCGATCATATCATTCAAGGTCCTTCACCTCGAAAAGCTAACGGACACCCTGATATCCTGTCTCAACATTTCATGGTATCTCATCTTACTCCTCTCCTCATCTGCAACGTATTGCGGAGCCAACAAAGTGCTCTCCCTTAATTTAGTGGTAATCTCCGATATAGTCTCAGTAGTCCGACGGAGGTCCTGGAACTCCCTCGCCAACTGTTGCACATAAATAGCCGGTACAAACACCCTCTGGAACCTCTGAACCAAATCGTCCCAGGTCATGACCGCCACTTTTGCTAAACCTACAACTTCGCTAACCACTTCCCACCAGTCTCGCGCTCGGTCCCTCAGTATGTTGGATGCAAATCCCACCTTTGCTCCCACAGGGCCAAAATTTGTCCAATGCGCATTACACATGTCAATTACCCAACGTCGACTAGCATAATCCAAAAATCTCTCATCGCCCACCGACTATGCTCGGGGTCAACTACCTGTAACATAAAAAGCTGAGTGGGTCAGGCTTTGGAGCCTGGTGAGCATATAAGGTTTTCAACCCATAGTAATAATAAACTTATTAAGTTTACCAATCAACAATAACCCTGATTACCCGTTCCTGTTGCCTCCTGATTGGACCGCGGTCTAGTCCGAGGCTTCGGACGTGGCTCGTCCTACGAGACTCGGACACGAGGAATGGGACACGTGTCGGACTCCTACTGGACCCCTTCGGATAACTCAGCAGCTCGGATGACTTAGCAGATTTCAGACACGTGGCGCGTTTTGAGCGAGGGTGACGTGGCAAAAACGTGACTATGCGAATTTTCTCGGTTTTTGTGCAAAAATTTCTAAAATCCATAAGTTTCGCATACGAGCTCCGTTTTTGACGTTATTTATATGCACGCGTAGGTAAAATTACGCTCTACAACTTTCTCTTAGAGTCCGTCAGCTAATTTTGAATTTAATTTTTATATTATTATTTTTAACAGACCGGGACAAGAAATCTGTTAAAAATTCATAACTTCTTTATCCGACGTCCGTTTTTGTCAGTCTTTTTACCGTTGTGCTGCTAATGACGAGACCTTCGATTCTCATTTAGGTCGTGTCGGCTAAAAGTCACTCGATCTAAAATTCAAGTTTTTTAGTTGTCTACTGCTAAGCTGAAACTTTGAAAAATCATAGCTTCCTCATACGATGTCAAATTTGGGCGTTCTTTTTATACATACTCTCGGTTTAACGAACACTACGAGTTTCGTTTAGATCACTAAGGCTAAAAAGTAGTTTATCAAAAACTCACTTTTTACGACATTTAGTATCGTGTTGGTTTTGTCGCGAAACTTCGACACGTCATAACTTATTCGTTATAACTCGGATTTTGGTATTCTTTATATATTTGTAATCCTTGTCACGCACACTACAAGTTTCTTAATAGATATCGGATTTATCTAATAATTAATTTTGATGCTCATCTTTATTCTTAATTAATTAAACCCTAATAATTAAGCATAAAACATATAATTCACATAATATTCACATAATTCCTTTTCATTTCTTCAAAATGAGTTACAAAGGTTAACCTAGACTATAATGTCAATATTAATGCCTAGCCTAGAAACACGGGCATTACAATTCTCTCCCCCTTAGGATGATTCCATCCCCAGAATCACACATCAGCAAACAAATGCGGGTAGCGACTCATCATGTCACTCTCCGTTTCCCAAGTGAGATTTGGCCCATTCGTATGTTTCCAACAAGCAAGAACTAAATCAACCATCTTGCATCGCAACCTTAATTCAGAAATGGGAATTATGTCCGACACATCTCCCGTAAACTTTCTTAAATAACACACATGAAAGGTGTTATGAATACCCTCCAGTTCTTCCAGTAATTCTAGTTTGTAAGCATGATTCCTAATCCTCTGAAGAACTTTAAATGGTCCAATAAACCTTGGACTCAACATCCCCCTTTTACCAAATCTTATAAGTCCCTTCCACGGCGAGACTTTAAGTAAAACCTAATCTGCAACTTCAAAGGATATCGGTTGTCTTTTCTTGTCAGCATAACTCTTTTGTCGATCTTGAGCAACTAACATCCTCTCTCTAATTACTTTCAACTTTTCAGCAGTCTGATGGACTATTTCAGGTCCCATAAACTGCGTTTCCCCAGCTTCCAGCCAACATGACTGCATTCAACACTTTTCCCCACACAAAGCGTGATAAGGTGCCATCTTGATGCTTGAGTGGAAACTATTATTATTGGAAAATTCTACTAGAGGTAAGTGTTCATCCCAGTTACCTTAGAATTCTAGGGTACATGCTCTCAACATATCCTCCAATGTTTGAGTTGTTCATTCGCTTTGACCATCAGTTTGTGGATGGTAAGTTGTACTCAAACACAACTTGGCACCTAATTCCTCTTGTAGACTCCTCCAAAACCATGAGGTAAAACAGCTGTCACGATCGGATACAATCGTTAACGGAATGCCGTGAAGCCTCACAATTTCCTTCACGTAAGATTCGTACGTTTATCCATAGACCATTTCTCGTTGGCAGCTATGAAATGCGCACTCTTAGTGAAGCGATCAACGACCACCCAAATCATGTTGTGGCCGTTCCTTGTTCTGGGCAGTTTAGTCACGAAATCCATGGTGATGTCTTCCCATTTACCTATGGGTAGGGTAAAGGTTTTAAACTTCCATACGGTTTCTGATTTTGTGCCTTAACCCTAGCACAAGTCACACACTCGGCCACATACTTAGCAACATCGAGCTTCATCTTCGGCCACCAATAATAGGGTTTTAGCTCCCTATACATTTTTGTACTGCCGAGATGAATCGAGTACATGGTCTTGTGAGCTTCTTCCATCAGAAGATCTCCTACTCCTCCCATCTTAGGTACCCAAATCCAATCTTGGAATACCTTCAACCCTTGGTTGTTTGTACCGAATGCTAACATTTAGCCCAAACGTTCTTCCTTTCGATCATTTTTCTCTAAAGCTTCCTCTTGAGCTTTCTTTATACTTTCCACAATTGTCGAGACAACTTGAATATCTTTAAGGCGAATACTACCGCTGCCAACTCCATATCATGATTGGGTTAGTTCTTTTCATGCACTTTCAATTGCCTCGATGCAAACGCTATCACTTTATCCCTTTGGGTAAGAACACATCCTAACCCAACTCCAGAGGCATCACTATAGACTACGAAGTCATCAACTCCTTCAGGTAACAAAAGAATCGGTGCTTCACACAGTCTCTTCTTTAACATTTCAAAGGCTTCCTTATGCTTTTCATTCCAAGCAGAAATAGCTCCTTTGTGGGTCAAAGCTGTTAATGGAGTAGAAATCGAAGAAAAGCCTTGGATAAGTCTTCGATAATATCCAGCTAATCCTAAAAAGCTTCTAATCTCCATATGACTTTTTGGTTGTTCCCACTTCATCACAGCTTCAATCTTCGATGGTGTTGGGTAGCGTAGCTTTATTTTGTATTGCGTCATTGGGCTCGGTTAATAGTCCAAGTTTTGCACTCCGGTTTGGGCCTGTCCAACCGTGAGCTTGTAGGGTTTAGTATATAATAATGTGCTTGCATGCATGTTAGGTTAACGATTTTAGAGTAACGATTGATAGTTTTACAGATTTTCTTCATCGTTCTTGTAAAACCTAATCCTCTAAAGTAGAAGTTCTTTATCGAGCTCTTCTGAGGATTGTTTATTAATCATTCGACATCGTTTGATCCATTATTGTGTTCTTGCTGTTTACTCGTTTATTTCTTTACGTGTTTTATAGATCTAATCGATCTTCAAGTTAGTTTTTAACTTATCAATTGGTATCAGAGCAGGAGGCTGTGTAATCGATACACTTCTGTGAAAAAGGTTTCGATTAGGGTTATTCCGCAATTACTGATATTTATTGAGCCGTCATCTCATTATTGACGTATCTCGATATTTATTGTTTTGCCCTAATTTGATTTATTACAAGTCTGATCTTTGAACAGGTTATTCGATCAATTATGGACGAGTCGCAATCGAATCCCATCAATATTTCGAACAGCATTGGATCAACAACAAAGATTCCCATCCTGTACACCCATGATTATGAAGTCTGAGCGCATCACTTTGAAGATTACGTTATAGGATCTGAGGATAATGGATACCTCATCTGGGAAGCAATCATCTCTGGACCCTTTTCTCATTCTGCAACTTCAAGGATTATTAAAACTCAAAAGGAGTATAATGATCTTCTGAAAGATGTTAAAGATATTGCGCAAGATGAATAAGATAAATTTCAGTGCAATATCAAGGCGTTAAGATTGATCAGATTCGCCCTTCAGTCCGATACTTTCAGGCTGGTGAGTTCATGCATGACGACAAAAGAGATATGGGACAGGCTACGTGAATTGTACTCTACAGACGAAGATCTTGAACACTCCATTCAAACCTTACTCTTATCTGAGTTCGGTGAATTCAAGCAAGGAGCCGAAGAAACGGTGACCCAAACGTTCGATCGCTTCAATCATCTTCTTAGCAAGATGATCAAGCACGACATCGAAAGGAAGCTTATTGAGCAGAAGGTTACGTTTTTAAACGGTCTGAGATCCGAGTGGAGAGCAGTTGTGTCCACAGTTAAAGCGCACGAGCAATTTAAATCCTACTCCTTAGCGAAACTGGTGGGCATCTTGAAATCTCAGGAGAAGATCGTGTTGCAGGAGAAGAATATGGTTTCAAGCCTAGGTTCGTTGGCTCTCCTGTCCAAAAGTAAAGCTGTGATGGATGACGAAGACCTCAACTTGCAGGATTATGACCTCACTTCTGAGGATTATGCTATGATGGTGTCAAACCCCAAGAGGTTCATCAAGAAGAGATTTCCCACCAACAAAAACTGAAATTGGCAGGGGAGTTACAGTTCTGAAAAGGTTAAAGATGAACCGAAGGCTGAAGAATCAAAGAAGGAACCGAAAGCTGAGGGTGATTCTAGAGTAAGCTGCTATTATTGTGGTGGAAAGAACCACTATGCAAAGGATTGTGTCCTCAAAAAGATGGCAGAAAAGGATGAGGAAAAGGATGAAGAAGCTTTATTGCAGAAAAAGCTGGATGAAATTAGGAAGAAGAAATCTACCGCTAACCCTTCTATGAATGCTCTAATTGTGCAGGGTTCGGTTGCTGATGATGAGTTCGGTGGCGTGGAGGTTTGGTCAACCGACTCTGAAGATGATGAAGTGAGGAAGCCTTCTCATGGAAAGGCTTATGTGGCTAAAGCAGAAAGCAATGGAGGAAGGTTCTTGATGGTGTCTGACGTATCTCAGATGAGGGGATATAATATTGATGGTGGGAATGATGAACCGAAGGAGCAACAGGATTTGTGCTTTACAGCTAAACCGCTCAACATGCAGTTCAACGAACTTGACGAACTGATCAAGAAGGTACAATCCATCTTTGTCTCATTTAAAGTACCACAAAGCTCATATGAAAAAGAACTAAAAAGTGTCAATTCAAGAATCTCTCATCTAGATAATAGTCTAACTCAAACTCGACTCACCAATTCTAACCTAACTGACCAATTAAGAAGGGTGTCTTCGAAGAGTGAGGAACGGCGCATGTGGATCGAACTGAAGGAGTCGGAATTAATCAAAACAAAAGCTGAAAACATTTATTTACAAAGAGACAATTTAAAGCTTTTGAAACAGCGAAATGTTTTTTGTTTGATTGCCAAACGTCTTTACACTAATATTACTCAGCTTCATTTGGATTGTGAAATAGGACAAAAGATTCATCGCATGATTTTACCCTTCCTTGAGTTTAAGGAAGATGAAATTGATGCTGAAGCGTATAATTGTGAGAGTGTTATTTCATCTGAGGACGTTAATCCGATGTACATGTACGGAATGGACAAAATTGAATCTTTTATTAAGTCCAAGGACCATAAGGACATGCTTAAAAACCTTTTAGATGAAAATGATAAACTGAAACTGAGAACCGAAACCATACAAAAATTTGACTCTTTAAACGCCAACTTGAGCTCAGAAAATAAAATTGATGTTGAAAATGCATCTGAGCTTAATGAGGACGATAATATGAGTGAAATTTATGTAGAGGCCACGGTTGACTGTTCAGAATTTGTCAAAAGCGAACCTGAAAACCACAAGAATCTAATTTCAGAAAATTCAGTGGAGTTCGCTCGTATGTCCCAACAAAAGTCCCCGATTCTTGCAGAGAAGGCCATAGTATATCAAAAGGTTAGAACCACTCCAAATCAGGTGTACAAGGTCACAGGTGTAACCGAACATCAGACTGCTGAACTCACAGCTATTGTAAACGAAGACAATGCTGACGGCTGTGATGAGTTCTTCTGGTCTGCTCCTATTGATAATGCTGATGAGACGGTAGGCTTATCTGAAAGGACCTCATGGAAAAGCAAAGGGAGATACGTACCAGAACCCTTGAATAAACCTGATAACTTCGATGTGCCAAGCACTAGCGGTACGAAAGACATTCCTCAAGAAAAAGGAATTCCAGCAAAAGAAGTCACATCTTCAAGTGAAACTTCCTCAGTTCAGAGTGAACCAGCTAAAGAAAAACCGAAATCGAAAGCTAATATCCATCATCAACCGAAGTAGATGAGAAATCAAAAACGGCAAAGGAATCAGAGATACATGAAGAATCTCTCTGAAAGAAAACAGTTTTGGCAATCTCAGAATGCCTATTTCTCACATCAAGACAGGAACTTAAAGTCAGAGAGAAATCCTGTTGAATCGCAAGAGAGCAACAATAACCGAAAGCAGAGGTTCGGTTCGGAGAGAAACATCAACCGAAAGCAAAGGTTCGGTTCGGAGAATGATTCCAACCGAAAGCAAAGGTTCGGTTCTGAGAATGACTCCAACCAAAAGCAGAAGTTCGGTTCAGAGAAATATATCAACCGAAAGCAAAGGTTCAGTTCTGAAATCAAAAGAGATCAAAACTCTAGGGTTGGTCCAACTGATGATCAAAAGCAAAAGGGTCACCTAGAGTCTCCAGTCAAGAAGTCATCTCAATCTAAGCTCTGTCATTCTAATTCTTCAAACCCTTCTAACTCTTCTTCACCTCGTTCTAAATTCCATTCTGTTTCTTCTCAAAAATCTCAATCATCGGCTGAACAAAAGGGAAAACAGAAGGTTTCAATGGTTAAACCAGAGTCAAAACCGAAAGCATCGAATCCCAATAAAATTAAAGTTTTTACCATCAAAAAGAAAGATGAAACAACACCAATAAAAAGAACATATTTAGTTGACATCTCTCTTACTATTCCTGTTCCTGTGAAAGGCTCACGTGGACCCAAGAAACTTTGGGTTCCTAAATCTGCTTAATTTTTGTAGGTTATCAGTGACGAAAAGTTTGACGAAGAATGGTACATTGATAGTGGCTGCTCACGTCACATGACAGGAAGGAAGGAAGAGCTAAGGGAATACAGGTCTCTTTCAAATGGTGGAAATGTCAAGTTTGGGAACAACTCCTTCGGCACCATAAAAGGCTATGGAATGATTACAAATGGTGATTTCACGATAAGGAAGGTTGCATACGTGGAAGGGTTACAACACAACCTCATCAGTGTATTTCAGCTTGTTTGAGGTACCGGTCTCAAAGTCTCATTCGACGATGAGGGTTCTGAAATAATTGAGAAGAAGATGAAAAGAGTTATTCTCAAATCGGAGCGTAAAGGTGAAATGTTTCCTCTAAACCTCAAGCCCATCAAAGGAAACCCAGCTATCTGCCTGTTATCAAAAGCACAATCTGATGAAAGCTGGTTGTGGCACCGAAGGCTCTCTCATCTTAACTTTAAGGACATCAACAAACTTGTCACTGGAGGTCATGTTCGAGGTCTTCCACTGCTCTAGTTCGATAGAGATCATTTGTGTGCTGCATGCGAAATGGGGAAGCAGAGTCGTCAAAGTCATCCTTCTATAATAAACACTAAAGTTGTTGAACCACAAGAATTAATTCATATTGATTTATGTGGTCCATCATCTATCGAAAGCATCGGTGGTAGCAAGTATATTCTTGTTATTGTTGATTTCTTTTCGCGTTTTACATGGGTGTTCTTTCTGAAGCTTAAATCTGAAGCGACTCAAAAGCTAAAGGTGTTCATCAAGCAGATTGAAGTACAGCTGAAGAAGGTCGTTCGCAACATCAGGAGCGACAATGGTCTGGAATTCAAAAATAGAGAATTCGAAGAATTCCTGGCAGAAAAGGGAATTAATCACAACTTCTCAGCTCCCTACACACCTCAACAAAACGGGATTGTCGAAAGACGAAACCGATCTTTGTGTGAAGCAGCCCGAACTATGCTAAGTTTCGCTTCCTTACCTCTTTATTTTTGGGCTGATGCTATTTCTGCTGCTTGTTTTACACAGAACAGGTCATATCTCAACAAACGCTTCTCTTTCACTCCTTATGAGATTCTCAACAACAGGAAGCCAAATGTGAAATTTTTCCATGTGTTCGGTTCACGGTGTTTCATCTTTAACTATAAAGAACACCGCAACAAGTTTGATGTCAAAGCCGACGAAGGAATATTTCTGGGCTATTCTCTCACTTCTAAAGCGTACAGGGTATTAAACAAGCGTTCGAGGAAAATCGAAGAGACTTACCACGTGACTTTTGATGATAGCTATGTCAAAAAGCTAAAGGCCAATGAAGACACAGCTGGGGAAATCTTTCCTCAAACTGGCCAAGTCATAGTCTCGATCGTTAATCTATTCGAGAAGTTCATGGAGCTCTTTGATGAACCAGAGAAAGCCACTCTCTTAGAAGCAGGCGAAACAGACAACAAGGTAGATCATATGAAGCAAATTGTCGAAGATGCTGCAAGAAGAATGAATGAAGGAGGATCAAGTTCTGACGATTCTCCACCACACAATGCTTCAGTCGAGGGGGAGGATCAACCATCGTCAACTCAGCCGACCTCACATCTTGAGGGGGAGCCAAGGTCTCCAACTGCTCCCGAAAGCACTTCACCAACCGAAAGTGCCTCACCATCCGAAGGTGCATCAACGCCCGAAAGCTCCACACCACAAGAAACCTATGAAGCTCAAGATTCTCAAGACATTCCTGAAAGGTCATCTATCGAGGGGGAGCAAGCTGATATGTCTTACGACTATGAAAGCCAGTCCGAACCAGAAGAAATGATAAATGCTGAATTGGATCCAACCTTTGATCCAAACTATCCTCCTCTCACCAAATGGACCAGAGATCATCCTGTCTCTCAAGTTGTTGGTGATGTATCTGAAAAAGTTCTAACTCGATCACAACTCAAGGCAAAACAGACCTCCTTATTTTCCAAAGTTGAATTCTGCATGTTTAACTCCTTCGTATCAAAAGTTGAACCAAATACAGTTAATACTGCTCTTGATCACTCCGATTGGGTTCAAGCCATGCAAGATGAACTGAACGAATTCGAGAGGAACAAAGTCTGGCGTCTTATTCCAACTCCTCCAGATGCCTCGGTTGTTGGTCTTAAATGGGTCTTTAGGAACAAAATGGACAAGGAAGGAAACTTAATTTGAAAGAAAGCTCGTCTGGTCGTGAAAGGATACTGTCAGGAGGAAGGGATTGATTATGAAGAGACTTTCGCTCCTGTAGCTAGGCTGGAATCCGTAAGAATATTTCTAGCCTATGTTGCCCACAAAAACTTTGAGGTCTACCAAATGGACGTCAAGTGTGCATTTCTCAATGGAGAACTCGAAGAAACTGTGTATGTGGAGCAACCTCCTGGATTCGTGAATGAAAAATATCCTAATCATTGTTACATTTTGGATAAAGCCGTGTATGGACTGAAACAAGCTCCGAGAGCCTGGTATGAAACGCTGACTAAATTCTTAAAGATGTCCAAATTCAAACAAGGTTCGGTTGACCCAACCTTCTTTCGCAAGAAGGAACGTAACCACCTTATGATCGTTCAAATTTATGTCGATGATATCATCTTTGGCTCAACGAATCCTAGCCTAATAGCTGAATTCAGAAAACTGATGGAGACTAAATTTGAAATGAGCTCAATGGGTCCTATTAACTTTTTCCTTGGTTTAAACATTAGACAGGGACCCGAAGGCATCTTTATTAATCAGGAAGCTTACACGAAGACTCTCCTAGCAAAATTTGGCATGATGGGAGATTCCAAAGTCAAAGTTCCAATGGCGTTCGGCACCAAGCTCACCCCATCCCTGGACAAACCGACTGTTGATATTACGCTTTATCGTCAGATGATAGGCTCACTAATGTATCTCACTGCTAGCAGGCCTGACATAATGTTTTTTGTTTGTTACTGTGCAAGATTTCAGGCAAACCCACGCGAACCTCACATGCTTGCAGTGAAGAACATTCTACGATATCTCAAGCGAACTACCTCTTTAGGTCTATGGTATCCTTCCAACTCAGGCTTCTTCATTCAAGCCTACTCAGATGCAGACCTTGGAGGTTGTGGACTCGACAGAAAAAGCACCACTGGTGGCTGCCAATTCCTTGACGGGAAGTTGGTTAGCTGGCAGTCAAAGAAACAAACGTGTGTGTCTTTGTCTACAGCTGAAGCAGAATACATTGCAGCTGCATCCTGCACCTTGCAAGTGATTTGGATCCAGAGTCAACTCCGAGACTATGGACTCAATATGAAAAAGATCCCAATATATTGTGACTCTGAAAGTGCAATTAGGATCTGTCATAACCCAGTGCAACACTCAAAGACCAAGCACATAGCACTGAGGTATCACTTCATCAAAGATCATGTGGAAGATGGAAACGTTGAAGTACACTTTGTTAGAACCACTGATCAACTGGCTGATGTCTTTACCAAAGCTCTTCCTGAAGCCTCATTCAACAAAATTCTACAAGGGCTAGGTATGATGGAATCAGAGTCAGTACCACAAACTACCTCTCAAACTCAAACGTCAGAAGCGAAATAAACCGAACGTTCGGGTTCGGTTGAATCATTTAAACTCGCTCATTATTTCAAAGGTAGTTTTCTTGGTTGTAAATTTCATGTACAAAGTTGTTTATTTATTTGTCTAAAGTATTTCCTATTTGAAAGTCTAAATTCCTTGGTTTTTCAAAAATTTTCAAAACCGAAACCTACCGAAGGTTCGGGTTCGGTTTTTCAAAATTTTTCAAAACCGAAACCTACCGAAGGTTCGGGTTCGGTTTTTCAAAATTTTTCAAAACCGAAACCTACCGAAGGTTCGGGTTCGGTTTTTCAAAATTTTTCAAAACCGAAACCTACCAAAGGTTCGGGTTCGGTTTTTCAAAATTTTTCAAAACAGAAACCAACCGAACGCTAGGGTTCGGTTTTTCAAAATTTTTCAAAACCGAAACCAACCAAAGGTTCGGGTTCGGTTTCTCAAAAGTTTTCAAAACCGAAACCAACCGAACGCTCGGGTTCGGTTTTTCAAAATTTTTCTCAACCGAAACCAACCGAACACTCGAGTTCGGTTCCAAAATTTCGAAAGTTTTTTTTTCCTTCCAATGTTTTTCTTTTCTTTTCCAAATTGTTTTTACTCCTTTTTATTTTCTTTCTGAGTCTTATTTTTTTTTTTACTTTCTTATTTTTATTTATTTATTTATTTTTTTTATATCGAAAACTCTAAAAACATTTTTTTTTCTCTCTATTTATTTACTTTTTTTCTTTCATTTTATTTGTGTGTTCGTTCACTTATGGGAAATTTGTTAGATTAGTTAAGTGTCCCTAGAAGTATGCTGCTGTATGTGTCCAAAGCCTCATCAGATTCTGAATAATAGCCTTAATGACTTGGTATACACAAACCTTGTCTTCCCAATTAGGCTATCACATTTATTCTAATCCAGAGCTACCTAACTCTCTTCTCACATGAGATAAGAGTTTTCTGCTTGGTCCCTTTTTTCATAGCAGAGGTACTTTTCTTTCTTACAACATCTCCATTACATTCGTTTCATCAACGTAACCCTTGAGACTCTCAGAAATTAACACTGAGGTTTATGGTTACTCAAAAACTGTGTTTATGATCTTAGTTTCGTGCCACTACGAGCTGAGTGAAACCCAAAATTCAATACCAAATCTGAATTGACGGTGAACAATTAATTTGCTCAAGTTTTCACTAATGAATTGACGGACGTATCCTCATGAAATCTCAAGTTTTTTTTTGTGTGATTCCTATGAAATTGTTAAACACCATAACATTTCTTCCCTTGCGATCCAGTTTTATTTTTTTTGAGATTTTATATTTTCCAAGCCACTTTAAAATTATTTCATGCCTACTTGTTCAACAGACTACACCGGTCTCACAAGTACTTTGTTCACTTTCTATCTTATTTCAAGATTAGGACTGCTAAATCAAAGCTAAAGCCACCCTAAGGAGCCTAATTAAAAGAAGACTTTCAACACTTCTTAATAAGTGTTTGATCGTTATTAAACGGGAAACCACACTAACACTTTAAGGTCTCTCTAGACTTTGAAGGAAGAGATTCGTGCCCAGGATCATTTGTTTCGTGTCTTTATTGACATCACAATTATTCCTAAAAAGATTTGCTTTATTTCTTTTCTTTTTACACCCTTAGCACGAAAATCTTTGATTTTCCAAAATTCTGGTACTAATAATTACAGGCTTTTTCTTTGGATCGGTGATTAATTATAAAGATGTGGTCAAAATTAATCCACGTGGGAGTATTATTCAAAAGATGCCGTTACAAGGATAAGATGAAGGGTTGCTGACTCAGGCGGGAGTCTAATTGATTTGATTTCAACCGGCGGTAAAAAAAAAAAAGGGAACGCATGCGAATTTGAAACGTCCAATCTTTAACTAACGTCGCAGACGCGTGTGCGAATTTGAAATGGTTCCTCTCTGGCACAGAAAGGCACGTGTGTGAATTTGAAACGGTTTACCAGAAACGTCGCTTGATGGGAGGCGTGCTCCAAGGAATCTGACACTCACTCTCATGCGTGATCATCGCTTACCTTAACTGTCACGCATCAGTCAAATTACGGGAAAACCTTTCGTATTTCGATAAGAAGATTTGGGATGATATTTCTCTCTCCTTAAACCCCGGTATAAAAGGCGACATCATCTCCCTTTACCTCTTTACTGCATCAAAATTCCCAAGAGAGCAAAAATTCCCTGAAACCCTTACTGTTCATCATCTTCTTCCCAACTTCAACAATGGCATAATCATCTTCCATTCACGCTACTTCCCACATCCTTCCCATTCGCCCTCAACAGTGTCTGGTAATCGATTTAACCCCTCAGGCATACGACTCCTACATGTTCCCAATCATCGAGTTCCTGAAGTATTCGCCAATAGCACCTGCACTTTCTAGGGTGGAATCGATGCCCATGGAGCTCTTATCGCAGATTTATGCGACTGCACATTATGATAAAGCGGTCGACAGGATTTTCTTCGAGGTTTCTGATCACAAAGCCTCGATTTCCAAGCAACAATTTGGCTCATTGCTAGGGTTTGCTGCTGACCCTTCAAGGGTTAATCCGGAGACGATTCCGATAGGGCACCTCGACAATATGTTCTACAATATGGGGTACACGGAGGCGCTCACCTCCGTCGCAAAGTTTAAAAAGTCGTGTTTGCCGCCACAGTGGAACGGCATGTTCACTGTACTCTTCAAGGGTCTCTCAGAAAGGAGCTCAGGTTCAGACGGCTCCAGTCGACTCTTCCTCTCCATCATGTACGGAGTTTACAACGGCATTTACGTCGACTATGGGTTGGTTCTCTGGCGACAACTCATCCAAAGTTTATCCTCTTCTTCACGACATTTTGAGGTGTTGTATGCAAGGTTTTGGACCCTTATTACTAAGTGGGCGATGGATAAGCACGATGTTTCCACTGTTGCCGGTGCATCGATGTCTTCGATTGGTACATTCCATACCATGAAGATCATCGTCTCAGATGCATCGAAATTCCCTTTCATTGGTTCCATTCTGGAGACCATGTACGCTGATGTTCCAGCTGACAGCAGGATCATCCGGACCTACAAGGAGTTCAAGCACTCTGGTCCGAGGGATCTCACGCAGGAGATGCTCAAGTCCATTCATGATGCCGATAAGCCTGTTTCAAGAGGCAAAAAGGCAGACAAAGGGAAGCAAGTGGCGAAAGGGGCTAAAGGCCCTTCTCCTAAAAATAGGAAAGCTACTAAAGCTCCTCAGTCCCCGCAGCTGAAGAGGCGAAAGACTCACCCAAAGCGAAAGCTCATTATCGCTTCCTCTTCAGGTGAGTCGGAGGGTGAGTGTTCGGATTCGGACGGCTCTCAAAGAGGCGACACCCCTCCAAGAGGCAACACCCCACCCAGATCACCTACCCCTGACATGGAAATCCATAACTCACCAATTCCCTCTCCCACTCAAACAATCCCCACTTCCATTCCCACCATAAACCCCTCTACCAACATTCCTAAAACCTCTTTCCCTATACCACCACCCATTTTCACCAATGCCACAACAACATCTACTGCAAAGGTTACAACCAACGTATCTGATACGGGGGTTCATATCGATGCAACCGAACCACCGCCAGCAACCGAACCCATACACACAACCGAAACCCAGCAACCACCCGAACCTACCCCAGCTCAAACTCAACCTGAACCTACCCACACCACTACACCTCCAGCTTCTCCACCACCACCATCTCCAGGTCATGCCTCTGACGGAGATAACCCTTTCCTTGGCGGGGAGAACATGACATTTGATTCGGTCTATTTTAGTCCGTTTCAGGTGCAAAGCGACGATGATTTGGATGCTCCAGTAACAAAGAAGCACCTTAAGGAGTTGCACGAGAAGGTGGACTTGCTCATTGCTTCCTCCTCCAATTCTCAATCCTCTCTCTCTGAAGCTGCTCTTCAGAAGATTGTTGATGCCTTCTCCAGGGCTCAGCATGATTCGGTTGCTTCTGCCACTGCCGCCATAGATGCCTCGACAAAAGCTTGTGAGGCTGCGACCGAAAAAGTCGATAAACTATTCTCAGACGCCTCTACCCTGTTACAATCTTTACAGGAGAGTGCCCATGCTACCAAGACAACGTTGGAACCAATTGTTCAACAGTTGGCCACGTTCGTCTCCACAGAGTTGAAGTCCTTCGCCACCCTTCGTCAAACTTTAACAGACGACAACTCTGCCCTTCGGACCTCTATCGACGAGCGCCTCTCTAAACTCCAAGAGGATCTAGCCTATGACAACTCGTTGATGGACGCTCTCGCAAGGAAGACCACTGCCGTAAAGGTCAAGAGTGCTCAGCTTTCCAACTCTCAGCAACAAATTGACGCTCTTCGATCCGAACGGGAGGTAATCAGGACGTGTGTTTCGGATGTACACTCAGCTATATCCAACATCCTTGAAGCGCACGATCCAATACTGAACCATTCTGTGAGGCAAACCCTTGCAGAGAAACTCGCTCCTGCCCTGGACCTGCTCAGTAATATTGAAGGGCTACCTAGTTTCGTGTCCACTCCGAAACAAGGGGGAGAAAAGGAGTCCGGATCGCAAACTCCTCCTTCCTCAAAAGCTGCTCACACAACCGAACCTCCTCCTACAGGTCAAGCCTCTGGTTCGGGTGTGAAGGATAAAGGCAAGAAACTTGCTGATGATGAAGAGGAAGATGATCAAGAAACTATTGTCGACTTGCTGAAACGCAAAAGTCGTCGCAATACTGAAGATGATAATATTCGTGTGGCGCGAGAAGCTGAAGATGTTGAACGCAAACAGAAAGAAGCCCATGACCTACTCGAGAGCAGGAAGACTCTTTTCCCTGCTTGGACTCTCGAGAGGATGATTAAGGAGGCAATCGATACTCCGAGCATTTTATGGCTCGAACCGGTAATCTCCTTCGACTGCTACAACTCTGTCGACTCTCAGTTCGACATGCCCTTAACCCGAAAGGCGTTCATCTTTCACGCCTTCGCCAACGTTGCCGAGGTCCCTCATCCTCATCCAGAGGTTGATCGGGAATTGATCGAGTTCTATCTGAAGGCCGCTCAACCACAGTACCAAACCTGGAGCGCTCAGAAGATCATCAACGTTCGGGTTCTGAAGCCATATACTGAAGGGAGATTTATCAACGTTCGGTTCAGGGTGATCAGAGGGTCTGCAAAAACCGAACATCTCATCTCTTTAGCAGATCTACCGAACCTCAACCCCCATGACTGGATCGTTCTGCACAACATCCTCTTGACTAATGAAGCTGAATATGGTCCGATCATAGACCATCTCAAAAGGATGTTGGTGTGCTATATCATGGAGGTCGCCCTGATGGATTAGGAGATTGCAAATGTCTTCAAGAAGAAACCGAAGATCTCTCCTGTTGGCTCGGCCAGTGATCTGAACCAGATGAAGATGGGAAAGATTGACCCAAGGTGAAACTCGGTCATGTTCACTAGGGCTGAAGGACAGAAATGTCTCTTTGCCTTAGCGGATAAACATCTTTATACCACTGCTTGTCTTGAGCATGTGCTGGGGATCATCCACAGGTGTAAAGAAAATACAACGGATGATATCAAATACTTTGATGACATGATTCAGTGGTACATCCGATTCAGACAGACGATCATCGCCCTTATTTCTCGTCTGTTTCAGACTGTAAAGAAGAAGGTTCCTGCTGCTGCTGGCCCAAGCAAGAAGTAATGATCTCGCTCCAATTGACGCAAAGGGGGAGATTGTTGGGTAGCGTAGCTTTATTTTGTATTGCGTCATTGGGCTCGGTTAATAGTCCAAGTTTTGCACTCTGGTTTGGGCCTGTCCAACCGTGAGCTTGTAGGGTTTAGTATATAATAATGTGCTTGCATGCATGTTAGGTTAACGATTTTAGAGTAACGATTGATAGTTTTACAGATTTCCTTCATTGTTCTTGTAAACCCTAATCCTCTACAGTAGAAGTTCTTTATCGAGCTCTTCTGAGGATTGTTTATTAATCATTCGACATCGTTTGATCCATTATTGTGTTCTTGCTGTTTACTCGTTTATTTCTTTACCTGTTTTATAGATCTAATCGATCTTCCAGTTAGTTTTTAACTTATCAGATGGGTCAACCATTATTCCTTCTTGGTTAACCACATAACCTAAAAATTGGACTTCTTGAATCCAAAATTCACATTTGGAGACCTTTTCATACAACTTCTCCCTTTTCAAAACTTCTTGCACTTCATGCAGATGCTTTTCATGCTCATGCTTGATTTTCGAATAGATCAAGATATCGTCTATAAATTCTAGCACGGATTTATCAAGGTATGGTTTACAAACCCTGTTCATCAAATCCATGAAAGCTGTTGGGGCATTGGTTTGTCTGAACGACATAACCAAAAATTCATAGTGTCCATATCTTGTTCTGAATGCAGTCTTTTCAATATCCTGCTCTCTCACCTTTAGTTCATCGTACCCTGACCTAAGATCGATCTTCAACAAATAGCTCAAACCTTGCAACTAGTCGAACAAGTCATCGATCCTCGGCAACGGGTACTTGTTCTTTATTGTTGCTTTATTCAGCTCTCTGTAATCGATGCACACTCTCATGCTCTCGTCTTTCTTCTTTACAAATAACACAGGGGCTCCCCAGGGTGATAAACTAGGTCGAATGAATCCTTTGTCCAATAACACCTAAAGTTGTGTCATAAGTTCTTTCATCTCTGTTGGTGCTAATCGATACGATGCTTTTGCTATCGGCGTCGTTCCTGGTAACAAGTCGATACGGAATTCTACTTGTCGATCAGGGGGCAATCCGAGAAGATCTTTGGGAAAGACTTTCGGATAATCACACACCACCGGAATATTCTGCACCTCCTTCTTCTCCTTCCTTGCATCGATCACGAACGCTAGATATGATGTATATCCCTTGGCCAAACACTTTATGGCTTTCATTAAGGAAACGATTCCAGAGTTTACTCTGCGTTTATCTCCATACACCATAAACGACTCTTTCCCTGGTGGGTTTACTTTTACTATCTTCTTTCTACACAATATTTCGGCACCATTGGCGCTAAGCCAATCCATTCCTAAAACTATGTCGAAACGTTTTAACTCGATAGGCAATAATTCCTCGTGGAACTTATTCCCATCCAAGTCAATGATGATGGTTTTCATACGATGGCTAACAGGTACAAACTTTCCACTAGCAATCTCGACTGTTATAGCATTAACTAGTCTATCTACAGACAAAGCTAGTTTTCTGCCAAATTCATGCGATATAAAGGAGTAATTGGCTGCAGAATCAAACAAAATTTTGGGCAGGCAATTCGTTTACGAGAAAGGTACCTGAAGCGACATCGACTTCTTCTTTTGCAGCTTCAAGTGTCATCTGAAAGGCTCTTGCCTTCGGCTTTGGTGGAAGATTGGGCTTTGCTGCATCCTTCCTCTTTGGACAGTCTTTAAAAATATGCCCTTATTAATGGCACTCAAAACATACCCTCTTGTCGGATGGGCACACGTTGGCATAATGCCCAATCTTTCCACATTTGTAGCAAGTCACCCCCTCACTACATTTCCTAGAGTGCTTTTCCTTGCACTTCTCACACCATTTCACTTCGGCTCCTCCTCCGAATTTTCTCGAACCAGTCTTCGAGAACTTGTTCTTTTTATTGGAACCTGAAGTTCCTTCAAACTTTTTCTTGCTACCAACTTCTGCCCTCTCCACACTCTTCTCTCTGATCTGAATCTCAACATTCTTAGCAGCCCAGATGGTGACTTTCAAAGTGGTTGCTTGTTTAACCATCGGACCAAAGTCCGCTGGTAATCCGAGGGCAAACTTGTTGACCTTAGAGAGTTCAGTTGGAACTAGATGAGGAACAAGCTTCATCTTTTCCGTAAAACTAGCAACATATTCAGTAACGCTCATCTTTCCCTTCTTCAAATTTTGGAACTCATTATTAATTTCCAGAAGATCCTTCTCTGAGCAGTATTGTAATTTCAGCTGTACCACAAAGTATTCCCAAGACATGTTGCTAGCTTCTCCCTAGGGCGTCGAATCAGCTAGTAACTTCCACCAGCTCCATACACCAGATTTTAACAGAGGAATTACGAGTGCGGTCTTCTGTTTGTTATTGCACTCACAACTTTCAAACATCGTCTCTATTTCGGTGATCCAATTCATGACTTCCACCGGTGTCAGACTTCCAGCTAGACACAGTGGTTTAGATGCCATGAAATCTTTGTATTTGCATCCGCATCCATCAACTCCTCCATCCTGGTTGTTTTTGTCTAACTATCGGTGCGTTGGCTCGACCAAGAGTCCCACTGGAGTTCCTTCCTACTGATTGCCCTTCATTCATTTTTGGTTGTTCAACAGGTATCGTAATTTCTTCCCTATTTTGTTGTAGTAATCGCCTGGTCTCCTCCATTTGGCGATCTAACATCATCTGTATCATTGCTTTTACCCCAGCCATTGTTATTGGCTCCGGTGGAGCTCCTACAATAGGTACTTGCTCAACTACTTGGGGTTGAGGTTGTTGATTCCTATTTCCGTTTGCATTTACAACTCCACTACGAGTTCTTGTCATTGCAATCTATATACTGAATAAGGCGAATTTAGGTCTTTATCCTCAATAGGTATTTAAATTCCCTTATCACTCCGAAACGTTTACATGTTATTTCTAATACCGTAATCATACGCTTAGAATCCTACACACATAAGGTTTCCAGATCAGGTCGGCAATAGACCATAGATCCGAACAAATAATGGCATATATGTCAAACATATAGCATTTAACACATAAAAGCATTTTAGGCATCTTTCCTAAAATAAACTAGTTCTCGTGTCTAAAATATGGTAGAAACTCATCTCACAATCATCACTTAGCATTCTAAGTTTAAGTCTAGAAATCATAAGATATTTCTTAGTTCACTTAAACTAATGCTTCGATACCAACTGTGACATCCTCTAATTTCTCGGTCAGAAAAGACCGATTTAATTTATGCTTTTTAAAATAAAATCAGAGAAATCTGTTTAAAAGATGTTGCGGAAATGGTCCCTAAAACAAAACATGATAAAAGTTTATCAAAACCTTCTTTGAGAAATGTATAGTTTCATTTCATATCAAAACATCGGGATGTCATGTTCCAATACAGATCAAAACCATAAACAAGACATTATAAGCCTTTCAACAGTTATTTATAACTACTAGCCTATAATCCAAAAATCTCTCGTCGCCGACCGACTATGCTCGGGGTCAACTACCTGTAACATAAAAAGCTGAGTGGGTCAGGCTTTGGAGCCTGGTGAGCATATAAGGTTTTCAACCCATAGTAATAATAAACTTATTAAGTTTACCAATCAACAATAACCCTGATTACCTGTTCCCGTTATCCTCACTTTACGTCCCTAAACACTTATCACAAGGGATCTAGCCTAAAGAATATCATCGGGATGAACACTACTGCTAAGGGGTTTCCTCAGCCATACATGCCCTAAAGGCAACCATGATGGGGATGGAGTACAGCGAATGAACACTCTAGTTATTACACCTACAGGTTGCGGGCCTACCAGTGTTCCACTGGACTGTCTAGAAAGTCCGTGGTCGTCATCCAAACTCTGCTAGATGACTAGATTTCAAATCACATCGAGGCCTCTCATCACTTTTATTTTATCACACATCACTATCTACCCATGTTTTACCCAACATATTTGTAAATAAAAATACATATACAATTTAAAACTTGTATAAAACATCAATTCAACAGTCACCTCTGTTAAAAAATTAATATAATTACACATAGCACGTATTTCATATAAAATACTTCATATCTAGGTGTACGATGAAGGTGACTATACACTCACTTGATTTGATGAAAATCGGGTAGCAATTCGTTTCCTAAAACGTTCGTTTCTAATAAAACCGTGAGTTTTATTCAGAAACCGGGCTCTGCGAGGGTCGGACTTCGAAATCGTAAAGATAAATTTTCCTGGATTCTCGGGCACTTGGAGGCGTATTCCGGGGGTTATAATCGATACCAGGGCTTTAGGGAATGCTAAGATGAAGAAAATATGAAGAAAGGGGCTAAATATGGAAACATTCCAAAACTAACCGGGAAGGCTCGCATACCCCCTTCTATTTATAGGGTTCTGAAGTCGGCTTAAGGAGGAGAGGAGTTCGCATGCGATTGCAGGTGGCATCAGGAGCGAAGGCCACACGGCAGCAGCTGGGCGAGGGTGTGCAAGGGGCTCGCACGTGATCTATGCATGCGAGGGGCTCGTTGTCGCCTCCTGATTGGACCGCGGTCTAGTCCGAGGCTTCGGACGTCGCTCGTCCTGCGAGACTCGGACACGAGGAATGGGACACGTGTCGGACTGCTAGTGGACCCCTTTGGATGACTCAGCAGCTCGGATGACTCATCAGATTTCAGACATGTGACGCGTTTTGAGCGAGGGTGACGTGGCAAAAACGTGACTACGTGAATTTTCTCGGTTTTTGTGCAAAAATTTCTAAAATCCATAAGTTTCGCATACGAGCTCCGTTTTTGAAGTTCTTTATATGCATGCGTAGGTAAAATTATGCTCTACAACTTTTGTTTAGAGTTCATCGGCTAATTTTGAATTTAATTTTTAGATTATTATTTTTATCAGACCGGGATAGGAAATTCGTTAAAAATTCATAACTTCTTCATCCGACGTCCGTTTTCGTCAGTCTTTTTACCGTTGTGCTACTAATGACGAGACCTTCGATTCTCGTTTAGGTCGTGTTGGCTAAAAGTCACTCGATCTAAAATTCGAGTTTTTTTAGTTGTCTACTACTAAGCTGAAACTTCGAAAAATCATAACTTCCTCATACGAAGTCAGATTTGGGCGTTCTTTTTATATATACTCTCGGTTTAACAAACACTACGAGTTTTTCTTAGATCACTAAGGCTAAAACGTAGTTTATCAAAAACTCACTTTTTACGACATTTAGCATCGTGCCGGTTTTGTCGCGAAACTTCGACAAGTCATATCTTGTTCGTAATAACTCGGATTTTCGTATTCTTTATATATCCGTAATCCTTGTCACGCCCACTACAAGCTTCTTAATAGATATCGGCTTTATCTAATATTTAATTTTGATTCTCATTTTTATTCTTAATTAATTAAACCCTAATAATTAAGCATAAAACACATAATTCACATAATATTCACATAATTCCTTTTCATTTCTTCAAAATGAGTTACAAAGTTTAAACTAGACTATAATGTCAGTATTAATACCTAGCCTAGAAACACGGGCATTACACCTTAGCCCCAAAGAAATCAGGAGCTCTATAGGCCTTGAACTCCCATAATGAGGGATTTTGGGCTCATATCTGACCTGTAGCAATCCGAGCTCGAAACAAACTGAGCCTTTCATCTATCATATCCGTAACCCCATCCTTGATGGCACCGAACATCATAGGGGTAGCATCCAAGATACTTAGTGTAACCTCATACGAAATGAACTCATGCAGTCTCTCATCAATCGGTTATGTGCCTGAGCTAGAACCTAAACTAGAACCAAAGCTAGAACCTCCTTAATTAATCATCACCATCCTCAAACTGAAACAAAACATATAAACAATTAACATATGACTTGAGGGGATTTTCACTACGAAGGCCTCCTTAGAGTTCCCATGCCTGGGAACATATTCTAGACATCCAGGATATGTATGCTATTTAGCTCAATACTACCTTTCACACCTACGTGTACCTTCCTCAAGAGCAGGCCTGAGTCCTCTAAGTCACCAAACAAACCATATACCAATCTTATGCTAAATAGCATCCATATCCTAGACTCTCCTAGGAAATCTCAACTCTCACCGCTCGCAATACCAAGAACCTCAATCAACATTGTTGCTTCTCTTATGCATTCAAGTTATAAAAAAATAGGATCACATAGACTATCAAATAATAATTTCCACCCTAAGTCCACAACCAAACAAGGAACATGAAATGAGGCTAAACCGATCATTCTCGGGCTTTACAATCCTAATCGTATACAACTTTGAAAGCATACATTTAGAAATTAATTGAGCCATTATCAATTTCAAGTAATACATAGCATTAAGCTCCACTAGGCTATAAGGCATCACGCAAATCAAGTAATTATATCATATGATTCCCAAAGGTATCTTTAGCCCTAATCTAGCTTGCAATTCTCATATCAAGCATACTACTCCTAACACATAAGTATAGGCAATCTTGGGAACCATTTACTTGAGCTCGACTGATAGCACAGATCACACCCCCTTTTCTTAATATTAAATTAAAAGTTCAATTCCATTTATCTTTAAAAATATTATCATTTCCTCGGTTTGAGTTCTAACACGCCCAAAAGTGTGTCCGGATCCATCAAACCAAGGCTCTGATACCAATTTGTAACGTCCCAAAAACAGTAATAAATTTTTTCATTTGGAATTTTATCAATTCATTTATCGATTGTTCAAAATCAAACACCAAGTCATAATATTCAAAAAATCATAGTACAATTGTTCAGAATGCGGAAATCGTGAGTGGAGGATACTGTGCCATTACGTTGGGCCCTTCCCTTTTCAACCGGAAGTACCTAAAACCATAAGCATAAATTGTAAGTACAAATCTTAGTGAGTTCCCCAAAGTAGCACATACCCCTAGACACCTGAAAGGACAACTTAACCATCTTAGAGAATTCCATGCTCACAAAGGTCAAGATTTGGGATAAAAGGGGACCAAAACTTTAATCTAAAACTCTATCTAAAAGAAATGCTCATCAATGTTGGAGATTTATACCTCTAGAAGATGCACAATGGAAATTATTTGTTGGATCCAAGGCCTTGAGTGAGACACCACAACCTCAAGGTTCTTTTCTCTTCTCCAAAAGCTCCAAAATTGCACTAAAAGGCTCTTCAAGCTTCACAAGGCACTCACATACTTTAGGGTTTCGAAATGAGGAAGGAGACTGGATTTACGAGGGTGCATGAGGCCATAAAGATGTTTAAATAGGATTAAAATAAAAATTAGAGGGTTTGCACCTTGTCGACGTATGCCTAGCATACAAAGAGTACGCCCAACATACTCATGCATGGCCAATAATTACGAAAATGCCATTGGGGGCCAATTTTGCAAAAAAATCACAACTCAAGGGTCTAAAGAGGATACCTAAAAAATTAAGATGTTACCATATATCACCAATAACCCATACAAAATCTACCCTTCGCGTTGTCATAGGCAACTTTGTAATAAAATCCATAGTGATCTCTTTCCACTTTCACATAGGGATGAGTAACGTGTGCATCACTGTCTCGACCTTGGGCAGATCAAACAATATACCATTATGGTTGACAATGTGCCCCTAGAACTGCACCTCACGCAACTAGAACTCACACTTATAGAACTTTGCATAAATCTTCTCCCTCCTCAAAGTCTCCAAAACCTCCTATAAATGCTCCTCATTCTGCTCCTTGGTCTTGGAATAGACCAAAATATCATCAAATAACACAGGCACAGATCAATCCAACATCAGCCTACACACCCTGTTCATGAAATCCATAAATTCCGCATGTGCATTGGTGAGCCCGAATGGCATCACTACAAACTCATAATGACCATAACGAGTTCTGAAAACCGTCTTCCGAACATCCTTATCTATGACCCTCATCTGGTAATAACTCGATCGCAAATCAATCTTGGATAACCAAGATGCACCCTGAAGCTGGTTCAATTAATCATCGATCCTTAGGAGCGAATATCGGTTCTTCGTCGTCAACTTGTTCAACTCCTGATAATCAATACACATCCGGTCTAAACCATTCTTCTACTTCACGAAAAGAATCGGTTCTCGCCTTGGAGAACTACTCGGTCTAATAAATCTTTTGTCTAATAACTCCTATACCTGTGTACACATCTTCTACATCTCTAGAGGTGTTAAATGATAGGGCGCCTTGGCTATCGGTGCCACACCCAGAATCAGATCAATATGAAACTCAACCTGCCTCTCAGGAGGAACTCCCGACAGCTCCTCAGGAAATACATCGGGGAAATCCTAAACAATGGGAAAATCGTACACCATTCTCTTACCCTTGTAACAACGCAAATTTTCAAATAAATTTTTCATTTAAAATAAAGTAATTTCATTCAACCAATTATATTTATTCCATGTTTCATATCAAATACATTTGTAAAATCCCCAAGATCTCTAATAGCAGCAGTGTGTATGCATCACGCCGGCGCCTTCCCACGGTTCTCGCTAGAACCTGAAACACATACATAACAACTTGTAAGCATAAATGCTTAGTGAGATCCCCAGTATACGACCTACACATATACGCCTTTCCAGGCCCTGACCTTCCGGTCCACAACACATTGCCCTCCGGCCCGTAACATAATCGCCTTCCGGCCCATAACATATTGCCTTCCGGCCAGTAATATATCGCCTTCCGGCCCATAACGTATTGCCTTCTAGCCCATAGACATATACAGCACATAATACATTTACTCTAACACATATAACACATATATTATATATCATACCTGACCTTTCTGTCACATAACATATTGCCTTCCGGCCCATAAACATACATAACATGCATAACAACCACCTTTCTATTTATAGCATAAATAACACATATCATATCCGACCTTCCGGTCAAACAGTCAAACCCTTCCGGGTGTAGTATAATGAGAAGACTCACCTCGTGGTAAGGAAAACTATCAACTCTTGAAATCACTCGCACTCGATCCGCTGATCTGCAGACTCCCTATAATACCATATACTCTTATTAATACTCTTATCATTCAAGGCAACTGACCCTAAGAAATTACATGCAGGTCAACACTGGTCAACGGTCAACGGTCGACGGTCAACTTGACCGGACTCGTCGAGTGCAAAGGCGACTCGGCGAGTCTAGACGTCTTCCCCAACTTTCCCTGTTGTTCCCCTTTCTACTCGTCGAGTATCCCTCTTGACTCGACGAGATCCTCGTGGAAGAATCGCGGGGCCACCCCGACTCCACTCGCCGAGTATGAAGAACAACTCGGCGAGTCCCAGTCAATCTTCAAGCTACTCGCCGAGTCTGTTCATTGGACTCGGCGAGTCCATGCCATGCAGTCGATCAAACTGCTTCCTGAAATACGTATGGTCCCGAAATACACAATCATGGGACCTTCTGGACCTCTAAACATCCTATTACTGGGTTACAAACGTTTGGGTAACAATATAATAATCCATCTAATCACCAAATGGGTTTCCTAAACCCTAAATTCGTGCACACATCAATATAGCATAAATGATCCGATATATTACCTGAATAACACCCTCTCTGTGTCCCCAAACCTCAGTACTCGATCCCCTTGATATTCCTTTGGCCAAAACTCTTCTTCTTCTTGCCCAACAATTTCTTCAAGGTCCCAATAGCCTTCACTCCTGCTCTAGATGTCCACAAACGCTTAGGGTTCTTCTCAATCGGCCAAAAGACGGACAATGACGGCATATGAGATGTTATATACGATCCAAAACCAAACGGCTAGGGTTTCTGCTGAACAGCGTAGACTCGCCGAGTCCATATCTGGACTCGTCGAGTCCAGTCGCGAACCCGCGACCAAGTCTGTGGTCCTACTCGGCGAGTCTGGCTCCAACTCGCCGAGTCCCTTCCTAAAATGCCCCAAAATATTATTAAAGCAATACCTGAAATTCCGGGCTGTTACAACTCTCCCCCACTAGAACTAGACTTCGCCCTCGAAGTCTCACTCTGCGAATAACTCCGGATGCTGCTCCCGCATCTCACGCTCCGGCTCCCAAGTCATCTCTGATCCTTTCCGGTGTTGCCACTGAACCAACACCAGAGGTACGTCCTTGTTCCGCAGAACCTTGATCTTCCGATCCCTGATAGCTACTGGTCTCTCGGCGTAATTCAGGCTCACATCCACCTGAATATCCTCTAACGGAACCACTGCCGATTCATCGGCTATACACTTCCTCAACTGCGATACGTGGAAGGTATTGTGAATCTGTCCCAACTCTGCTGGCAACTCTAACCGATAAGCTACCCGACCTACCCTTGCAATCACACGGAATGGACCTATGAACCGGGGCCCCAACTTGCCCCTCTTTTTGAACCGAATCACTCCTTTCCAAGGAGAAACCTTCAGGAGAACGAAGTCGCCAACCTGGAATTCAAGCTCGGACCGGCGTCTGTCCGCATAACTCTTCTGTCGGCTCTAGGCGGTCAATAACCTCTGCCTAACCTGCTGAATCTGCTCGGTCGTCTGAAGTACGATCTCTGTACTGCCCATCACTCTCTGTCCCACCTCTCCCCAGCAAATGGGAGTCCGACACCTCCTACCATACAACAACTCAAAAGGTGGCATACCAATGCTCGAATGATGGCTGTTGTTGTAGGAAAACTCAGCCAAGGGTAAATGCGCATCCCAGCTACCCCCGAAGTCTAACACACACGCTCTAAGCATGTCTTCCAATGTCTGAATCGTCCGCTCGCTCTGACCGTCTGTCTGGGGATGGTATGCGGTACTAAAATGCAGTTTAGTACCCAGCTCCTCATGGAATTTCTTCCAGAACCTGGAAGTGAAACGTACATCACGGTCTGAAACAATCAAGATTGGCACTCCATGCCGAGATACCACTTCTCTCACGTATAACTCCGCCAACTTCTCCGCTGATGAACTCTCGCTGATAGCAAGGAAGTGAGCGCTCTTCGTCAATCTATCCACAATCACCCAAATTGCATCGACTCCCCTGGCAGTCCTCGGCAATTTGGTGATGAAATCCATAGTGATATGTTCCCACTTCCACTCAGGAATCTCCAAGGGCTGCAACTTACCATGCGGTCTCTGGTGCTCGGCCTTAACCCTACGGCAGGTCAAACACCTCTCAACGAACCAAGCAACGTCTCTCTTCATACAAGGCCACCAATATTCCTTCCTCAAATCCAAATACATCTTCGTAGCTCCGGGATGGATCGAGAATTTCGATCTATGAGCCTCCTCCATCAAAGTAGCACGCGTACCGCCCACGAATGGTACCCAAATCCGACCCTGAAACGTCAGAAGTCCTCGTCCATCCTTAACGAACTCTGAAATTAACCCAACGACCCGCTCTTTCTTCTGCATCTCGGATCTCACAACCTCGGCCTGCGCCCCACGAATGGCATCCAATACCGGAGTCATCACCGTCAGTCTCAGACATACATCTCGCAATGGAGTGCTCTCCGCCCTACGGCTCAATGCATCGGCTACTACATTAGCCTTGCCTGGGTGGTATAGGATCTCACATTCATAATCCTTAACCACGTCCAACCATCTCCTCTGACACATATTTAGGTTGGGTTGATCCATCAAATACTTCAAACTCTTATGGTCCGTGTATATAGTACAACGAACCCCATACAGGTAGTGACGCCAAATCTTGAGAGCGAACACTACTGCCCCCAACTCTAAGTCATGCGTGGGATATCTCGCCTCGTGAGGCTTTAGCTGCCTTGATGCGTAAGCTATCACATGGCCTCTTTGCATCAACACTGCACCCAGTCCCGAAATCGATGCGTCGCAATATATGACAAAATCTTCCATCCCTTCCGGGAGAGCTAATACCGGGGCTTCGCACAGTCTCTGACGAAGTGTCTCGAAGGAAGTCTGTTGCTCGGGTCCCCATGAGAATGCAACACCCTTCCGGGTCAATCTGGTGAGCGGTACTGCGATCTTGGAGAAGTCCCTAATAAACCTCCGATAGTACCCCGCCAACCCAAGGAAACTCCTGATCTCGGAAGGTGACTTCGGTGCTTCCCAACTCATCACTGCTTCCACCTTGGCCGGATCGACCAATATCCCTGACTGATTAACAACATGTCCAAGAAATTGGACCTCCCGCAACCAGAAGTCACATTTGGAGAATTTTGCATATAGCTTCTCCGACCTCAGTACCTCGAGGACCTCTCTCAAATGTCCCTCATGCTGCTCTCTAGTTCGCGAATACACTAGGATGTCGTCGATAAATACAATCACAGACCGATCCAGCATCGGCCGGCATACCCTGTTCATGAGGTCCATGAACACTGTCGGGGCATTGGTGAGCCCGAAAGGCATCACCACGAACTCATAATGTCCATACCGCGTCCTGAATGCTGTCTTCTGAACGTCCTCATCCCGTACTCTTACCTGATGGTACCCTGATCTCAAATCGATCTTGGAAAACCAAGATGCCCCTTGCAACTGATCGAATAGATCATCGATCCTCGGTAACGGATAGCGGTCTTGACCGTCACCTTCTTCAACTCCCGGTAATCAATACACATCCGGTGTGAACCATCCTTCTTCTTGACGAACAAAATCGGTGCTCCCCACGGCGAGCTACTCGGCCGAATAAATCCCTTCCCCAGCAACTCCTGGAGTTGCGAGGACAACTCTTGCATCTCTGGAGGTGCAAGACGATAAGGCACCTTCGCAATAGGCGCAGCCCCCGGAATCAGATCGATACCAAACTCCACTTGCCTCGCAGGAGGTACTCCCGGCAACTCCTCGGGAAAAACATCTGGAAACTCACGCACCACTGGAAAAACATCTGGAATGAACTGGTTTCAAGCATAATCGAGTATATAGTGATTGAATGTATACGACTCGGCAAGTCGTTCTTCAGACTCGGCGAGTCGAGTCGCGAGTCCCCTGTTTTTCCTTTTTCGAGTTATTCCGAGTGGAACCAGTGAGTGAGAGATGGACTCAGTGAGCTAGAGGTTAGACTCATTCGTGGAAGAACTCGACGAGTCAATGCCCTGACTCGGCGGGTCCAAGGCAATTTTCATGCCTCAAGAACAGACTTGACGAGTTGTTCATACAACTCCGCGAGTCACAGCCAGAGTGTTCATATGTTGAAGGAGAACTCGACGAGTTGTTCATACAACTCGGCGAGTTGGATGTAGATTGACTAGGTGATAGTTTCGAAGAGGAACTCGTTGAGTCTATGCCAAACTCGACGAGTAGTAACGGGTAGAAGCAAGAAAGTGAGAGTAAGGACTCGACAAGTTGGTGACCCAACTCGATGAGTCAGGTCAACTGAATGTTGACTTTGATTGATAGGTTGACTTTGACCAAGGGTAAGATAGTCTTTTTACCCTCAGTGTTATTATCAGTATTTGATTGAGGGTACTTATGGAAATTGTAGCCGGGGTGAAGCCGGAGCCGCAGCAAACAGATTCCCAAGCAGTTCTTTCAGCAGCTACGCTACGAGGTGAGTTTCCTTCCAGTAGGAACGGATCTAAGGCCACAATGTCGGCCCGGTTAATTAGTAGTAGTTTTTGGACATCGGTCCGATGCAGTAATTAGAATGTTTGATGCCTTCGTGGCTCAGACAGGTTTGTGTGTTATGTGTTTTGGGTATGGCCCGACTTAGTATGTAGTCCATGTTGTTATGCTAGTTGACATGTGTATGCTATGTTATGTTCAGTAGTTCTGGACTTCGGTCCGATGCAGTCAGTTCCAGGCTTAGGCCTGATGCATTTAGTTCCGGACTTCGGTCCGATGCAGTTAGTTCCGGACTTCGATCCGAGGCAGTTAGTTCCGGACTTAGGTCCGATGCAGAGGGTAGGGCCCTGGTTAGTTCCGGACTTCGGTCCGACGCAGTTTCCGGGCTTCGGTCTGATGCAGTGGGCGGGGGCCCAGTAATTGTTTATATGTTTGTTTGGTATGAGGTAGTTTGGGGGAGCTTACTAAGCTTTGTGCTTACAGTTTCAGTTTTGGTTTCAGGTACTTCCGCAAGTAAAGGGAAGAGCTTGGGATGATGGCATCGCACACACCATAGCTTCAACTTTATTCCTGGGAGTTTTGTTCAGATACTTAGACATTATTTGATACATTTTTTGATATGAAATTTTATTATGTCTTTTGAGATACCCGACGTATGGTTTTTATTATATAACATTTAGTGGTATGACGTTTAATATATGTAAAAACAAAAATTTTTGGTTCGTGTTTTTGGGATGTTTCATAGAGTTTGTATGATTTATCAGTACCATCTTAGATAGAACACATTCTAAATAACCAGATTTAGGCTAATTACATGAACAGGAAAGTCGCAGCAAAACTAAATTCGTTTTTATTACTATTTTTGTTTAGTTAATTTCACTGCAAGTTTTAGTTTAGTGGTTAATTGAAAACAACCTATTTATTATATTCTGTGAAATGAATAGTACATGCATTACTTAAAGAGGCATTAACCATTAGGCTATGTTCCTGAGGATAGAACCCTGCTTCCCTTTGCTACCCATTAGTGCAAACAGCACTGATATTTTATTTGCTTAAATCCTGTGCGACAATTGTTTAAAGAATTAGCGTCATTTCTAGGGACACGGTGCTTCTAATAGTTTGTATGGCAAGAAATTTATGTACATGTATACCTCTATTTTTTAATCTAGCAATTGAAAAGAATACAAGAAAACTGAAGAAAGAAACAGCAAAGTAAAAACAATCAGTTGGCTTCTTTGGTTCATCATCTTCCTTACCTTCAGTAATCACCACATCACAAGGCAGTCCCTTGTGGAATGAACCAGATCCCAGTTTTTCATCATACCCAAAAGGACCACCATCTTCTCCTTCTAACAACCCATATAAAAAATACTCACCAACACACTCAATTAAATCCGAGAAAACAAACTCTTTTGAAACCCAATATGAAAAACATGAAACACCATAACCTTCAAAACCCAACTCCCCCAAAATCAGCCATGCATAGAGATGAAGCAAAGAAAAATCTTAGAGAATGGGAAACAAAAGAGGTTAATCAACAATCTCTCTGCATCACTTATCCAAAAGCCCATAACTTCCCCTATTTCAAAGATGGGTGAAAAATGTCAATACGTTGAAAGCTGAGGGATTCGAATCGACACTATTTGTTTCTTCTTCATATGTACTTCGCTGTCTATATCAAGTATCGGCCCTCAATGTCTAGTAATGAGTGATGAGAAATCACACATCGAAGGTTCAACATCACCTCTACCAAATCACCAATAGCGAACATACCTTCGACCATCGACCTCGAGTACTCGATTTTGAGGCCTTTGACATCAAATAAAAATTGGTCATCCAAGGTCATTTTTCATTCCAAAGTAAAGTCACCAACACCAAAGGTAATTTCAACTACCAAACTCTTGTTAATCATACATTCCCAATCGAGCATTACCAGACCACAGCACAAAATTACCTTTTCACTTCCATTCGATATCACTCCAATATAACCTTCCCAATCGTTCCTATGGTATCAGGCTTTGTTCTCTACCTTGCACCTTCGACATTAACCCAAAATTTAAATCATTTTCGATCAACAAATCTTTTCATTCGACCTCAATATTGACTACGAACACAGATTTTCGTTCCAAACCATCATCGGTCCAAATAAGTTCGACATCAAAACCCAATTCCTCACCAAATAAACCTTTGATTCCAAGAACCGATTTCACATTAGAATTGACCTTCAATGTAAAAATTTACTCCTTTCAACATCAAGTCTTCTTTATTCGACATCAATATTGACCACAAATGCATCCAATTTCAAAATCGATTTTAAGAGTCGAACAAAAACCCATCTACTTCGATCGACACTAGGAACTCCAAGCCAAGCAAATTTCGAAATTAAACCCCATATCAACCGTGATTTTCACATCCATAACCCAAAAACAACTTCTAGCTTCCAATTTCAACCTCCAATTCACAAAATCAACACTTGAAAATCGAGTTTGACTTTTTTGAGTTTGAGATTTTGATATCAAAAGTCAACAAACACGAAATTGATGAATCTAACATCAAATTTCAGATCAAAATGTCATAGTTTCACTGTTCTTCAAAACATTCAAGTGTTCTTGATCAATTTCATCAAAATCAAAAGATCAATTTGGAAAATTCTCAAGTTCAACTTAAACAAAGTTGACTCATCATAAAACAAATCGTATAAAATCGATTCATAACAACCAATACCAATCGATTATTAAAGATGATGAAACGAAAATGAATATGAAAGAACAAGTTGAACAAAACAATCAATAGATGTACTTTAGAAGATACGACAGTGTTCAACGACGAACCAAAAAAATATGAAGTCGGATACATTTAAAGAATCAATGGGCTCACAATATATTGATATCGAATTAAAAGAAAAATGATTGTGCTCAAAAAGTCATGAAAACTAGTGATTTCGATTTTGGGCTCAAGAAATGACATGAACAGTAACATATACTATAAATGGATCAAAATGATTTTTGGGCTAAATCTTGATTCAAACGAACAGTTGCAATTTGAGAATCAAATCAAACAAAAGAATAGGATTGGATCGGTCTTGATCAATGAAAAGTTATTGGATCATAACAAATGGGATTTTTTTTTAAAAAAAATGATTCAATGAGTCCAAATGATCAACAATTTAAAAAACGTAAGCACGAATCAAAGAGATTTAGAGAGATCATCGAGAGACTCACCATAAACGTTCCAATTGTGTTGAATGTAGCCAAACCAAGAACCGTTTCTTTAAAAATTGCTTTGATCTTCGAAGACCCGCTCCGACCATAAAATTCGACACCTCACTATAAACTGCCAACTCTAAAATTTGTTGGAAAATGACTAATCCCACTTACATGAAATAAGATTTAATATGTATAACATTCCAGTATCTTCGAAAGATATTTCCATCGAGGGTAGCTAGCCAATATGCCCTATATCTTGCTTCAGCATCTATAAGATACGGTCCTTCACATTTGGGTGCTAATTTACATGCACTAGGATCCTTGGTATTTTGGTCTACTTTCCTTAAGACCAAGCCTCCTATCTGGAATCTTCTGACTTGGATATTCTTGTTGTATGCTTTGCTGATTCTTTGTTGATGGGCAGCGATGCGGATCTTGGCAAGATTCCTAAGTTCGTCGATATTATCAAGATCCTGAGCTAGGATCCTATCGTTGTTCTCTTGATCTTGAAATAGATTTATTGGTGTTGGGATCAAAACTTCATTGGGGATCATCACTTCTACTCCAAATACTAAAAAGTATGGATTTTGGCATGTGGCTACTTTGGAAGTGGTCCTATCTGCCCATAGGACGAAAGGAAGCTCTTCTACCAATATCCCCTTCTTTTCATCTAGACTTATCATCAAGTTATTGACTATGACTTTGTTGTTAGATTCTGCTTGACCGTTGGCTTGAGGGTGAATAGGGGCGGACATTATCATTTTGATTCTCCAACTTGTGCAAAAGTTCCTAGTCCTCTTGCTTATGAACTGGGATCCATTGTCACATATAATTTCGGCAGGGATCCCAAACCTGGTGACGATATTACTATTGATAAACGACACCACCTCTTTATCACTTACTTGAACAAAATCCCCAGCCTCGATCCACTTCGAGAAATCGTATGGTATTACCAGCATGAAGAATTTTCCTCCTGGTGCCTTAGGTAAGTTTCCTACTATATCCATCCCCCACTTCATGAAGGCCAAGGGGAGATGATAGGATGTAAAGGTTCTGCTGGTTGGTGTAGGATGTTGCTATGTCTTTGACAAGCATCACATCTTTGAGCATATAAGAAGGAATCTCACTTTATGGCTTGCCAGTAGTATCTCGTCCTCAACACATTGGATCACAAGGATCTACCCCCAGTGTGGTTACTACAATCCCCTTCATGTATGTGTTTTAATACTTCCGAAGCCTTGTGATCTTCTAATCATCTAAGGTATGGACCTGCCATGGGTTTTCTGTATAGCTTACCTTAGATCATCACAAAACGTGAGACCCTCATTTTGAATGACTTGTCGCTTTTTTCTTCTTTCGGGATGGTACCATTTTGTAAATATTCCACAATGGGTTGAATCCAGGATCTTGAGCTTAGGGAAGGATCCTTGTGTTAGGTTAGGTGTCTAAGCCCATAACTATAATTAGTATAAAGTTGAATTGATAGTAGCACAGTCCTTTTGGGTAGCCCTCAAACCTAGCAATTGGACTAGATATTTTGGAGAGGGATGTTGATTTATTATTTGATTAATAAATTGACAAAAATAATTTTTTAATATATTATGGAAATAATATATTAATTAGAAGTAGTAATATTTAATCAAAAATTAATTGGAATTATGTTTGTGATTAAAAGACGTAATTAAAAGCTCATTGACTAAAGTGTAATTGTTCAATACTTAAACAAGAGGCATTCTAGAAACTCCTTGGACGGCTTTGAAGTGGCTTTAGGCGTTCTAGAATTATCCTTGGTGGATAATTATGAAGTTGGACAATTACCCAATTCAATATAATACTATTGTAGGGTTTTGGCTTATCTATGGTTTCCTTTCGGCGCTATATAAAGGGGCTAACCAATAGCAATTTTGGAACTCATTCCTTAGAAAATCTAGGCCGGAATTCTGATATCCTCCCCCCTCTCTCCTCAATATCCTTCTTGCTTGTGTTGGGTGTGAACCACTAGAGGCACGACACTTGTCGTACTTGCTTCCAAAAGATCAACAAAAGGATTCTTGGTTGTTTACTTAAAGAATCAATAAAGTAGGTATTCTTAGTACGGAATTTAAGTTTCAATAGGAAAAATTTTGTAGTTTGATAGTTCATAGTATGTTGCCTTTATGTGAAAGTCATAGATCCTTCTTACGTTGCATGTGCCCTAATCATTTAATTGTTAAATGTTTTTCTTCTTAGAGAATTATGTTTTTAACCTCCATAACTCATCACATTGATGCTAGGATCATGATGAGGAAGTTAAGCATGAGGATCCTCAATTGTAGCGACGCTGCTTGTTACCTTGTCATGGTCGGGATCCCTCGGTCTTTTGGCATGATCCACGACTGTTGGGATCATCACGTGGACTATTAGGATCCTGGTTTTTGGTGGGATCCTAAGGGAAGATCCTAGATTGGCTAAGGCATCATCTTCAACATTGTCTTCTCTAGGAACTTACTATAGGCTAAATGCTTTGAATCCAGAGGCTAAATTTTTGAGGATGTAGAGGTATAGTGCCAGTCTTTCTCCTTTTATTGCATATGATCCATTAAAATGGTTAGTTATTAATAAGGAGTCGATAAATAGCTAAAGATACTTGATATGAAGATCCTTGGCTAGTTGTAGTCCCATGATTTGTGCCTCGTATCCGACCTCGTTATTGGTTGCATCAAACTCACAACTGACTGGTTGGCGTATGATGTCCTCCTGTTATTCTTTGGTTTGATGATCCATCTGTGAATAACGTCCATCCTCTTATATTTTCTTCTAGTAATCATTTAGTTTCTATCTCTACTTCAGCTTGTAGATCATTACTAAAGTTAGCCACTAAGTCTGCTAGTGCTTAGGAATTTATCGCGGATTTTGGCTCATACTTGATGTTTTATGTGCTTAGCTTCATGGATCACTTTTCCATCCTTCCCAACATTTCTGGTTGTCTCATAGCATTCTTAATAGGATAAATAGTTCTTAGGATTATACGATGTGTTTCAAAGTACTATCTTAATTTCATGGAAGCAATTACTAGTGCAAGTATAAGTTTTTCAAGGTGAGAGTACCTGTTTTTAGGATCCAATGGACTTTTACTTACATACTAGATGAGATGTTGGTCCCTGTTAAAATCCTTAGCTAAGACTGCACTCACTGCGTTTGAGGATACTGAAACATAGAGAAGAAGTGGTTCCCCATATAATGGTTTTACCAATAAGGGTGTTAAACTTAGGTATCTTTTAAGTTCATGGAAGGCATATTCATTCTCCCTAGTCCACTCGAACCTTTAATTTTTTTCTTCAAGATGCCGAAGAAAGGTTTGCATCTTTCTGAGGATCTTGAGATGAACCTGTTTAAGGCTGCCACTCTTCCAGTTAGTCTTTGTATATCCTTTTCCGAGGATGGGGATCTTAGATAAATGATTGCTTTGATTTTCTCAGGACTTGCTACAATTCCTCTTTTGGTCACTATGTACCCAAGGAACTTGCCTGATCTCGTTCTAAAATGACACTTTTAGGGGTTAAGTTTCATGTTATATTCATCCAGCATGTCGAAAGCTTCTTCAAGATCCTTGAGATGGTCTTCAGCTTTCTTCGACTTGAGCACCATGTCATCAATGTAGACTTCCATGGTGTCCCCCAATTTCTTTTTGAGCATCCTATTGACTAGCCTTTGATATGTTGCACCTTCATTTTTAAGACCAAATGGCATCGCAGTATAACAATATACACGTGTTGGGATTATGAATGTTGTATCCTCTTGGTCAGATGGTTCCATTTGGATTTGTTGGAACCCTGCTGATGCATCCATGAATGTTATTACCTCTTGACCGGTTATAGTGTTTATCATGGAGTCTATGTGTGATAGAGGGAAAGGATCCATGGGACAAGCCTTGTCAAGATTCGTATAATCCATATACACTCTTTATTTTCCATTATTCTTTTATACTACAACCATGTTGGCTAGTCATCATGGTAACTTCACTTCCTTTATCATTCATGTTTTAAGAAGTTTTTATATTTCTTCTTGTATGATTTGGTTTCTCTTTAATGTGAATTTCCTTCTCTTTTGGTGTACTGGTCTAAAGGAAGGATCAATATTAAGTTTATGAGTTATTATATTTTTGTCTATAACTGTCATGACCTCGTGCTTCCATGCAAATGTCTTTCGAGCTTTGAGGAACTTTCTTAGTTCTTGATCGAATGCTTCTGGTATTGAGGATCCTATGACAAATTTGGCATTAGGATCCCTAAGGTTCAAGGGCACTTCCTTTACATATTGATCTCTTGTTCCTAGCACATCTTCTGCCCGCTGCTTTTAATTGCTATGCCTGTTGTGGTATTATTGATGATTTCATCAAGATCTTGCAGCACTCTTTAAATTCTTGTTGATCACATGTGATCTTCACTGTTCCCCATGGGGTGGGCATCTTCACACATTGATGATATGTTGATGGGACTGCCTTCATGTTGTGAATCCATGTTCAACCTAGTATAACATTATTAGAGGATAATGTATCTATTACACAAAAAAACGTTGCATAGAGTTTACCCCCTCAATGTAGATAGGTAGCTTTATTTGGCCAACAGTATGTTCTGTTTTGCCATTGAATACTATTAATAGTGAGGATCTTTGGATTATTTTGGACTCTGGGATGTTTATTCTTTTTGAAGCATCCGAGATTATAATATTGACTGAGGATCCTCCACTGACAAGGATTCTTCTGACGAAATGGTTGGTGATGTAAAGAGTGATCAGCTATCTGCCGTAGTGAGGATCATGGATGTCCTGTCTACCTACTTCATCGAAGGTGATCTCCTTCTCGTTTGTCATTGACATATTCTTCTGTGGCCTTTCATGTTTTTCTGTTTTTGACACCTTGGCATGCCTTTTTGCTGCAGAATAAGATGTACCATAAATTTCAGTTTCTCTGAAGATAACATTGATTACCTTGGCGTCAACAGGAGGGGATTGTGGTTTATCGAGGGCCTTCTAAGGATCCTGATCTTTCTCTTTGGATTTTTCCTTTCTTCTTCCAAGGATTTATTTGAGGTATCCTTTGCTTAAGAGGTAGCTGATCTCCTTCCTGAGAGCTATGTAATCCTCTGTGATATGACCAAAGTCTTCATGGTACACACACCATTTGTATTTGTCTTCCCAAATGGTGGATTTTTCACCCTTCCTTGGCCACTTTGCTTTGTCACCAAGATCCTACATAGCAAATATTATACCTGAAATATCCATAGAAAAGCAATAATCAGTAATCGTAGGAAATTCTTCTTCCTATCCTTCATCTTCAAGGGTATTAACCCTATAATGATCAGGTTTGGAATATGGTTTTGACTTTAGGATCTTTGTATCGATGAGTCATCCTTCCTATTGGGGTGATCTTATAGCTTGGTGGGTTGCTCCTTTTTTGGATCCCCTTGTCTTATTCGAGCCTTATGAATCTTAATGCTCTGCTTCGGACCTCATTCGTTCTCTTGCATGGGGTCATTAGAAGGTCTTCGTAGTAAGGAGATTCCTTTTTAAGCCCATTTAGAAGGCTTCAACTGCAATAGCCATATCAACGATGCGGATACTTACAACTTCCCTGCCAAACCTATTCACAAAAGTCCTAAGGGATTCCTTAGGATCCTGAATCACTCGATAAAGATCACTAGTGATCTTCATGAATGTTCTGCTATAAGAAAATTGATGGTTAAACAAATTAACTAGGTAAGCAAATGAAGTAACAGAATAAGGAGGAACATTAAGGAGCCATTTTAAGGTTGATGTTGTGAGGGTCAAACCAAAACCCTTGCACAGGCAAGCTTCCTTTAAGTGTGTGGGAATGGGGATGATCATCATTCTTTCCCTATACTGTGAGACATGGTCCTCGAGATCTGTGGTCCCATCGTAAGGCTTCATGACGGGTGTTTGGAAGCACTTTGGGACCTCGTTGCTAGTGATTTAAGGAGCGAATCTTGAGATCTTATGCCTTGTACGGGACACTTCCAATATAGGTTGAACTACTCCAGGCACGCTCAAGATCATTTGTCTTAATTATTGAAGTTCCTTAGATATCATTGGGCTTAAACCTGTATCAAGATTTATAGAGTTCGTAGTAAATATATTATTATTGACGAAGTTACCAGTATCCTTGTTATTGGGATTAATAAAGGTTTCGTTCGGATCCTAGGTCGTATGGGCTTGCTCTCTTGGAATTGCGCCCTAAGCGGGAACTAAGGACGGTATTGAGGATCCTATCTCGCGGCAATTCGTTGAGGATCCCATATTATCAATACTTAGGATCTTAGGCTTCAAAATCGAGGGTGATGCTTCTTGAGGCTTGTGGGTTTTGTCCTCATTCTCTCCACTTCCTTCATTATTGTATTGTTATCCTCCTTTTGTTAAGTGACTTTTCGTTCCAATCTCTTCATCATCACGTAGATTAAATTATTTGAAGTCAACACAGGAGGATCCTGAAGTCCTTGGGTAGTGACCGAAGAGGTGTTTTTCTTCGGTGCCTCAGAGGCTTTCTTAGGAGCTCCCCTTGGGGGTGGAGGAAAGTTTTTATAGGAAATGGGTGGAATGAAGGAGGAAGATATGGTTTGTTGTGTGGACATGATTTTATAAAAGGTTTTAAACACCACGGCCCCATGGTGGGTGCCAAATTGTTTTGATAAAAAATCAACTAAGTAGAATCTAATCAAAGTGTATGAGAGGTTGTGATATTCATGATAAATCAAGTAATAAATGATAATCAATGTGACACAAGTGAGTTACAAGGAAATCCCTTGATTCTTGACATCATCTCAGGCATAAAACCTTGGGAGGTGATATTGATCACCTGTCTTGATGATTTTCTTGATATAAAATGTTGAATACATAAATAAATGTGTAAATGTAAGTACAAGTATCATGGATGAGCTTAGTGTGTCCCTAGTGTGCTAATTACATGTGTTATTTATAGTCTAATGCTAATAACAAGAAATTTGATGATTCGGGGATCTTCCAGAATCATCATATGAACGTTATTTGACTTGGTATTATGAGTCTTTCGCATGGTTGAGATGAATCTCCATTGAGAATGGGTCTTTGTGTTGAGTCGTTCCGTACATGTGAGAAAAATAAAGAAAATATTGTCGTTACAAGTGTTAGAGATATTAGTGGTAATAATCACGATCCCGGGATATGATTAAGGATCCTGAGGCTTTAGTAATATTTGAGGATCCTGAATATGAGTCAAGGATCCTGCCCCTAACACGTAAAATCAAGTATTCAACTGTCTATGGGATACATTGTTATGTATAATTAACATGTATGAGCGGTTACAGGGTTGCTGGAAGTTTCATGAGTGAGAATGTGGGTGTAGTAGGCCAGTTGAGGAACAATTAGCGACTCTCAAGAAAGTGAGGAAAGGATGTATGTGTATCCTAGATATGGGTTTCTTTTCGGGTAGTTTGTGATGAATCATTGAGATAAATATGGGTTGGTGTGCAAAGTAGTATGGGCCCGTACTACTGAAAGCATAGGACCCATACACGTAACAAGGAAGTCACAAACCCCGAGGGTTAGTCTTGTTATGTTGGTTATAGCAGTATGAATGATGGCCTTTCTTATTTATATCTTGGTCTATTTTCATTATTTTGATGACGAGAGGTTCTGGTTCTGGAGTTGGTGGCTAGGATAGCCCGGGATTAACAGATGATGACATTCGCGAGTTAATAATTACTCAGGTAGTTGTTGCTGTCCGGAGCTATATTCTGGATCTATTTGGGTCTATCAAGACCGCTATGATTGAGCAATTTGATGATTGCTATGTCGCTCTGACCGAGGTTGTTGCTGATGTACCTACCACAGTTGTTGTTGTTACGGGGATTCGAGGGGAGAGATCATTCCAGTATCAACACTTCAACAATAAGAAGCCCCTTGAGTTTGATGAGGTCAATGAACCTATTGTGGAAATGAGGTGGTTGTATAATGTGGAGGGTTATTTCTTCAAATGTTCTTGCCCAGATTTCCAAAAGTTCAATTGTGCCTTGAACCTTCTCTGGTTAGGGGCGAAGGATTAGTGCAGATTGGTGAGCGGTTCATATATACTCCTAAGAAGAGGACTGTTGTTCATAGATGCTCCATACGAGATATGTTCCCCTAGTGGAGAGGGATAGATTGGCTCAAGAGTACCTGGATCTCAGACAGACAACTGAGACAGTAACGGAGATCACCAAGATGTTCACAAAGAGGGCTATTTTCTTCCCGGAGTTTGCTACTTCGGAGCAGGCTCGGATGACTAAGTACTTGATCATGCTCAAGACGGATATCCAATAGTTCATGTCCACCCATCATTATGGTACCCTCGCCAAGCTTTAGGATGCCTCGATGATGTAACATCCCGAAATATCAAGAGTAGATTTGAAGGGCTAAAAGAGTAAATTAGGAAAGAGTGACTCGACAAGTCCATGGGTGGACTCAGCGAGTAAAGTCGCGACTTGGTCGCGAGTTAAGTAGCCAAATCGGCGAGTCAGTGAGATGGACTCGGCGAGTAGGCGCTGAGTGGAGAAAACCCTAATTCTCGGGGTTGAACCCTATATAAAGAATATTATGTTTCCTCCCCAACCTCCTTATCACCCCTTGAGTCCCAGAAACCCTAATTTCGTGGAGAAACCCCATTATTGAGCAAATTCGAGCTTGGAGAGGTGGTTGTTGAAGAGATTCTAAATAAGAAGTGGCTTGGATCAAAGGGCTTTGCAAGGATTCGGGATAATCTTCTCTTGGAGCTTCCTTTTGAGGTATCTTTCCATTGTTTGAGCTGCTAGTGTCTAGATTCTTCATTTTGGGGGTGTTGAGATCATATCTTTTGGTGTTGTGGAGTTTAGAGGTTAGATCTGAGGTTGCTACCTCAGATCTGGAATGGAGAAGGGTTGGAATGCCTGAAAGTCCCTGTGTTTCAGTATGTAGTGAAGCTATCATGTCCCAAACCTTAGCCCTAAAGTGTAAAATGCATAGATCTCTTTGGATTCACGTAAAGTTTGCCACTTTACGTGATGGATGGGTTGTAGGAGGCTAGATCTATGTTTTGGATCAATTGCATGGCCTGGAATGCTTCTGTATGGATTCAGACCGTTGGTACTCGGCGAGTCACATGGGTGGACTCGACGAGTTGCTTGCAGATGAGCTAGAACTCGACGAGTTGGAAGAACAACTCGACGAGTTGGATGAAGATGGCCTGAAACTCGGCGAGTTGTATGAACAACTCGGCGAGTAGGTTGAAGATAGCCTTAGACTCGACGAGTCTGTTCTTGGACTCGACGAGTCTTGTCTAAGAGTCCCAATATTTTCTGGTTAAGTCAAGAATCGGTGAGTCAAGGGATGACTCGATGAGTTGTGTCCGAGTGGACTCAGAATTGTTGGACTCGGCAAGTCTCGGGGTGACTCGGCGAGTTAGGTCGCAGATTGAGGGAAGTTCTGATTATGGGGACTCGGCGAGTCATCGGGTTGACTCGGCGAGTAGAGTCAGTTAGGGGTTGACTTTGATCTTGTCTTTGACCAAGGGTTGACCAGTGGTTTCCAGGGGCATTTTGGTAATTGTTGATTATCGTTTTGAGTTCAGTGCATTGGTGGTTGTCCAGTGGTGGAGATCGTATCAGTGATCGGAGCAGCTTGGGTTGTCTGTTCAGTCGGCAGTTTCGAGGTGAGTTATCCTCACTATATCAACAGGGTCTAAGGCACCAAGGCCGGCCCTTATCGGATTGAGATCCGGGTAGTTGTTGTTATGCTGTTGCTATGATATGTTTTCATCCTGAGAGCTAGGATGGTATATGCTAGAGGCCTGATTGAGATCGGTATCCTGAGAGATAGGGAGGTGCTATGCTAGTGACCTGTTAGGTTGGTATCCTTGTTAGGATGATGATATGTTATGTGATCTGTTTGATCTGTTTGTTGACTGTGAATTTATATATGATTGTATGTATATGTGCACATGGTTGTTTGGACTGGAGTTGGGTTGAGGCGGGTCCTGCTGTGTACTGTAGGCCAAGATACCCAGGGCGGACCGGTTGTTCCGAAGTCCTAGCGAGCGGTCCGGATAGGCTGTAGGCCCCAAGAGGGCGGACCAGACGTGCCGAAGGCTCGGAGAGTGGACCAGACAGACTGAAGGCCCAGTGTGGGTGGACCAGTCATACTGTAGACTCAGAGAGTGGACCAGGTGGATTGAAGGCCCGGGAGCGGGCGGACCAATCACACTGTAGACTCGATGTATGTGGATAGACTCAGAGGGTGGACCAGGTGGACTGTAGGCCAGTGCGGAGGACCAGTCACACAATAGACCCGAAGTGCATGGCTGTTCTGTGATTAGATATGTTGTGGCATGATATGCGTGTATGGTGTTAGTGGTTGGTAGGTTGGGGATATCTCACTAAGCTTTCGGGCTTACAATTGTCGTTTTATGTTTTTCAGGTTCTTCAGGAGACCGTGGCAAGGGGAAGGTGTGATCGTACCGTTCCTCGTGATTTTGTAGTAATGTGATTCAGGGAATACATTAAATGTTTTATATTTAAAACCTTTTTGTAAAGAATTAATGGAATCGAGCTGTTTTTGAAAAAGTTAAAATTGGTTGTATTTTTCGGTCGTTACAAGTTGGTATCAGAGCCTTGGTTTGAGTGAATTGGAGGAACATTCGTCTGACTCCAGTCTCAAATCGAGGAGAGTTTTCAAAAGAGTATTTAAAATGGTTTTCAAAAGAGTAAGGGAGGACGCGGAGGTACGATCAGTCGGAGCCAGTAAGTAACCCCAAAATACCATACATGAGATTTGTTTTTGAGCTTTGTTAGAACAGCATGCTAGTGATAGGCTAGGGATCTTCAGGATTTCATGATATGTTGCCTGATTTGTGATGCCTGTAGCCTAGGGTTTCTTATGGGAGATTTTCAGTGTTCCTCTAGTGGTGAGGTTTGAGCGTTGTTATGCATGTTTCTCTAGGGTGTTGTGGTAGTACTTCGTACAAATATGGGTAGGTGTGGAAGGTAGTATCGGCCCGTACTACTGAAAGCACAGGACCCATACGCGTATCAGGAAAACCATGATCTCTAGGGTTGGGTTGAGAGAGTTGGATCCCAGGTTAGTGGGAAGAGTCTGAGATTTTGTGTGGTGTTTTCAGTATGGAGATTCCGAGGCATGATGCAAGTGGATCCGGATCAGGATTGGGTGCTGGAGAGAGAGTTTCGGGCGGATCGGTGCCGCCCGAGGTTATCGGTCAGATGAGCATGTGTGAATTGGATGAGAGGATTCGTGAGATCCTGCGTGATGAGATTGCTGAGTTGTTCCGGGCTGAGTTGCCGGAGCTGTTTGGGTCGATCAAGACCGCCATGGTTGAGTATTTTGATGAGCGCTATGCGGCTCTCGCAGAGACGGCTGCCGCGGCGGCTACAACGGCTGTAGCGGCGGCAGGGGAGGAGATGGTCAGGGCTTTCAGTATCGGGACTTCGCTAATACGAAACCTCCCACCTTCGATGGAGTTCAGGACCCGATCGTCGCTATGAGATGGTTATCAGACGTGGAGGGGTGTTTCTTCACGTGTTCCTGCCCTGCTGATCAGAGGGTGAGGTGTGCTCTAAACCTGTTGAGGCTTGGGGCGAAGGATTGGTGGAGATTGACCACGGGGTCATATTCAGATGCGCAGAGGGCTGCGGTATCATGGGATCAGTTCAGAGAGATGTTCAGCACTCGTTATGTTCCGCAAGTGGAGAGGGAGAGATTGGCTCAGGAGTTCCCTGAGCTGAAGCAGGATTCAGAGTCGGTGACTGAGATCACCAGGATGTTCACTGAGAGGGCGATGTTTTGCCCAGAGTTCGCTTCGGAGTAGGCTCAGATGTCTCGATATCTGAGCATGCTCAAGAGGGACATCAGACAGTTTGTGTCTGCGCAGAGGTGCGGGACCTTGATGGAGTTGCATCAGACAGTTTGTGTCTGCGCAGAGGCGGCGTGAGTTATAGATTGAGTTGCCGTTGCGTAAGCTAACGCACGCTTCGGTGCAATCGCAGCCGGCGCTGAAACGGTCCAAGACCATTGATTCTAGAGTGGGGGATCTGAGTAGCCACACTTGTGGGAAGTGTGGGAGGGGTCACACCGGAGTTTGTAGGTCCGGTGGTGCATGTCGCAAGTGCGGAAAGGAGGGGCACTATGCGAGAGATTGTCGGCAGTCAGCGCCAGTTCGGGATTTGAGGATTTGTTATCATTGTCATCAGATTGGACATTTAAGGGTCAACTGTCCACAGCTTGATGCAGGACCGGTGCAGGCTCCAGCACCGGCCACTTTGAGGATCACAGGTGAAGGTCAGGGTGGAGCGGAGCCCCCAAGGGCTCAGGGTCGTGCTTTTCAGCTTCTAGCAGAGGAGGTCAGGGCAGTGCCAGATGCAGCTGAGGGTATGTTTCTTTCTTGATGCCTTGTTATCTTGTGATTATTGTGGTGTATTGTTTTGTGCTGGTATCTTTGTGTGGTTTTCGATGCGGTATTCGTTGTTTTGCGGGTTGTGGTTTGGTTATGGGTTTTTATTTTGGGAATTTCGTTGGTTATCATCCATGAGAGTTATCAGTGGGAACCTGGCATTGGGTTGCAGGCCGGGTAGCATCTGCTTTCTGAGGAGTGGTTAGATGCAGATTGAGTTTCTTTCGAGCGGGTTGATCGGTGTTGATGTGAGATCTCGTTAAGGTTGTTTATGCTTGTGGGAAGCAGTCCGTGTGTAAGTGTTTTCTTTGTGCAGAGTTGTTCTGGGAAGTCGGTGATGGCGACCGATGGTTGTTAATCAGTGCTACAAGTGGGGGAGAATTGGAGAATTCTCCGAGAGATTGATGAGTATTTGAGGGTGCTTAGCTGTTGGGATTCAGCAGTGTTCTGTCAGCCCAGAGTATAGGCTGATAGGAGTAAGTGTCGGGCATGCGAGGCGGGATACAGACCTAGGGCATTTGATTGTGGAGGGCCTGGGAGCAGGCCGGGATCGAGCATGTGCGATTGAGACAGAGTTCGGAACCCTTTAAGGGCTAGAACAATACACAGTGGAGGATTTTTGGAAGTGATAGCTCGGAATGATGAATGATAGTTGAGCGGTCCGGATAGACTGAAGGCCGGTAGGCGTACCAGTCAGGCCGAAGGCTCGGAGAATGGTCCAGCAAAACTGAAGGGACTGAGAGCGGTCCAGATTGGCTGAAGGTTCTTAGAGTGGTCCAGATTGGTTGAAGGCCTAGCGAGGCGGTCCAGTCATGCTGAAGAATCTGCAGGTATTGTTGGATCGGTTCGAGGATATGGATTGAGTATGTTGCAGTGTGATTGCATTAGAAGGTCTGGCCCCGAATAGTGATCTTGATTAGTTAAGATAGTGCATAGGCTTGAGAGTCCCTGCGATGAGAGTCAGAGTATATGTGTTGGATGGATAGCGGATACGCTAAAAAAAAGTTGGTGTAGCGTTGGGCGAGCACCGTGACACTTGTCGGAGTGACAATGTGACCGAGTGGATTCCTTGGTAAAGGAAAAGAGAGAGGTGTGTAACTCCGAGAGGGAGTGGAAGTTCACGGAAGTGAAAGCGGCAGAGCAGAGATATGGTTAGAGTAATTCGAGTATGGTTTTTGAGTAGCGTGTTTGCGACAGTGGAATAGAAGCTCATCCGGTTTGGGATGTCTGCTGAGGTCGCGGAGGGAATTCCGCAGGTGCAGAGCCAAGAGGCTCGGAAGGGATACAGGGAGAGAGTCTTGGGCTCTTAGTGTGATTCTGATCAAGGTATTGGGTATGTATTAGTGATTCATCCTGGGGGTGTTTGAGGATATCATCAGTGTATCGGGTTTTCATAACCTGAGGGTGCTAGAGCTAGTTCAGCAAGTGTATGTGATTGCAAGAGGAGAACTCGTGGGAGTTGCTCCGGGATTAAAGAATGGGTCTTTCCGTCGTCATGGAATGGATAGAGTGGGATTCGGATCGGGGATCCGATGGTTCATGGTTTTCTAGCCCATATGAGTCGAGTGATTGCAGAGATTTGGAGCAGAGATGCGTCATGGGTAATTCTTGGTTGTTGGGTGTGATTATCTGAGGGTACAGCCGGTGCCCAGTTTGAGACGCTGGTCAGGGCACCGCAAGGAAAGAGAAAGTGAGTTCGAGTTTTGATGGGTATGCCTTGAGGGATCTGGTCCGGTTAAGGCCAGGTGGCGCGTTGAGGGAGAATTTTTGGGGTTGAGTTGCTGTAGGCTTCGAGGACGAAGCCTAATTTAAGTGGGGGAGAATTGTAACATCCCGAAATATCAAGAGTAGAGTTGAAGGGCTAAAAGAGTAAATTGGGAAAGAGTGACTGGGCGAGTCCATGGGTGGACTCAGCGAGTAAAGTCACGAATTAAGTAGCCGAATCGGCGAGTCAGTGAGATGGACTCGGCGAGTACGCGCTAAGTGGAGAAAACCCTAATTCTCGAGGTTGAGCCCTATATAAAGAACATTATGTTTCCTCCCCAGCCTCCTTATCACCCCTTGAGTCCCAGAAACCCTAATTTCGTGGAGAAACCCCATTTTTGAGCAAATTGGAGCTTGGAGAGGTGGTTGTTGAAGAGATTCTAAAGAAGAAGTGGCTTGGATCAAAGGACTTTGCAAGGATTCGGGATAATCTTCTCTTGAAGCTTCCTTTTGAGGTATCTTTCCATTGTTTGAGCTACTATTGTCTAGATTCTTCATTTTGGGGGTGTTGAGATCATATCTTTTGGTGTTGTGGAGTTTAGAGGTTAGATCTGAGGTTGCTACCTCAGATCTGGAATGGAGAAGGGTTGGAATCCCTGAAAGTCCTTGTGTTTGAGTATGTAGTGAAGCTATCATGTCCCAAACCTTAGCCCTAAAGTGTAAAATGCATAGATCTCTTTGGATTCACGTAAAGTTTGCCACTTTACATGATGGATGGGTTGTAGGAGGCTAGATCTATGTATTGGATCAATTGCATGGCCTGGAATGCTTCTGTATGGATTCAGACCGTTGGTACTCAGCGAGTCACATGGGTGGACTCGACGAGTTACTTGTAGATGAGCTGGAACTCGACGAGTTGGAAGAACAACTCGGCGAGTTGGATGAAGATGGCCTGAAACTCGGCGAGTTGTATGAACAACTCGGCGAGTAGGTTGAAGATAGCCTTAGACTCGGCGAGTCTGTTCTTGGACTCGGCAAGTCTTGTCGAAGAGTCCCAATATTTTCTGGTTGAGTCGAGAATTGATGAGTCAAGGGATGACTCGGTGAGTTGTGTGCGAGTGGACTCAGAATTTCTGGACTCGGCGAGTCTCGGGGTGACTCGGCGAGTTAGGTCGCAGATTGAGGGAAGTTCTGATTATGGGGACTCAGCGAGTCATCGGGTTCACTCGGCGAGTAGAGTCAGTCAGGGGTTGACTTTGACCTTGTCTTTGACCAAGGGTTGACTAGTGGTTTCCAGGGGCATTTTGGTAATTGTTGATTATCGTTTTGAGTTCAGTGCATTGGTGGTTGTCCAGTGGTGGAGATCATATCAGTGATCGGAGCAGCTTGGGTTGTCTGTTCAGTCGGCAGTTTCGAGGTGAGTTATCCTCACTATATCAACAGGGTCTAAGGCACCAAGGCCGGCCCTTATCGGATTGAGATCCGGGTAGTTGTTGTTATGTTGTTGCTGTGATATGTTTGCATCCTGAGAGCTAGGATGGTATATGCTAGAGGCCTGATTGAGATCGATATCCTGAGAGATAGGGAGGTGCTATGCTAGTGACCTGTTAGGTCGGTATCCTGGTTAGGATGATGATATGTTATGTGATCTGTTTGATCTGTTTGTTGACTGTGAATTTATATATGATTGTATGTATATGTGCACATGGTTGTTTGGACTGGAGTTGGGTTGAGGCGGGTCCTGCTGTGTACTGTAGGCCAAGATACCCAGGCTGGACCGGTTGTTCCGAAGGCCCAGCGAGCGGTCCGGATAGGCTGTAGGCCCCAAGAGGGCGGACCAGATGTGCCGAAGGCTCGGAGAGTAGACCAGACAGACTGAAGGCCCGGTGTGGGCGGACCAGTCATATTGTAGACTCAGAGAGTGGACCAGGTGGATTGAAGGCCCGGAAGCGGGCAGACCAATCACACTGCAGACTTGATGTATGTGGATAGACTCAGAGGGTGGACCAGGTGGACTATAGGCCAGTACGGCGGACCAGTCACACAGTAGACCCGAAGTGCATGGTTGTTCTGTGATTAGATATGTTGTGGCATGATATGCATGTATGGTATTAGTGGTTGGTATTTTGGGGATATCTCACTAAGCTTTCGGGCTTACAGTTGTGGTTTTATGTTTTTCAGGTTCATCAGGAGACCGTGGCAAGGCGAAGGCGTGATCGTACCGTTCCTCGTGATTTTGTAGTAATGTGATTCAGGGAATACATTAAATGTTTTATATTGAAAACCTCTTTGTAAAGAATTAATGGAATTGAGCTGTTTTTGAAACAGTTAAAATTGGTTGTATTTTTCGGTCATTACAGATGAGGCGAGAAATCGATATGAAGATTCAAAAGAGGGAGCATCAACATGATCACGTTCAGTCGCAATCGATAGCGCAGTGGTTTAAGCTCGCTGATTCGTGTTCTGGGGGACAGACGGGTCACACTTGTTGGAAGTGAGGCAAGGTTCATGAGGTTGTTTCTGTTCTTCTTCTTCTGGGTGCCACAATTGTGACATGATGGGGCATTATGAGAAGGATTGTCGTCAGTGGGCCTCAATTTCAAGCACCAAGATTCATTATCACCGTGATCAGGTTGTCCATATCAAATGTCCCTTGCTCACTGCAAGGCCGACGTAGGCTCTAGAACCGGCCATATTGAGGACCAAGTATGGACGCCAAAGTAGGGCGGAGCCCCCGAGGGCTTGAGGTCCTGCTTTCCAGCTCATTGTGGATGAGTCCTGGGCGGCGTCGGACATTGTTAGCGATATGTTTCATTTATTGTTTAGTTAATTTCTTTTTTGTATTCTTATATTTATGATTCTGCTAGGTACCTTCTTAGTTAACTCATTGTCTGCTCTTGTGCTTTTTGACTCGGGTGCGAGTCAGCCTTTTGTATCTCAATCGTTCAGTAGGATTGTTGATATGACTCTTGGAGACTTGGAGTGTCCGTTGCGAGTTTCTATTGCCAACGAACATGGGGTTTCTACATCGAGCATATATCATGGTTGTATTATGGAGATTTTCAGGGTGTCTTACCCGATTGATCTAAACCCTATCCCCATGGGGATGTATGCGTGATTATAGGGATGGACCGGTTGAGCAGGTTTGGTGCGATGATCGATTGTAAGGGTCAGCAGCTGGTAGTTCGAACCCCAAGTTGGGGAGAAATGATTATTTATGGATAGGGTACCAAGACTGGTTTAGTCTTTTGTTCTGCTACTAGGGCTCTCCAGTATCTACATCATGGGTGTATGGGTTATCTTACATATGTGGTTGACACTTGGGTTGGGAAGGTTTTGGTTTTGGATGTGCACATGGTCAAAGAGTTCCCTGATGTGTTTCCGGAAGAATTTCCTAGTGTGCCTCCTGAGAGGCAGATCAAGTTCAGGATCAATTTGGTCCTTGGTGTGTCCCCGATTCCTAAGTCGTCATACTGACTGGAACCACTGGAGAAGCAAGAATTGTCATATTAACTTCAGGTGCTGTTGGGAAAACGGATTATCAAACCGAGTAGTTCACCTTGGGCAGCATCGATCTTGTTCTTTAAGAAGAAGGACATGACTCATTCCATGTGTATTGATTATCGGGAGTTGAACAAGTTGACGGTGAAGAACCGTTACCCACTTACGCGGATTGATGATCTCTTCGATCAGCTGCAAGGTGCATCTTGGTTCTTCAAGATCGATTTGAGGTTAGGGTATCTTCAGATGAGGGTTAGAGAGGAGGACGTGGATAAGATGGAGTTTCGAACTCATTATTGTCTTATGAGTTCATGGTGATGCCGTTTGGACTAACCAGTGTGACCGTGACAGCTATGAATTTGATGAATCGAGTGTGCAGGCCGATGCTCGATCACTTAGTCATTTTTTTCATTGATGATATCTTTATTCCAAGACCAGGGAGTAGCATGAGGAGCACCTTCGAGAGCTTATAGGTGTTTTGAGGCGGGAACGATTGAAGCCTAGTTCTCGAAGTGTGAGGTTTGGATACGGGAGGTCCAGTTCTTGGGAAACCTTTTTAACCAAAATGGGATATTGGTTGACCCGTCTAAGATTGAGGGCATTATGCAGTGGGAGGTTCCGAAGTCTCCCTCGAAGATCATGAGTTTTCTGGGAATAGCATGGTATTCTCAGAGATTCATTGATGATTTCTCCAAGTTTGGTGTACCCCTCACTCGTCATACGAGGAAGGGCGTGGATTTTCGTGGAGCCTTGATCAGCAGGTTTCATTCAATATTATGAGTTGGAAGTTACGTGAGGCCCCAGTATTGAACCTCCATAAGAGTCTTGAGGATTTTCTTGTATATTGTGATGCATACATCGATCGCACAAGGTATAATCTCCTATGCATGATCTGGAGTTGGGGGCGGTGGTGTTTGCCCTCAAGATTTGGCGACATTACCTATATGGGGTCCAGTGTACCATCTACACGGATCACAATATTTTAAGATATCTCATGGATAAGCCGAATCTAAACATGAGACATTATAGGTGGCTTGGCGTGATCAAGGATTATAACTACGAGATTTTGTACCACCCGGGGAATGTGAATGTGGTCACTAATGCTTTGAGCCGCAAGTCGGGTAGTTCTTCTATTGGGGGTCTATTTATGAGGATTTCAATTGAGTAACCATTACTAGATTTGATTAAGGAGGCTCAAGCTGATGGAGTCAAGAAAGAGAATTAGAAACAGGAACGAATCAGGGGCGAGATTGACATGTTTTCTACCAATAGTTGTGGAATGTTGACCTGGTGCGGTCGGGTTTGGGTACAATATTTTGGTGGGATCAATCAAACTATGTTGGAGGAGGCACACAAGTCTATATTTCGATACACCATGGAGCCACCAAATGTATTGTGATTTACAACTTAGTTACTGGTGGCCATGCTTGAAGAGTGAGATAACATGGTATGTTGAGAGGTTCTTAACCAATCAGATGGTCAAGACCAAGCACTAGAGGCCGCATGACAAGCTTCAGCCTTTGGAGGTTCCCTTGTGGAAATGGGAATAGATCACCATGGATTTCATCACCAAGCTACCCCGGACACCTAAGCGGTTCTATGCGATATGGGTGATAGTGGGTCGTCTAACCAAGAGTGCCCACTTCTTCACTATCCATGAGAGCTCCGCGGCTGAGAAATAGGCCGATGTGTATGTTCGCAAGATTGTCACTTGGCATGGTGTTCCAGTTTCTATTGTATCATATCTGTATGCTCGGTTCACTTTCTGATTTTGTAAAGGTTCAACGAGGAATTGGGCAAGAGGTCACATTTTAGCACTGGTTTTCATCCACGAATTAACGTCCAAAGCGAGAGGATCATTCAGACACTTGAGGATATGTTAAGAACTTGTTTCATATATTTTGGTGGGAGTTGGGATTCCTACCTTCCTCTGTCTAATTTTTCTTACAAAAACAACTATCACTCCAGTATTTGTGCATTACCATTCGAGCTTCTCTATTGGATGAAGTTTCCTACCCCAGTTTGTTGGGGATAGGTCAGCCATAGAGTTATCGGAAGGATCGAGGTAGTCCTTCAAACCATAGAGCTTATTCAACAAATCAGGCAGAGGTTGAAGACAGCTTAAAGTCAGCAAAAGAGTTATGTTGACAGGTGCTAGTCGGAGTTGGAGTTCCAGGTTGGCTATATGGTACTACTAAAGGTATCACCCTGAAAGGGTGTAATATGCTTCAGGAAGAGGAGAACGTTAGAGCCCCAGTATATTGGGTCATTTCGAGGGATTCATAGGGTTGGCGGTGTAGCTTATCGGTTGGATTTTCCTGAGGAGCTCAGTCAGATTCACAACACCTTCCATGTTTCTCAGCTTCCGAAGTGCATGGCTGATGATTCAACAATTGTTCATTTGGATGATATTCAGGTTGATGATCACCTGAATTATGTTGAGAGACATGTGATGATCTTAGATAGGAAGAAGAAGGCCTTGCGTAACAAGGTGGTTTCTTTGGTCAAGGTGTATTGGCAACACCGGAAGGGTTCCGAATAGACTTGGGAGTCTGAGTCAGAGATGCGAGAGCACTACCCTGAATTACTCATGGCAGTGGACTTCGAGGACGAAGTCTGATTCAAGTAGGGGAGAGTTCTAACACCTTGATTTCTAGGTATTTCCATTTTCAACGCTTATTATGTAATTAGTTTGCAATATGGTCCTAAGGAGCCTTCAATGAGAAAAGCGCCTTTGCCTAATACAGTGGGCATACTCCTTGTACGATGTATGTATGTGGCTAAAGGCCAAACCCTAATTTTTAGAATTTGGACCCTATTTAAGCAACATTAACTCCCTAAGACTCCTTCCCTCATCATCCTCCAACCCCATTTTGTACATAGCAAACCCTAATCCATTTTGTGAGCATCTTTGAGCTATTAGTGTGTATTTTGGTGTTCTTAGAGGAAGGTGAAGGAAACTAGAACATCTTGGAATCTTGAAGCACTTTGGATCCAGAAGAATCTTTCCCTCTAGTTTCATTAGAGGTATAAATCTCTAAATTTGGTTATTTCATTAGATACTGCCAGATATGGAGTTTTGTGCTTATTAGCCCCATTATCTTGGCCCATTTGAGTGTAAGCTACCCTAGACCAAATAAGTTGTCCTTTTGGACGTTTTAGAGTGTCTAGAGGGATAAAAATGTGATCTTGGCATTTCTAGCCCTTCCATGAAAAGGTTATGGTGTCTTAGTGGGTTGACAAGTTAGGGTTTTAAGACTTGGAACCTTAATAGCCATGCATGACCAAAAAGTTGGAAACTTCATGGTTTAAACACTATTTGTGACTAGATCTTAAGTTTGGACAAAAGAACTTAATGAAATAAGAACTTAATGGGAAAGATGCCATATGGCCGAGTCAGTAGGGTGTACTACTGAGTATGCCACACGTACTCCCTTGGGTGCCCATTTCTAGATCTTGAGTATGTTAAGCATATTTGTTGAGTAAGATGGGTGTACTTAGCCTGAGTCAACTACGTTAACTTTTTGACCCTTGACCTTGACCGGATTTTGACCAAGTTTGACCCATGGGTATTTTGGGAATCCCTAGGTGACTGGTAGAGCTGATATTCGGAGGAGTGTCCGCTTCAGCTATCTTTTCAGACTGGTAGAGCTGATATCCGGAGGAGTGTCCTGTTCAGATATCTTTTCAGACTTAGAGGTGAGTTTTCCTCACTGTACATGTGGGTTAAAAGCACCAATGTTGACGCACTGGGTTATGTCTTTAGCGGATGTTGCTATATTGTACTGATTTGTTAGAACTAAGTCCTGTTATATACGATGTTATGTGACGGTGATCTGTAGATATGTTTGTTAGTCTGTTGATTGGTTATATGATTATCTGTTTACTGGATATATGTTATATGTTATGTATATGTCGACATAGTATGTTTGGTTTGAGGCCATGTTGCTTCGTGCAGAAGCCAAAAAACTTGGGAGAAAGCTAGACATAAGCTGTGGGCCCGAGAGGCAACTCAGATTTATGTTGTGGACTCATGGGTAAGCTAGACATGAGTTGTGGCCGGAAGGCAGACCAGACTCATGCTATGGACCCAATATGCAAGTTGTTATATGTTTGTATGGTAGTACTTTGGGGGAAATCACACAGTTTTGAGTTTCATGTTTTAGGTACCTCAGATGATCAGGGGAAAGCAAAAACGTGATCGTGCACATCGTTATGGTTCTTATGATTTTGGATTTTAGGATACTCTGACATGTGATTATCACTTTTGGGAACAATGTTTTGTAAACAAGTATGGTTTTTGGTTGGATTTTAAAAATAAACATTTTACCTTGATTTTTTGGGATGTCACAAATTTTTAGTTAAGTTTTTAATCAAAACCCCTGCTTTTATTATTTTATGTTATTAGGCTATGTCCTAGAGGATTCGATCCTGCTTGCATGGGCTACCCATTAGTGCAACCTGTAGTGATAATTTATTTGTTTAAATCGTTTGCATCAACGGTTTACCATACACCTCGCTTATATGCAAAATATATTACTGTGGGATGTGAGTAAACAGATCATTTTACGCTTTAGTGAGGTGGAAACCCTCTTATTTCTGAACACATGATAAGATCCTAACGTTTAATCTACGATTTATAACATTGTCATGTTATGTAAAGTTGGGGCTTTCCCTAGAATTTCTTAATTTCGGATTTTCCCCTGAATTTCTTAAGTTGGGACTTTCCGAAGAATTTTTAAAGTTGGGACTTTCCCCAAAATTTATTAAGTTGGGATTTTCCCTGGAATTTCTTAAGTTGGGACTTTCCCCACATTTTCTAAAGTTTGGATTTTCCCCATAATTTCTTTACTTGGTAACTTCCCTAGTATTTCTTAAAATTAGGACTTTCCCCAACAAAATCTAAATAGGGATTTTTCCTAGGAAACCCCTAAGTTGGATTATCTTAAAAGGGATCCTTCTCTATACAAGCTTCAAGAACACTGGAAACTAAAGGACTTATAACATGAAACTTCTCTAAAGGATAAAAGCCAAAAGGAAAATTCTAAATGCCAAGATTACACCTAAGGATCATTAGGTTTTATCTATCCTTATTTCCTAAAAGTTATTTTCCGTATAAGATGGCTCTCCTATGCTATAATTAAAAGCTTTTTTGTTTTAAGGATCCTAACTATTTTAAGATCTTGATTAATTATCCTGGATTATCAGGATCCCAAAAAGTTCTTGTAAAAGCTGAACCTTTTAGGATTTTAGTTGTGTAGGGATCCTTATAAAAACCTACTTTTATCAACCACGCAATATAATAGGTAAACAACCATAACATTAAAATAAAAAGGGGTTTCCCACCAACCCTACACAAGAAAAGTAAAAATGTTGTCTTACGCACCAAAATATTAAAATCTTTTTAAACTAATCAAACCTAATCCTAGGATTGATTATCCCTAAATGGGATCTTCTCTATCTTCTCCTCTCTCTCTCTCTCTCTCTCTCTATCTATCTATCTATCTCTCTTATTATTATTATTATTATTATTATTATTATTATTATTATTATTATTATTATTATTATTCATCTTCTTCTTCTTCTTCTTCTTCCTCTTCTTTATTTTTCTCTACGGGGTCCTGACTGGCATTTACAAGCTTACTAGTTAGTTTGGCCAGGGCTTCACGCGAGCCATCCACATTCCAGGATTCTAGATTTTCAATGTCCTCTGCCAGCTTAATATTTGCCTCTCAAACGATCCTAGCACCGCTACTCTTGACCTCAACAATCACCACTTTAATCTCTATCTTGTTCTCCTCTTTTTTCTCTACTTTCTCTTTGACTAATCTTCCACCCTATGTAGAAGCTCCTTGATGATCCATTGTTCCTCTTTCAAAGGTTGTTCCACCCGATCAAGCTTAGTCTTAATATCCTTTGTGGAGTGAAAACATGGTCGACAACATGTAAAAGGAAACGATAAGAATACTAGAGACAAACATAAAAGAGCACATATGAGAAAAAGACTATAAATATACCCATCAATTTTGTCTATAAGAGACTCATTCTCAACGAAGGAACGTTTTAATCAGGCTTAAGACCTAGAAATACCAAGTCAAACAACTTGTTGATACTTATTCAAGAGGTTCCCATAAATTTTAAACTTTTAGTTACTTAGACTAGACTATAAATACACATGTGTTATGCACACTACATAGAGCTAGACTTACTGTAACATTTGTACCCGTATACTTACCTCAATTTTTGTAACTCACATTTCAATCAATACAATTAAACAAGGCAGATGATTATTATCACGTCCAAAGGTTTTGTTCTGGAGATCCTAACAATGATTAAGGGCTTTCCTTGTAAACCACTTGTGTTATTTTATTCTCAATTCATCACTTAATTCAACTACAACAACAAAGCCTCTCATTCACTTTAGTTGATATACATTTGATTAATTTTTTATCAAAACACTTACCTTCACGGATGCTTCAGCCGGATTCCAACAAATCGAAATGGAGCCTTTAGACCAAGAAGGTACGCCCTACATATCAAAGACTAGTGAACAATAATTTAAGGAAAAAACTTGGATAAACCATTAAAGTCTATATATAGATGACATGGTAGTAAAATCCAAGAAAGCCGAGAACCATCTCCAAGATCTTGAAGAAGCATTCAATATCTTACATCGGTTCAAGATGAAGCTTAACCCTTCTAAATGTCATTTTTGTATTAAAGCTAGGAAATTATTGAGTTACATGGTAACAAAGATAAGAATTGAAGCTAGCCCAAAACAAATTAAAGTTATATTGAATATGCAATCCCCATCTTCCATTAAAAACATTCAAAGGTTGACATGTAGAGTTGAGCCCTAAGCCTTAAATATGTATATCTCTAAATTTTAAGAATCGATTTGTGAATGAATTTGAGTTTAATACATATCGATTGAAGGCAAACGGGCAACAAGTTGCGCCGCCAGCCCTTTCTGGATGGCAAAACCAATTCTTTTGAAAACAACATTTGTGGATGTTGAGTCTATTGAGTTGCGTCATGGGCTCGGTCCATAGCCTAGTTTGAATGCCGGTATTAGGCCTGTTTAGCCTTGCATAATTTTGAATTAGGATTTAGTATATAAGCTGCATGCATTCAGACTTAGATGTTATCGCTTTCATTGTTTTTGTTTCACATCGTTTGTAAACCCTAGCTCGCCTCTACAGCGGAAGTTCTTCATCGAGCTCTGCTGAGGCGTGACTCAGTTTTGAATCATAAGCATAAGTTTGATTTTGTTTTGTGTTCATACTCGTATTAATCTTAAACTGTTTTATTACTTTTATCGTTCTTGTGAAAGATCTAATCGATCTAAGAGTTTTGAACTCATCAATTGGTATCAGAGCAAGAGACTGTGTAATCCATACACACCTCTTATGTCGAAGAAGTTCATAGGGTTTTAATTCCGCATTGATTGATATTTATTGACCCGTCACTCTTTATTGGTGTATCTCATTAATTGTTAATCTAACCCTAACGAAAAATTACAAGTCTGATTGTTTACAGGTTATCAATCAAAAGTATTCACAATGTCTATGGACGATTCACAAACCAATCCGATCAATATCTCCAACAGCATAGGGTCTACAACAAGAATACCGATCTTGTATACGCAAGACTATGAAGTGTGGACGCATCACTTTGAAGACTACGTGATTGGATCGGAGGACAATGGATATCTAATCTGGGAAGCAATCACTTCAGGCCCATTCGCTCACTCAAGCACATCAAAGATTGTTAAAACACAGAAAGAATACAATCACCTTGTCAATGACGTCAAAGACATTCCTCAGGATGAAAAAGAGAAGTTTCAGTGCAACATCAAAGCTATACGAATGATAAGGTTTGCGTTGCAATCGGATACGTTTCGTTTAGTGACTTCTTGTCCTACATCTAAGGAGATCTGGGATAGATTGAAGGAATTCTATTCCACAAATGAAGATCTGGAACACTCTATCCAAACTCTCGTGTTATCTGAGTTTGGTGACTTTAAGCAAAAGCCTGAAGAAAAACTTGTCCAAACTTTCGATCGTTTCAATCATCTTTTGAGTAAGATGATAAAGCATGGAATTGAAAGAAAGGTAACAGAACAAAAGGTCACCTTCATGAACGGCCTCAGACCTGAATGGATGGCTGTTGTGTCAACCGTCAAAGCTCATGAACAGTTCAAGTCTTACTCTCTGGCAAAACTGGTGGGTATTTTAAAATCCCATGAGAATGCTTTATCAAAGGAAACAAATGTGGTTTCGGGTTTGGGTTCTTTAGCTCTTGTCTCCAAAGGAAAGAGTTCGGTTGAAGAAGAAGAGGAATTAGATCTTGTAGATTTTCATCTAACCGGTGAAGAATACGCCATGATGGTGTCAAATCCCATAAAATTCATTAAGAAGAAATTCCCAGCCAATAGGAACCGAAACCGGCAAGGAAGTTATAACGCCGAAAGAATCAAGGAGGAACCGAAGATGGGGTCAAAGTCCGCAGAGTCAAAGAAGGAAGCTAAAGTTGGAGGAGACTCAGGATTCGACTGTCATTACTGTGGAGGCAAAAATCATTTTGCTAAAGACTGCATGCTGAGAAAGAAAGAAAGAAGAAAAGACAAACGAAGAAGATGAGCAAGCGAGCCTCCTGAGAAGATTGGAGGAAATGAAGAAAAGAAAGTCTGCTATTAATAACTCTACCATGAATGCTTTAATTATGCAGGGTTCAAATAACAGTGATGAGTTTGGTGGTGTGGAGGTCTGGTCCACAGATTCTGAGGATGATGAAGTTAGGAAGCCTACTCACGGAAAAGCTATGATGGCAAAAGCAGAACAGGCAATGGGGAGATGCTTTGCAGTGACCGAGGGTGTGTCCCAAATGAGAGGATACACAACTGATGGGGGAGTTGAAGAAGAAAAAGAGTGAGAGGACAGATGTTTGGCTGCCAAGCCGGTTAGTACTCAGATCAACAAATGTGATGAGTTGACCAAAAAGGTACAATATATTCTTGCTTCTCTAAAAATACCTGCTAATAATTATGAAAAGGAATTAAATAATTTAAAGTCAAAATTCTCAAGCATAAGTAGCAGTCTTACCCAAACCCATGTCACAAATTCTAACCTAACTGATCAAATCAGCAGGATTTCTTCAAAGAGTGAGGAACGAAGAATGTGGATCGAGCAGAAGGAAAAGGAGTTAATTAGATCTAAAGATGATTCTATTTATTTGCAGAGTGACAATCTTAAACTTCTTAAACATAGAAATGTTTTTTGTTTAATTCCTAAGAGACTCTATTTTAACATCACTCAGTTGCATCTTGATTGTGAAATAGGGAAGAAAATACATCGTATGATTTTACCTTTCCTTGAATTAAAGGAGGATGAAATTGATGCCGAAGCATACAACTGTGAAAGTGTCGTATCTTCTGACGAAGTGTCTCCAGCGTATAAAATAGGTCTGGACAAAATTGATTCCTACATAAAATCCAAGGACCACAAGGACATGCTTAAAAATCTGTTAGATGAAAATGATAGATTGAAACTGAGAGCCGAAACTATATAAAAGTTTGACTCCTTGAATGCCAATTTAAGTTCAGAAAAAAAAAATTGATGCTGAAAATACATCTGAACTTAATGAGGACGATGATATGAGTGAAATTTCTGTAGAAGATCTGGTAGACTGTTCTGAATTAGCCAAAAACGAACCCAAGTCCCATAAGAACCTAATTTCTGAAAACTCTGTTGAGTTTGCTCGTTCCTCTACCGACAAGTCCAAATTTCTCAAAGCTAAAGTTGTTGTGTACCAAAAGGTTCAGACTACCCCAAATCAAGTCTACACTGTGTCGGGAGTCACTCCACAACAAACTGCAGAGTTAACTGCTATGGAAGAAGAAGACAATGCTGGTGGATGTGATGAATTCTTCTGGCCGGCCCCAATAGACAACGCAGACGAGACGAAGGGTCTTTCTCAGAAAACCTCATGGAGAGTGAAAGGTAGTTACATACCCGAATCACTAAATGAGCCTACAAAGTACGATGTGTCGAGCACAAGTGGAACTAAACCCTCTTTGGATGAACCGATGCAAACCACGAGTGATACTTCTTCAACGAAGAGGGAATGATGTGCTCATGCTTCTAAAAGAAAGGCTAACATTCATAGAAATCCAAAACAGCTGGCTGATCAAAAGCATCAAAGAAATATGAGATATAAGAAGAATCTCTCCGAAAGAAAGCGATTTTGGAACTCTCAGAATCTTGATTCTATAAGGATTGAAAGGAAGTCCAAATTAGAAGAAAACTCAAGGAACCAGAAGAACAGTTACGATACCAACCGAAAGAGAGGTTTCGGTCCTTCAACAGATAGGAACCGAAAGGGTAGTTTCGGTCCCTCGACTGAATACAACCGAAAGGGTAGTTTCGGTCCCTCAACTGAATACAACCGAAAGGGTAGTTTCGGTCCCTCGACTGAATACAACCGAAAGAGTGGTTTCGGTCCATCATCCATCAACAACCGAAAGAGTGGTTTCGGTCCATCATCCATCAACAACCGAAAGAGCGGTTTCGGTCCATCATCATATACCAACCGAAAGGAGAGTTTCGGTCCCTCATCCCATGGAAAACGAAATAGCAATCTCGGTCCTCATGCCTGCAAGTCTGATCAACAAAACCGCGAATCTAATGTCTTTTCTAAATCTAATTCTCTAAATTCCAGTTCCTCAGCCAAAAACCCCAGTCCTCCTAAATCAACAAAAATTAAAGTTTTCACCATTAAAAGAAGAGATGAAACAACTTTGATTAAACGTATATATATGGTTGATATTTCTCTTACTATCCCATGTCCTGTAAAAGGCTCACAAGGACCCAAGAAACTTTGGGTTCCTAAATCTGCTTAATATTTTGCAGGTTATTTGTGACGAGCAGTTTGACAAAGAATGGTACATCGATAGTGGCTGCTCGCGTCACATGATAAGAAGGAAGGAGGAACTAAGAGAGTTTCGTTCTCTCAAAGATGGTGGTATTGTAAAATATGGCAACAACTCTTTTGGAACTATCAAAGGCTATGGAATGATCACTAATGGCAAGTTCTCCATAAAGAAGGTTGCATATGTTGAAGGGCACCAACACAACCTCATCAATGTATCATAGTTGGTGGTTGGTACCAGATTAAAAGTGTCATTCGACGATGAAGGCTTAGAAATTGTCGAAAAGAGCTCAAACAACATTCTGTTGAAATCAAAACGAAAAGGGGAAATGTATCCTTTGAATCTCAATCCTATAAGAGGTAAGCCAGCAGTCTGCTTACTCATAAAGGCTCACTCCGAGGAAAGTTGGTTATGGCACAGAAGACTTTCTCATCTGAACTTCAAGGACATCAATAAGTTGGTCTTAGGTGATCACGTTCGAGGTCTACTAGTTCTAAAATTCGATAAAGAACATCTTTGTGCAGCATGTGAAATGGGAAAGCAGAGTCGGCAAAGTCATCCTTCTATTATCAATACTAACGTGATAGAACCATTGGAATTACTGCACATTGATCTATGTGTTCCCTCGTCCATTGAAAGCATTGGGGGAAACAAATACATTCTGGCTATTGTAGACGATTTCTCAAGGTTTACATGGATTTTCTTTCTCAAGCAAAAGTCTGCAGCCACTCCAAAGCTCAAGCTCTTCATTAAACAGATCGAGACGTAACTAAGAAAGGTATTTCGTAATATAAGGAGTGACAATGGCCTGGAATTCAAGAACAAAGACTTTGAAGATTTTCTGGCTGAAAAGGGGACGACTCACAATTTCTCAGCTCCCTATACTCCACAGCAAAATGGCATTGTTGAAATGATAAATCGGTCACTATGTGAAGCTGCTCGTACCATGTTATGCTTCGCGTCCCTGCCGTTGTATTTCTAGGTTGATGCAATAGCGGCTGCATGTTATACTCAGAATCGATCATACTTGAATAAACGGTTGTCAATTACTCCTTACGAGATCCTGAACAATCGAAAACCAAATGTGAAATTCTTTCATGTGTTCGGTTCCAGATGTTTCATTTTCAACTCCAAAGAGAATCGAAACAAGTTCGATGTCAAGGCAGAGGAAGGAATTTTCTTAGGCTACTCCCTAAACTCCAAGGCGTATAGAGTTCTCAATAAATGCTCAAAGAAAATTGAAGAAACATACTATGTCACTTTTGACGATAGTTATGTTAAGAAGTTAAAAGCAACAGAAGATACATCACAAGACATATTTCCAAAGAATGGTCAGGTTACTATCTCTATCTCAAATCTTTTCGACCAATTCATGCTCTTGTTTGATGAGCCTCAAAAGGTGATTGACTCTGAATCAACTGCAAAAGACAACAAAGTTGATAATCTGAAACAAGTTATAGACGATGCTGCTAAGAAGATGGATGAAGATCAATCCAAAGACACTGAAGATGGCTGAAACAAGTTATAAAAGAATCTTCTGGTGACCATCCTACTGTCCAGGGGGAGGGTTCCTATACTCATCATGATCAAGGTCATTCATTCCAGGGGGAGAATTCATCGCCAAACACATCAAGCTCTACTGACATTCCAGCCGATGAAGGAGATACAAATGCTGGTCCTGAGGAGGAATCGTTCGTCGAGGGGGAGAATACCAATATTGGTGATGATGACATTCCGTCTGAACTAGATGAATAAGTCGACCCTGAATTGGATCCTATCTATGATCCAAAGTTTCCTCCACTTATCAAATGGACCAAAGATCATCCTCAAACTAAAAGTATCGGGGAATCCTCAAAAAAAGTGTTAACTCGCTCTCAAATCAAAGCAAAACAGGCAGCACTTTTCTCAAAAGTAGAGTTCTACATGTTTAATTCATTCGTTTCTAAAATTGAACCAAAGACTATTAACTCAGCGCTTGATCATTCAGACTGGGTTCAAGCCATGCAGGATGAGTTAAATGAGTTTGAACGAAACAAGGTATGGCGACTTATTCCAACTCCAAAGAATGCTTCGGTTGTCGGTCTCAAACAGGTATTTAGAAACAAGATGGAAAAAGAAGGGAATGTCATTCGTAACAAAGCAAGACTGGTGGTAAAAAGATATTGTCAGGAAGAAGGAGTTGATTATGAAGAAACCTTCGCTCCCGTGGCAAGATTGGAATATGTTCGTATTTTTCTTGCATATGTTGCTCATAAGAACTTTGAAGTCTATCAAATGGACGTCAAATGTGCTTTCCTCAACGGTGAACTTGAAGAAACCGTATATGTTGAGCAACCACTAGGATTCATGAACGAGAAGTATCCCGATCATTGTTATATCCTTGACAAAGCTGTCTATTGCCTCAACCAAGCTCATAGAGCCTGGTATGAAACTCTCACACGCTTCTTAAAAATGTGTAAATTCAAACAAGGTTCGGTTGACCCAACCTTCTTTCGTAAGCGAGAAGGTAACCACCTTATGATAGTCCAAATTTATGTTGATGACATCATCTTTGGCTCCACGAATCCTAGCTTAACAGCTGAATTCAGAAAGTTGATGGAAACTAAATTTGAGATGAGCTCAATGGGTCCAATTAACCTTTTCCTTGGATTGAACATTAGATAGGGACCCGAAGGCATCTTTATCAATCAGGAAGCATATACCAAGACTCTGCTAACCAAGTTTGGCATGATGGGTGATTCTAAAGTGAAAGTACATATGGCTTTTGGAACTAAACTCACACCATCATTGGAGAAACCAGCAGCTGATACAACACTCTATCAACAGATGATTGGATCTCTGATGTATCTCACAGCCAGTAGACCTGACATCATGTTCTCTATCTGTTACTATGCACGATTTCAAGCTAAACCACGAGAACCTCATCTTCAATCCGTGAAGAACATCTTTCGCTATCTGAAGCGAACCTCCTCTCTCGGCCTATGGTATCCAGCCAACTCAGGATTCTTCGTTCAAGCATTTTCAGATGCTGATCTGGGTGGCTGTGGATTGGATCATAAAACCACCACAGGAGGATGTTAATTTCTTGATGGTAAATTAGTCAATTGGCAATCAAAGAAACAGACTTGTGTTTCGTTATCCACTGCAGAAGCCGAATACATTGTTGCAGCATCATGTACATCTCAAGTCATATGGATACAAAGTCAACTCTGGGATAATGGCTTAAACATGAAGAAAACCCCACTATATTGTGACTCTGAAAGCGCAATCAGGATTTGTCACAACCCAGTGCAACACTCCAAGACTAAGCATATAGAACTGAGATATCATTTGGATCACGTCGAAGACGGTAATGTAGAAATTCACTTCGTTAGAACGACTGATCAACTGGCAGACATATTCACAAAGGCCTTACCTGAAGCAAGTTTCAATAAGATTCTACAAGGCCTATGAATGATGCAAGCCAAGTCTGTACCGAAATTGCCTTCGCTCTCATAAAGGTAACAAGTGAAATAGAGCTAACCGAAATGAACCGAACGTTCGGTCTATTTCAGGTGAAGTTCGACCATTAACCGAAATGAACCGAGCGTTCAGTCTATTTCGGGTTCGGTCCTTCTTAACTTCTTCATTTTTTTAAGGCATTTCAACTGTTTTCTTGTGTACGATGAGAAGATCTCTATCTCCAAGACTCGATTATGTGCCCTAATTGGTCTTTCTCAAGATCCATCTCTGGTAAACCCTGATTCCATTACAACTGGCCAACTGTTCACAATGTTCTATCAGATGGGGTATACTGAAAACCCTAACCACTATTACGAAGTTCAAGAAGTCCTGCCTTCCTCCTCAATGGAATGGCCTCTTCACGCTATTGTTCAAGGGACTGTCTGAGAGAAGCGCTGGTTCTGACGGTGCAAGCAAGTCCTTCATGACGGTGATGTATGGGTTGTATAATGGGCTTAACCTCGATTATGGGTCCATTATTTGGCAGCAGGTGGTTCAAAGCCTGGTTTCTTCATCCAGGCATTCTGAGATTTCATGTGGGCGTTTCTGGTCTCTCATCACCAAATGGGCAATGGATCGTCATCGTGTCTCAATAATGGCGGATTCCTTGCTCTCATCTATTGCCACTTTTCACACGACGAAAATCATCGTCACTGATCCAACAAAGTTTTCATTCATCGGACCTATTTCTAAAGCTATGCTCGGTCGTGTTTCAGCGTCGAGTAACCCTCTTCAACAGTACAAGAAATGTCCATCTATTGGCCCAAGAGAACTTACACCACTATGCTTCGTTCCATTGAAGAGGCTGACAAGCCAGCTGATGAGTTATAAAAACTCGTTGATCGATTAGATCTTTGTAACAGGTAAATAAAGAACGTAAAAACAGTGAGATAAAACACAAGTATGGATCTGAATGAGTCGAATGATTAGATTAACTCAATCCTCAGCAGAGCTCGATTAAGAACTTCCACTGTAGAGGATTCTAGGGTTACAAAATAAGAACGATGAATACGCTTGAAAAACTCTATCAATTCTTATCTAATCGTTACGTTCTAGGATGCATGCAAACATCTATTTATAATAAACCCTACATAAAACTCACGGATGGACAGGCCCATACCGGAGACAAAACTTGGACTAGCTAACGAGCCCAAAAGACGCAACACTAAACTGGACCTAACAATCTCCCCCTTTGCGTCAATTTGGAGTGAGACTATCATTTCTTCTTCCTTGGACCAGCTGCTGGAACCTTCTTGGTTGTATCAAACAGACGCGAGAGCAGGGCGAGGATTGTCTGTCTGAAGCGAATGTACCATTGAATCATATCATCAAAGTACTTCTTGTCATCCGCTAAGTTCTGCTTGCACCAATGGATGATCCCTAAGACATGTTCCAGACATGCAGTGGTATAGAGATGTTTGTCTGCCAAAGCGAAAAGACATTTCTGGCCTTCGTTTCTGGTAAACATAACGGAGTTTCTCTTCGGGTCTATCTTTCCCATCTGCATCATGTTTAGGTCACTTGCTGAGCCAACAAGAGATATGGTAGGCTTTTTCTTGAATACGCTCGCTACCTCCTGATCCATCTTGTTGACTTCCATGATATAGCAAACAAGCATCCTCTTGAAGTGGTCAATGATCGGACCATATTCTGCTTCGTTTATAAGAAGGATGTTGTGCAAGATGATCCAGTAGTGTGGATTCAAGTTGGGAAGATCAGCAAGCGAGAGGGCATGTTCGTTCTTGGCAGATCCTCTCAGCACCTTAAACCGAACGTTGGTGAAGTTTCCTTCCCTGTACGGCTTCAGAACCCGAACATTGATAATCTTCTGAGCGCTCCATGTTTGGTACTGTGGTAGAGCGGCCCTTAGATAGAAATCGACTAAGTCCCTTTCAACCTTTGGATGAGGATGAGGGAACTCAGCAATGTTGTCAAAGGCATGGAATACGAACGCCTTTCGGGTTAGTGGCATGTCGAACTGAGAATCGACAGTATTAGAATGATCTAGAGAGATCACCGGTTCTAGCCACAAGATGCTTGGAGTATCGATAGCTTCTTTCAGCAACTTCTCAAGAGTCCAAGGAGGAAAAAGAATTTTCCTGCTCTCGAGAAGGTCATGAGCTTCATTTTGTCTTCTTTCGGCTTCTTCAGCCTCTCTAGCTACACGAGCGCTGATGTCGGCATCTCTATCTCGACCTTGCTTCTTCAGAAGGTCGGCAATGGTCTCCTTATCTTCATCATCATCGCTCTCCTCAGCAATTTTCTTGCCCTTGTCTTTTACACCCGAACCTGAGGCTTGGCCTGTAGGAGGAGGTTCGGTTGTGTGTGTTGCTGTTGAAGTAGGAGGTGGTTGAGACACATTTTCTTTTTCTCCCCGTTGTTTCAGAATGGACACGAAATCAAGGAGCCCTTCAATCTTGCTCAGGAGAGAGAGGGCAGGAGCAAGTTTTTCTGCAAGATCATGCCTCACAGAATAGTTGAGTATCGGGTCATGTGCTTCCAGGATGTTTGAAATAGATGCGTGGACATCCGAAACACACGATGAAATAACCTCTCTTTCAGATCGAAGAGACTCAATCTCCTTTTGAGAATTGGAGAGTTGAAGACTCTTGACCTTCAGAGCGGTGGTCTTTCTTGCAAGAGCATCCATGAGTGAGTTTTCAGCTGCAAGATCCTCATGGAGCTTAGTCAATCGTTCCTCAATCGTCACTTTAAACGCTGAGTGGTCATCTCAGAGAGTCTGACGAAGAGAAGCAAACGAATTCGGTTCTGATGCAACTGATGTAGCCAATTGGTTGACAATGGGTTCCAGCTTCGTTTTGGTGGCTTCAGCATTTTCCTGTAATGACTGTAACAAAGAAGAAGCATCAGTGAATAGTTTATCGACTTTTTCGGTCGCTGCCTCACAGGCTTTGGTTGAGGCATCAATGGCTGCAGTGGCAAAGTCTAGAGAGACTTGATGAGCTTTGGAAAAAGCATCAACAATCTTCTGAATGGCAGCTTCAGAGATGGTAGATTGGGATGAAGAAGAGGAGGCGATGAGCGAATCTATCTTGTCATGAAGCTCCTTGAGATGCCTCTTGGTAACAGGAGCATCATCATCGTCGTCACTCTGAACTTGAAACGGACTGTAATAGACCGAATCAAAGGTCATGTCCTCCCCGCCAAGGAATGGTTCTTCACTCTCTGCTGCATGAGCAGGAGATGATGGGGGTGGTGAGGGTGGAGGCTCGGTAGTTGTAGTAGGTTCGGGTTGGGTTGTATGTTCGGTAGTTGGTGGGGGTTTTGGTGCATCAGTAGAAACCCCTGTATCAAATATATTGGTTCTTACTTTGGTGGTTGTTGTGGTTGCTTCAATAAAGATGGGAGGGGATACTGGGATTGAGGTGGATGGTATTTGAGTGGTGGAGGTTATGGGGGGAATGGAAATAGGAATGGTAACTGGTGGAGAAGAGATTGGAGAAGTGGAAAAGTGAACTTCTAGAGTAGGCGATCATGGTGGAGTGTTACCACGAGGAGATCCGTCAGAGGCAGAACTCTCTTCCTCAGATTCGCTTGAGGAGGAAGCGATAATCAGCTTTCGCCTTGCTTGGGTTTTTCTCTTCTTCAGCGGAGGGGATTGGACAGCCTTGGTGGTTTTTCGTTTCTTGGGAGAAGGGCCTTTCGCTCCCTTACCAACCTGCTTGTCCTTGCCTTTGTCAGTTTTCTTTCCCCTTGGCACAGGCTTGTCAGCTTCATGGATGGACTTGAGCATTTCAGGAGTAAGCTCTCTCGGACCAGAGCGTCGAAACTCCTTGTATGTTTCAATAATTCGGCTGTCAGCAGGAACGTCTCCATACATCGACTCTGGGATTGAGCCATTGAATTGGAACTTGGTGGCATCAGAGACAATGATCTTCGTGGTATGGAAAGTACCAATCGAATACATTGGAGAACCTGCAACAATGGGGACGTGGTACTTGTCCATCACCCATTTTGTAATAAGAGTCCAAAAACGAGCGTAGGAAATCTCGGAATGCAGAGATGTAGAAGACAGACTTTGAATGGGCTGTTTCCATAGGACCGACCCGTAGTCCAAGTTGATACCGTTGTAGATCCCGTAGAGAATCGAGATGAATAGACGACTTGCTCCGTCTGATCCAGCACTGCGTTCAGACAGCCCTTTGAACAACACTGTAAACAACCCATTCCACTAAGAAGGCAGGCACGATTTCTTGAACTTCGTAGCCGTTGTCAGCACCTCAGTATACCCCATGTTGTAGAACATAAAGAACATGTGACCCACCGGAATCGATTCAGGGTTAACCCTAGTTGAATCAAGTTCAAACCCTAAAATTGAGCAAAACCTCTGCTTGGAGATTGATGCCTTGTGATCGAGCACGTCGAAGAAGATCCTGTTGACTGCCTTGTCGTAATGAGCAGTGGCGAAAATCTGAGATAAGAACTCCATGGGAACTGCTTCAACTTTGGTGAGAGCAGGAGCAATCGGCGAGTACTTGAGGCATTCGATTATTGGGAACATGAAAGCATCATAGACCTGAGGAGTAAGATCAATGATCAAACTATGTTGGGGACGAATCGGCAAGATGTGAGAAGTGGCATGAACTGATGAAGAATCCGCCATTGTTGTGAAGAAGATGGGAGAGATGATGAACAGTAGAATGCTTCAAGGTTTTCTTGCTCTCTGAAATATGGGTGCGGTAAAGAGGTAAACAATGGTTTACGTTACCTTTTATACTGTGGGTAGAGGAGAGAGAAGAATCTGTCCCAAATCTTCGAGGGAAATATGAAGGGTTTTTCGGAAGTGATGGATGCGTGACAGTTATGAGCGCCGATGATCACGCATGAGAGAGAGTGTCAGTCCCGATTTACACGCCTTCCCATCAGGCGCCGTTTAGAAACGAAACGGTTCCACTTCACACGCCTGGCTTTCAAGCGCCGTTTGAAAATCAAATCGATTGGACTCCCGCCTGAGTCAGCCTATTATCATCTTATCCTTTTAGAGTTAACGTCATCTTAAAGCAAAATTGCCCACGTGGATCAATATTAACCACAACCCTTTTATAACTTCACATCCCATTAAAAAAATATGCCTTGTACCTGATGAAACCAGAATGTTGGAAAATCAAAAAGATTTTCGTGCTTAGTGTGTAAAAGAAAAGGAAATAAAGCAACACATATGAGGGATTTTGTGATGTCAATAAAGACACGAAACAATGGATCTCGGGCACGAATCTCTTCCTTCAAAGTCAAGAGAGACTTTAAAGTGTTTGTGTGGTTTCCCGTTAAATAACGATCAGACACTTATTGAGAAGTGTTGAAAGGCTTCTTTTAATTAGGCTTATTTGGGTGGCTTTCACTTCAATTCTGAATTCATGATCTTGATATAAGACAGAAATCGAACGAAGTACTTGTCAGACCAGTGTAGTCTGATGAACAAGTAGGTTGGGGATAATTTAAGTGACAATGTAAAATAGTTTATGTAAAATCTCAAGAAAAATTAAAACTGGATCCCAAGGGAAGAAATGTTATGGGATTTAACAATTTCATAGGAATCACTCAAAAAGGAATTTAGAGATTTCACATTGTATCCCCATGGATAAGTCCGTCAATTCATTAGTGAAAGCTAGAGAAAAATTGATTGTTCACCGTCAATGCATAGTAGGTATTGAATTGTGGGTTTCACTTAGTTCGTAGTAGCATGAAGCTAAGATCATAAACACAGAAATTGTGTAACCATAAACCTCAGTGGTAATTTCTGAGAGTCTCAACGGTTACATTTATGAAGCGAATGAGATGGAGAAAAGTAGTGTAGATGGTGTAAAGAAACCAAAGTACCTCTGCTGTTTAAAATAGGGACCAAGCAGAAAACTCTTATCTCATGTGAGAAGAGAGTTAGGTAGCTCATGATTAGAATAAATATGAAAGCCTAATTGGGAAGACAAGGTTTGTGTGTACCAAGTCAGTAAGGCTATTATTCAGAATTAGGTGAGGCTTTGGACACATACACCAGCATGCTTCTAGGGACAATTAACTAGTGAAATGATTTCCCCACAAATAGACACACAAAAAGATAAGACACAAATCAAAAAAAAATAATCGAAAATTTTTTTGGAGTTTTTGAATTCATGAAAAGAAAATAAGAAAAAGAGTAAAAAAATATATTTTTGGAATTTTTGATTTAAAGGAAAAAAAAAATAAGACACAGAAAAAAATAAAAATGAGATACACAAAAAAAAAATTTTGGAACCGAACCCGAGCGTTCGGTCTATTTCGCTTAAAAAAAAATTGGAACCGAACACGAGTGTTCGGTCTATTTCGGTTGCCAAAAAAAGGTTTGAAAAAGAACAGAACTTCGAAAATAAGAAAAATGAATTTGAGAGAATAATACAAAAGGTTTACAACCAAAGAAACTATCTTTGAGTGATAAGCTAAGATCAGATGATATGACCGAACCCGAGCGTTCGGTTCATTTCGGTATACCAGAACAAGACCCAAACCCGAGCGTTTGGTTCATTTCGGCACACATGAGACCCGAACCCGAACGTTCGGTCTATTTCACTTCCAACTTTTTAATTTTGAGAAGTAGTCTTTGGTACTGACTCCGATTCCATCATTCCTAGCCCTTGTAGAATTTTGTTGAAAGATGCTTCAGGAAGAGCTTTGGTGAAGATGTCAGCCAGTTGATCAGTGGTTCGAACAAAGTGAATTTCGACGTTCCCATCTTCCACATGATCTTTAATAAAGTGATACCTCAGTGCTATATGCTTGGTCTTGGAATGTTGCACTGGGTTATGACAGATCCTAATTGCACTTTCTGAATCGCAATATAGTGGGATCTTTTTCATATTGAGTCCATAGTCCCAGAGCTGGCTTTGGATCCAAATCACTTGATATGTACAGGAGGTAGCTGCGATGTACTCTGCTTCGGCTGTAGACAGCGATACACATGTCTGTTTCTTTGATTGCCAGCTAACCAACTTCCCGTCTAGGAATTGGCAGCCTCCAGTGGTGCTTTTCCTGTCTAAACCACAACCTCCAAGGTCTGTATCTGAGTAGGCTTGAGCAAAGAAAACTGAGTTTGATGGATACCATAAACCGAGAGAGGTGGTTCGTTTCAGATACCGGAGTATGTTTTTCACTGCAAGCATATGGGGTTCACAAGGATTCGCCTGAAATCTAGCACAATAACAGACAGAAAACATTATATCAGGCCTGCTAGCAGTAAGGTACATTAAAGAACCAATCATCTGGCGATATAACGTAATATCGACTACCGGTTTTTCCAAGGATGGTGTGAGCTTGGTGCCGAATGCCATTGGAACTTTAACCTTTGAGTCTCCCATCATGCCAAATTTTGCAAGAAGAGTCTTGGTGTAAGCTTCCTGGTTGATAAAGATGCCTTCGGGTCCTGTCTAATATTTAAACCAAGGAAAAAGTTAATCAGACCCATTGAGCTCATTTCAAATTTAGTCTCCATCAGCTTTCTGAATTCAGCTGTTAAGCTAGGATTCGTTGAGCCAAAGATGATATCATCGACATAGATTTGAACAATCATAAGGTGGTTACTTTCCTTCTTACGAAAGAAGGTTGGGTCAACCGAACCTTGTTTGAATTTTAATATCTTTAAAAACTTGGTTAGCATTTCATACCATGCCCTAGGTGCTTGTTTCAGACCGTAAACCGCCTTGTCCAGAATATAACAGTGATTGGGGTACTTTTCATTAACAAATCCAGGAGGTTGCTCCACGTAAACTGTTTCTTCAAGTTCTCCATTCAAAAAGGCGCATCTCATGTCCATTTGGTAGACCACAAAGTTCTTGTGTGCAGCATAGGCCAGAAATATTCGAACAGATTCCAGCCTCGCTACCGGAGCAAAAGTTTCCTCATAATCAATTCCTTCCTCCTGGCAGTATCCTTTCACCACGAGACGAGCTTTGTTTCGAATCACATTGCCTTCCTTGTCCATTTTATTTCTGAATACCCATTTGAGACCAACAACTGAGGCTTCTTTAGGAGTTGGAATGAGGCGCCACACCTTGTTTCTTTCGAACTCGTTGAGTTCATCTTGCATAGCTTGAACCCAGTCAGAGTGATCAAGAGCAGTATTTACTGTCTTCGGTTCAACTTTTGAGACGAAAGAATTAAACATGCAAAACTCTACTTTTGAGAATAGAGAAGTTTTCTTTGCCTTCAGTTGAGATCGGGTCAGGACCTTTTCAGAGACATTACCCATTACCTGGGATACAGGATGATCTCTGGTCCACTTAACAAGAGGAGGGTAATTTGGATCATAGGATGGATCCAATTCAGCATTCACCATTTCTTCCAATTCAGATTGACTATCATCGTCATAGAACATATCGGCATTCTCCCTGTCGACTGATGAGCTTTCCGGTGTAGCTGGACTTTCTGGTGCTACAGGACTTTCGGGTGTTGATGAGCTTTCGGGTGCAGTTGAGCTTTCGGGTGGAATTGGGCTTTCGGGTGGAACTGGAATGGAATTCTCCCCCTCAACTTGTGAGCTCGGTTGTTTTGATGAAGATGGATTCTCCCCCTCAACTGAAGCACCATGCTTAGGAGGTTTGTTTGAAACTTGTTCTCCTTCACCCATTCGTTTGGCTGCTTCTTCGCCAATTTGCTTCAGATGGTCAACCTTGTTATCTGCTGCCTTGGCCTCCGATAGAGTAGCTTTCTCAGGTTCATCGAATAATTCCATAAACTGATTGAACAGATTAGCAATGGAAGCCGTGACATGACCAGTTTGAGCAAAAATCTCTCCAATTGCTTCTTCAGTAGCCTTTAGCTTTTTGACGTAGTTGTCATCGAAAGTCACATAATATGTTTCTTCGATCTTCCTCGAACGCTTATTTAAAACCCGGTATGCTTTGGAAGTAAGTGAGTATCCCAGAAAAATTCATTCATCAGCTTTAACATCAAACTTGTTACGATGTTCTTTGGCGTTGAAGATGAAGCATCGTGAGCCGAATACATGGAAGAATTTTACGTTCGGCTTTCTGTCATTTATAATCTCATAGGGAGTAAGAGAAAAGAGCTTGTTGAGATAAGACCTATTCTGCGTGAAACATGTTGCAGCAATAGCGTCAGCCCAGAAATATAAAGGAAGAGAAGCGAAACTTAGCATGGTTCGGGCCGCCTCACATAAGGATCAGTTTCGTCTTTCGACAATTCCGTTCTGTTGAGGTGTGTAGGGAGCTGCGAAGTTGTGACTGGTTCCTTTTTATACCAAAAAGTCTTTAAATTCTTTGTTTTTGAAATCCAGTCCATTGTCACTCCTGATGTTGCGAACAACTTTTCTCAGTTGCACTTCAACCTGCTTAATAAACGTCTTTAGCTTGAGAGTAGCCTCAGATTTGTGCTTCAGAAAGAACACCCATGTAAAACGTGAAAAATCATCAACAATAACAAGAATATACTTGCTACCGCCAATACTTTCTATTGATGACGGACCACATAAGTCAATGTGAAGCAACTCAAGTGGTTCAACAACTTTTGTGTTTATAATGGATGGGTGACTTTGACGACTTTGCTTCCCCATTTCACATCCAGCACACAAATGTTCACGATCAAACTTGAGCAATGGGAGACCCCTAACATGACCTCCTGTGACAAGCTTGTTGATGTCTTTGAAATTGAGATGTGAGAGCCTTCGGTGTCACAACCAGCTTTCGTCAGAATGTGCTTTGGATAAAAGACATATAGCTGGATTTCCTTTGATAGGTTTGAGATTGAGAGGAAACATTTCGCCTTTACGTTTTGATTTGAGAATCACCCTTTTTGTTTTCTTTTCTATGATTTCTGAACCCTCATCGTCAAATGAAACTTTGAGACCGGTACCTCCTACCAGTTGGGATACACTGATGAGATTATGTTGTAGCCCTTCAACATAAGCTGTAACGCCCGTAGATCCGGGCTAGTCAAATTAGAGGCAATAGGGGTCGAAAACGACTTTTCGATAAAAGATTATTTAGAATAAATAATCTTAACCAAGTTGTAGTATATGTCACGAGGTTTCCGTACATATAAAGAACGCCGAAATCCGAGTTATAACGAAGAAGTTATGACCCGTCGAAGTTTCGCGACAGAACCAGCACGGCACCGGGAAGCGTAAATAGTGAATTTACGATAAAGCGAGATTTAGCCTTAGCAATCTAAATGAAAGTCGTAGAATATGTTAAACTAAGAACATCGATAAAAAGAACATCCAAATCTGACTTCGTATGAAGAAGTTATGATTTTTCAAAGTTTCGGAATAGCAGTGTACAGCCCGAAATTTGAATATTAGATCGAGTGATTTTTAGCCGACACGACCTAAACGAGAATCGAAGATCTCGTTGAGAGTAGCGTAACAAGAAAAAGATGGGCGAAAATGGATGTCGGATGAAGAAGTTATGAGGATTTAACGGACCAATCGTGTCTCGGCCCGTTAATAATATAAAATTTAAAATCGAGCCAAGATTAGCCGACGAAGTCTAAACGAAAGTTGTAGAGTACGTTCCCACCTTCGCGTGGATATAAAGAACGTCAAAAACAGAGTTCTTATGAGAAAGTTACGAATTTTTAAAGATAAATCTTGAATTTGCGAAGTCTAATGCAAAAAAAAATGATGACGTGGCATGATCTAGGCCGTTCCTTGTTGCCCACGACTTGCTTCGGATGGATGATAGCTGGCTCGCTACTCAGTGCGTACAAGAAAGGAATGCCCCGCGTTCGGAATCGCTTGGCTTCGGAAGATCCACGTAGCCTCGCAGTACGCCTCGCGTCCGAAGAGGTTACGCCCCGCGTAGGTCCGATTTGATCCATCCGATGGGTGCGAGACAGCTGGGTCCGAGCTGATGATCTTATCCGAGGAGTACGCCCCACGTAAGGTCCGAACTTCGGCCTATAAAAGCCAGCGAAGGCTGCCGACTTTCTTGCACATTTTCCACTCTCTCTCTAAATTACTTTCTCTCTTTAGAGTTTCAAACCCCCCCTAAGCCCTAGTTAAACCCCTAGAACCCTAAGGAAGCCCCGAGGCTTTCGGAGTCCCGAGAAAAAGGAGTTTTTCGGTTTCGAAACGCTGCTCCAATTTTTCGCGGTTATCATTAAACTAAACCCTAGTGGTATCGATACTAGGTTTTATCCAAGGAATATCGTTTTGAGAGTATCGAAGCGCTGTCCGAGTGCTAAGTCACCACCTAATCAGGTGAGTGCATAGTTACTTTCAGCTTACACATAGATATGAAGTATTTTATACAAATTACGTGTTGTGTGTGTATATTATCTGTATACTTGCTATCTATGCTGGATGAACGTTTTATACATGTTTTTAATGATTTAAACTGTATATGTATTTTATATCTACAAAATGTGTTGGGTAAAACATGGGTAGATGTAATAGTTGTTGTGTGACAAAATAAAATAATGAGAGGCCTCGTTATAGCTGTTCTTGATGATCCAGTCATCTAGTGGAGTATAGATGACGACCACGGACTATTCTAGATAGTCCAGTGGAACACTAGCAGGCTCGCAACCTGTAGGTGTTTATTCGAACTGTGTGTTTAACCGAACTATGTGTTTATTCGAACTGTGTGATCTGTGTGATCACCAGGTATACTCCATCCCAATGATAGTCCTTTGACTAGGTCCCTTGTGTTAGATGTTTTAGGGACGTAATGTGAGGATAACGGGAATGGGTAATTGGGTTGATTGTTTAATGTTTAAAAATAATAATTATATTATTGTGGGTTGAAAACCCTATGTGCTCACCAGGTTTCCCAACCTGACCCACTCAGTTTATTTATATCACAGGTGTTGATATGAAGTGACATTACACTGAGAGATTTAAAGAGATGTAGATCACTAGTGTAAATAATTGTAAGGTCTGTTTATGCTTATGTTTCTGTATTAACGATGACATCCCAAATGTTTTAAAATGAAATAAATACGTTTCTTCGAAAATGTTTTAACAACGTATTCACCATGTTTTTCTGGGAACAAATTCCGCAACATTTTTATAAAATGAAGTACTCTGATTTTTATAAAGCATAAACAAAATCGGTCTTTTATGGCCGTGATTTTGGGGATGTCACATAAGCTACCTTTCTAATTGTGAAATCTCCATTGGTTATCATCCCATAACCCTTTATTGTTCCATAGGAGTTGTTCCCGAACTTGACATTCCCACCATTCTGAAGAGATCGAAATTCCCTTAGCTCCTCCTTCCTTCCTGTCATGTTACGTGAGCAGCCACTGTCAATGTACCAATCCTCGTCGAACTGCTCGTCACTAATAACCTGCAAAAAATTAAGCAGATTTAGGAATCCAAAGTTTCTTGGGTCCACATGAGCCTTTCACAGGAACAGGAATAGTAAGAGAAACATCAACAAGATATGTTCTTTTTATTAATGTTGTTTCATCTTTCTTCTTAATGGTGTATACTTTGATTTTGTTAGGATTAGCAGTCGTTTTGGTTTCAGGTTTTGGCGTTTGGGCCTTGGACTGCTTCCGGTCATTCTTGGCAGAGGAAATCTTCGCTTTTCCTTTCAAATCCTTTGATGATTTTGAATTTTGAGCAGGAACAGAATTAGGTTTAGAAGAGGATCGAGAATGAGAAGAATTAGAATGGGAATTTCTTCTGACTTGCGGTTCGATATAACCCTTTTGTTTTTGGTCATTGGAGGGACCGAACCTGGACGTTCGGTAGCTATTGCTTTCGGGACCGAACCTGTACTTTCGGTTGCTGTTTGAACCGAATCTGTCCTTTCTGTTGTTGTTGCTCTCTGAACCGAACCTGTCCTTTCAGTTGTTATTGCTCTTTGAACTTTTATAGTGATAGGAGAAATGGGCGTTTTGAGATCGCCAAAACTGCTTTCGCTTTGAGAGATTCTTTTTGTATCTTAGATTCCTTTGCTGCTTTTGATCCTTCACTTGTTTCGGCTGTCGGTGGATGTTAGCCTTTTGCTTCTGCTTCTTGTCAGCCGGTTCACTTTTCACAGATGATGTTTCGCTTGTGGAAGTGACTTCTTCTATAGGTATCTCTTTTGTGCCACTTGTGTTTGGCACGTCAAAGTTGTCAGGCTTGTTCAGTGGCTCTGGTACATATCTGCCTTTGGTTTTCCAGGACGTCCGCTCTGACAGACCAACAGTTTCGTCGGCATTATCTATAGGAGCAGACCAGAAAAACTCATCACATCCATCTGTGTTATCTTCGTTCACTATGGCAATGAGTTCGGCTGTTTGATGTTCGGTTACTCCTGTGACCTTATACACTTGATTTGGTGTTGTTCTCACCTTTTGGTACACGACAGCCTTTTCTTCAAGAATCGGGGACTTATTTTGGGACAATCAAGCAAACTCCACAGAATTTTCAGAAATAAGATTTTTGTGGTTTTCGGGTTCGCTCTTGACAAACTCAGAACAGTCGACTTCATCCTCTACAGAAATTACACTCATATCATCGTCCTCATTAAGTTCAGATGCATTTTCAACATCATTTTTATTTTTTGAACTCAAATTGGCATTCAATGAGTCAAATTTTTGTATGGTTTCGGTCCTCAGTTTCAGCTTATCGTTTTCATCCAAAAGATTTTTCAGCATGTCCTTATGGTCTTTGGACTTTATGAAAGATTCTATTTTGTCCAGACCATACATGTAAGAGGGATTCACATCATCAGACGATACAACACTTTCACAGTTGTATGCCTCAGCATCGATTTCATCCTCCTTAAACTCAAGGAAGGGTAAAATCATGCGATGAATTCTCTGCCCTATTTCACAATTCAGATGCAGTTGAGTGATGTTAGCATAAAGTCGTTTAGCAATCAAACAAAAAACATTTCTCTGTTTTAAAAGTTTTAAATTGTCTCTTTGTAAATAAATGTTTTCATCCTTAGACTTTATCAGCTCCGACTCTTTTTGCTCTATCCACATCCTTCGCTCCTCACTCTTGGATGACACCCTGCTTATTTGGTCAGTTAGGTTTGAATTGGTGACCCGTGTTTGAGTTAAACAACTATCCAGATTTGAGATTCTTGAATTTAGGCTATTTAATTCCTTTTCATATGATTTCTGTGGGACTTTGAATGAAATAAAAAGAGATTGTACCTTCTTGATCAATTCATCAAGCTCATTGATCTGCACACTGAGAGGTTTTGCTGTGAAGCATAAGTCCTCTCGCTCCTTGGTGTCCTCTTTTCCACCATCAGTATTGTATCCCCTCATGTGAGATACATCAGTCACCATCAAACACTTCCCACTGCTTTCATCACCTCTTGCAACATAAGCCTTTCCATGTGAAGGCTTTCTCACTTCATCATCCTCTGAGTCGGTTGACCATACCTGCACGCCACCGAACTCATCATCCTCTGCTGAACCCTGTACAATAAGAGCATTCATAGAAGGGTTAGTAGCAGCTTTCTTCCTCTTGATCTCTTCCAGCTTTTTCATCAAGAAAACCTCTTTGTTTTTCTCCTCATCCTTCTCTACCATTTTCTTCAGAACACAATCTTTAGCATAATGGTTCTTTCCTCCACAGTAGTAGCAGTTCACACCAGAATCTCCATCAACCTTCGCCTCTTTCTTTGGTTCCTCAGTCTTCGGCTCCTCCCTTACCTTTTCAGAACTATAGCTCCCCTGCCAATTTCTGTTTTTATTGGTAGGAAACCTCTTCTTGATGAACCTCTTGGGATTGGACACCATCATAGCATAATCTTCTGACGTAAGATCATAGTCCTCTAGGTTCAGATCTTCGTCTTCCACTGCATTCTTGCCTTTTGATAGGAAGGCCAAGGACCCCAAACTTGAGACCACATTCTTTTCTTGCATGATAATCTTTTCTTGGGATTTCAGAATTCCCACCAGCTTTGCCAATGAATATGACTTGAACTACTCATGAGCTTTAACTGTAGACACGACAGCTCTCCATTCAGATCTTAGGCCATTCAAAAAGGTGACCTTCTGTTCAATCAACTTCCTTTCTATATCATGTTTGATCATCTTGCTAAGAAGATGATTGAAGTGATCAAATGTCTGAGTGACAGTTTCATCAGAATTCTGCTTAAATTCACCAAACTCAGACAAAAGCAAGGTCTGAATAGAATGCTCCAAATCTTCATCTGTGGAATATAGCTCTCGCAACCTATCCCAGATTTCTTTAGCAGTACTGCAAGAACTCACCAACCTAAATGTATCAGATTGAAGAGCGAATCAGATCAGTCTCAATGCTTTAATGTTGCACTGAAACTTTTCCTTTTCGTCTTGAGCAACGTCTTTTACATCTTTTAACAGATCATTATACTCTTTCTGAGTTTTAATGATTTTAGATGTTCCTGAGTGAGCAAATGGTCCAGACACAATTTCTTCCCAAATAAGATACCCATTATCTTCAGATCCGATGACATAATCTTCAAAATGATGCGCCCAAACTTCGTAATCCTGGGTGTAAAGAATAGGAATCTTTGTCGTTGATCCAATGTTGTTTGAGATGTTGGTAGGATTAGATTGAGACTCGTCCATGCTTGATCGTTTAACCTGTTTGAAAGATCAGACTTGTAATATGTAATATTAGGGCAAAACAAATAAATGATGAGTTACGTATTATGGAATGATGGCTCAATAAATATCAGTTAATGCGAAATAACCCTAATCGCTTCTTTCACAGAAGAGATATGTATGAATTACACAGCCTCCTGCTCTGATACCAATTGACGAGTTATAAAAACTCGTTGATCGATTAGATCTTTGTAATAGGTAAATAAAGAACGTAAAAACAGTGAGATAAAACACAAGTATGGATCTGAATGAGTCGAATGATTAGATTAACTCAATCCTCAGCAGAGCTCGATTAAGAACTTCCACTGTAGAGGATTCTAGGGTTACAAAATAAGAACGATGAATACGCTTGAAAAACTCTATCAATTCTTATCTAATCATTTCGTTCTAGGATGCATGCAAACATCTATTTATAATAAACCCTACATAAAACTCACGGATGGACAGGCCCATACCGGAGACAAAACTTGGACTAGCTAACGAGCCCAAAAGACGCAACACTAAACTGGACCTAACACCAGCCAAGAGGGGTAAGAAGCCTGAAACGCAGAAGGAGGGACTGGTCACAAAACCAACCAAGGGGCAAACCCCCAAGAAGCGAAAAACTGATAAAGCTGCTACTTCCCAACCTCAACCGAAAAAGCAGAAGAAGCCTGCTAGGAGACTTATTCTTCAATCCTCCAGTGATTCAGATTCTGAATATGTTCCTCCTAAGCAGAAGAACTCTCCACCTTCAGAATCTGAGAGTGAAAGTTCTGATGAAAAGGCTTCAGGCCGAGGGGACACTCCGCCTCGCTCCCCTACTCCAGAAATTACGGTTCGTTCTTTTCCTCCTTCACCTCCACCTATTACCATTCCATTTTCTATCCCTCCTATCTCTCCAATAACCACCTCTCAACCCTTCACTACAATTCCTATTCTCACTCCCATTTTGTAACGCCCGTAGATCCAGGCTAGTTAATTTAGAGATATCAGGGGTCGAAAATGACTTTTTGACAAAAGATTATTTAGAATAAATAATCCTAACCAAGTTTTAGAATATGTCTCAAGGGTTCCGTACATATAAAGAGTGCCGAAATCCGAGTTATAATGAAGAAGTTATGACCCGTCGAAGTTTAGCGACGGAACCGGCACGGCACCGCGAAGACGTAAATAGTGAATTTATGATAGAGCGACTTTTAGCCTTAGTAATCTTAATGAAAGTCGCACAATATGTTAACCTGAGAACGTCCATAAAAAGAACGCCCAAATCTGACTTCGTATGAGGAAGTTATGATTTTTCGAAGTTTCGGCTTAGCGGTGTACAGCCCGAAGTTCGAGTATTATATCGAGCGGTTTTTAGCCGACACAACCTAAACGAGAATCGAAGATCTTTTTATTAGTAGCGTAACGATAAAAAGACAGACGAAAATGGACATCTGATGAAGAAGTTATGAGATTTTAACGGACCAATCCTGTCCCGGCCTGTTAAAAATATAACTTTAAAAATAAAGTCAAAATTAGTCGACAGAGTCTAAACGAAAGTTGTAGAGTACGTCTCCACCTACGCGTGAATATAAAGAATGTCAAAAACGGAGTTCGTATGAACGAGTTACAAATTATAATAGCATATTTACGTATTAAAATAAAATATAAATCATATATACGTACACACACACACACACATATATATATATATATATATATATATATACATATGTATATATCATTAGAAAGGTATCGACGATGCGGTCATTATAAGACTAATGTTGAGTTCTTTTGACATTAGTTTAGTACAGATATCATTAAATCTATTTAAAATAGTATTATAAATGACTGTTTAGTTGTTTATATAACTATAAGGTCATTAAGTAATTATGGAGGGTAGTTTTTGTAAATTCAATTACTATAAATAATAGGCTTGGGCTCTCATATTTCTTGCACCATTCTCTTGATTCAAGAGTCTTTCTCTTCTTATCCCCCGAGCATTTCGGTCCCTCGTGATTCGACTTTTCTTTCTGTAGTTTTTAGTATAGTAAGGTGAGCGCTGAAGCGCTGTACGAATCTTTCTTAGAAAGATTCGGCGACGAAGTTCTGCCCCTGCAAAGCCCGACTAGTAGCTAAAATCCCCTTGTAAGTAAGTTATGCTTACCCTATTTTAATATAGCTTATATTTAAAATTAATATTGTTATTATGAACTTATAATAAATATTTGAACTATTATTATGACTTATATAAGTGTCGTTATAATATCTTTTTAACTACTCGCGGTACGGAGAATCTGGTTTAAAGGGCCGCATAGGGTTGTTGGATTTCAGAAGTGCTATACGCCAAAATGGTCCTTCCCTCCGGTGTTTTATGTCTGGCCCCTGTCCGTACATAGTGGTTGGAAAGTATTGTTTAAACGCTTATATAATAATAATAATAAGACTAATAATTAGTCACGGTAAATATTAAACTAAAATCTAGTGGTAATAATACTAGGTTTCGTCGAAGGAAATTATTTTATAGTAAACGAAGCGCTGTCCGAGTACCGAGTCACCACCTTCTCAGGTGAGTGCATAGTTACTTTCATCTCACACATAGATATGAAGTATTTTATATAAATTACGTGCTATGTGTACATATTATCTAAATACTTGTTGTCTTTGCTGGATGAACGATTCTATACATGTTTTAAATGATTTAAACTGTATATGTATTTTATATCTATGATAATGTTGGGGTAAAACATGGGTAGATATCATAGATGGAATATGAGTTGGATGATGAGTTGAGAGGTGTTATAGACCACGAGGTGAGAGTGAGAGGTGGACAACGTGAGAAGCCTTTTCCCAAACGATGGCCCCGTCATTCAGCAGAGTATGAATGACAACCACGGACTATTTTAGACAGTCCAGTGAAACACTAGCAGGCTCGTAACTTGTAGGTGTTGTGAACGATGTGTTCACCCGGTGTACTCTAAACCTTGGCAACCATGTAGAATTGGTGCCTAAACCTTGGCGATCATGCAGACTTGATGCCTAAACCCTGACGACTATGTAGACTTAGTGCCCGTTGTGTAAACCTTGGCGATCATGCAGACTTGATGCCTAACCCCTGGCGACTATGCAGACTTAGTGTCTGTTGTGTAAACCGTGGCAACGATGGATTTCGTGCTGATTCCTTAGGATGATCCTTAGGAATGAATGAACGAGGAATAACTGATTCTTAGGGTAGATCCTTAAGACTAAAGAAGATAATGGGGATGGGTAATTGGGTTGATTGTTTGATTGTTTAAACATAATAATTATATTATTGTGGGTTGAAAACCCTATGTACTCACCAGGTTTCCCAACCTGACCCACTCAGTTTATTTATATCACAGGTGTCGATATGAAGTGACATTACACTGAGAGATTAAGGAGATATAGATCACTAGTGTAAATGAATGTAAGTTCTGTTTATGCTTATGTTTCTGTATTGACGATGACATCCCAAATGTTTTAAAATGAATAAAATACGTTTCTTTGGAAATGCTTTGATAACGTATTTATCGTGTTTTTCTGGGAATAAATTCCGCAACATTTTTATTAAAAGAGGTACTCTGATTTTTATAAAGCATAAACAAAATCGGTCTTTTCTGGCCGAGAAAATGGGGATGTCACACATTTTCACAAATACAACTTCTACCACTACTACAAAACCTACCTTTACTGTTCCCAATCCACTTGTAACCAAAGCTCCTTTTACAACCGAACCTACTTTGACAACTGAACCTCCACCTTCTTTAAAACCCTTATCCCCAACACCATCTACTGAAACAACCCCTATTTTAGGCGGTGAGGACTTGGAATTCGATTCCACATATTTCAGTCCTTATCGCGTACAGAGTGAGGATGATGACGATGAGCCTATCACCAAACGTCATCTCAAGGCAGTAAACGACAAGCTTGATCAACTGCTTTCCTCCTCTTCCACTGGAGCTTATTCAGACACTACATTAAAAGCCTTGTTCTCTGCGGTCGTTGCTGAACATAGTGCCTCTTTATCTGCTGTAGCCAAGGCTATTGAAGCCTCCACTTCCCAATGTCAACAGGCTTCTCTTGCTGTTGATGCCTCTACTAAGGAGTGCAAGGAAGCGACCGCAAAAGTCGATAAACTAGTTTCACAAGCTCACCTGTTTCTAGATTCCTTGCAGGCTGCTGCTGCCAAGAATGCTGAAACTGTCAACACTTTAGTAGAGACTCTTCAAAAGATTCTTCAATCAGAGTGCTCCAACATTGCAGCGGCACGCCATGCCATTGAAGAAGCCAATGAATCGCTCTATGCTAGTGTCAACGAACGCTTAACTCAATTGGAAGCGGACTTAGCTATGGAAAATCGGCTTATGGACGAGCTTGACAGACGTACAGCCCAGCTTAAACTGCAAACACACAAGCTGCGTACTGCTAATGCAGAGATTAATGACCTCAAGTTAGAAAGGGAGGTTATCCGGAGTTCTGTTGCAGATGTTCACTCCATCCTTCTTCATCTCATTGAGGCTAATGATCCGCTTATCACTATCACTGTCAGAAGGCATTAGGCAGACAAGCTCAGACCGGCACTGGATGTTCTCAGCCGTATCGAGGGTGTTCCGGTGACTGGGGTCCAACCGAAATAAGGGGAGAGAAAGAGTCAAAGCAGCAACCTCCTCCTTCTAGCTCAAAACCAGCTGCTGAACCGAAGGGTAATGAAGCTTCGGTCAGTAACAAAGATAAGAAGAAGAAGAAGATTGGTGAAGACGACACAGACAATGAAGATGATGTCTATGTCGACATTCCCAAGAAGCCTGTCCTAAAGGATAACACTTCTAAAAAACAAACAGAAGAAATCACCAAAAAGCAGCGCGTTGAGCTAGAACAGAAGCGAAAGGAGGCGGAGCTCCTAGAGAAGAAGAAGTCTATGTTTCCTGTATGGATAAAAGACTCGCTTCAGCGGTTTGCAATCGACGAGCCAACTGTTCTCTGGCTCGAGCCAATAATGTCCTTTGGCCTTGATAACTCCAAGGATGCACAGTTCGATATGCCAATCACTTGAAAGGCATTCATCTTCCACTGCTTCAACTCGACTGTTGCTATTCCATCTTCGGACCCGAAGGTAGATAGGGATCTTTTGGAGTTTTACTTGGAGTTTGCTCAACCTCAATACCTGACCTGGAGCTCAAAGAAGATAACTACAGTCAAGGTGATGAAGCCCTATTCAGCAGGGAAATTTATCAATGTCAAATTTAGGGTGACTTGAGGAACCGAAGGCTCAGTCTACCATTTTACCCTTGCTGATCTACCAAACCTCAATCTCCATGATTGAATACTCCTCAACAACATTCTTCTATCGAATCCTCAGGAGTATCAGCCTATAATCGATCATGTCAAGCGTATGCTTGTTTGCTACATACATGATGTAGCAAAGATGGACCAGGAGATTGCCTCTACCATACACAAGCGACCAATGATCAAGACCATGGGCAGAGCGGGCAATGTCAATACCATGATCAAGGGGAAGATAGATTCAAAGTATCACACGGTTATGTTTCTCAGGGGCGAAGGTCAAAAATGTCTATTCGCTCTTGTCGACAAACACCTCTTCTCGACGACTTGTCTTGAGCATATCTTGGAGATCATTCAGAGGTGCGACCAGAATAGTGCTGCTGATAAGAAACTATTCATTGACATGCTGAGGTGGTGCATTCAGTTCAAACAGACTCTTCTTGCCATTATTCCTCGTCTGTTTAAAGTTATAAAGACTGTGAGGCATGCTCAGAAGAAATAATTTCTCACCTCATTTGACGCAAAGGGGGAGATTGTTGAGTCTATTGAGTTGCGTCATGGGCTCGGTCCATAGCCTAGTTTGAATGCTGGTATTGGGCCTGTCCAGCCGTGCATAATTTTGTATTAGGGTTTAGTATATAAGCTGCATGCATGCAGACTTAGATGTTATCGCTTTCATTGTTTTGTTTCACATCGTTTGTAAACCCTAGCTCGCCTCTACAGCGGAAGTTCTTCATCGAGCTCTGCTGAGGCGTGGCTCAGTTTTGAATCATAAGCATAAGTTTGATTCTGTTCTGTGTTCATACTCGTATTAATCTTAAACTGTTTTATTACTTTTATCGTTCTTGTGAAAGATCTAATCGATCTAAGAGTTTTGAACTCATCAGTGGATCTAGGAGATATGACATTATAATGCATGACCCGTTGGACTCTATTAAGGAGCTTCACCGCCTCTGGTGCGAGAAAACCAAATGTATCGAATGCAAAAGGAACAAACACATGTTGATTTTCTCTACATGCATTCTCGTGCTTTACCACTTTGCACACAGCGGCTTTCAAAGCGGCATGCCCAGCTGCGAAACCCCTGCTCCCCAAACCAACGAGAGGAGAGACCCCAGTAAGATTCACGCACGCATGCTTCCCTCCTATCCATCCAAAGACCAAAATGTCAGCCGGTCTAAGTATGGACCTGCCATCCTGCGGGTCCGTCAAAAAGTTCACTGGCGCTTCTTTCTTAACAGAAATACCAGCACGCCGACAAGCATCAAAAAGAACATCTCGAACCACATCATGTCTATACTTGAAACCAGGGAGCTCTCTACAAAGGCGTGTTCCCCAAGGTATCTAAACATGCCTTGCGACAAACTGGACATATCTCATTGATTGGGAATATGGGAATCATGAGGAGGTAACGAAGGATAGTTCGGTACTCCACAAGAGACATATGCTGGCCAAGACCATCAATAGGGATAGTTAGCAGAAAATCCTGAGCATGAGGCTCCCGCAGACACTCAAAGACTGCTTTCTGTCTGACAGTCATGTCGAAGTCGACTTCCATATCTTGGAAGATTTTGCTAAAAAGGGCACACGCCAAAGCTTTTTGGGATTTGGGGGGGGGGGGGTCCTTATTAGTGAAACCGCTACAGTCAAATCCCGGAATCATATCGCGGAGACGAGTCATAGCACATAGGTAATCCGAGTCCATACCATATATGCCACTGTAACGTAAGATGTGGTCTTGTAATGCCCAAGATTGGGCCCTCGAGGCTACAAATGCGTAGGAGGAAACCTCGTAGGCTGAGTACAAACCCAAACCACTGAAACTAATAGGTAAGGAAGCCAAGCGCCACTGAATGTCTCCAAAGAAGGGGCCTCCACATACCATCATATCCTCGATAGACCTGCGCAATCCTTTGTCAAAGAATAACGCTGCCTCTTATATGTGTACTTGCTGACATGTCTCTAAAATCTAAGACATCTGAAAGATGCAAACCCTTTTATGATGCCTTGAGAAATAACAAAAAGTTCGAATGGACATCAGACCATGAAAAGAAATTCCAATAGTTGAAGAATTACCGATCTTCGACTCCATTGTTGTTAAGATAAAATGACAAATATCAAAATTAAAATAAGGCAAAATCATAAAAATGAAATTAATAATACAATCTTTTAATGAGTGTATTTATAGAAAAACACTATAACACTAGGATCAAGCATAAGATTTACGTTAAAAACACTCAAGGACATTTGGTTTAGTGTTATCAAATATTGGAATATATAACACTCTCTTAAGAGAGAATGGTCCAAGTTGTGTGATAGAAAAAATGTTATCTAAGAATAATATTTAAAAGAAAGACGGTTTTTATTAAATAATAATAATAATAATAATAATAATAATAATAATAATAATAATAAAGAATTTATAACGTGTAGCTCTTACGTAAAAACCTTAACATACGATTTTATCAAATAATATTTCGAATTACATTAAAAAGATGTGTATGAATGCATTATTGGAGCTGGATTGATGGGGTAAATAAATAAAATAATAGCAAACACATCAATCACTCAATTTCAATGGGATAGAGGTCAATCATGAATTTTCTACTTTTCTTTTATCACATCAAATATAAATAGAGCAATTAATATATATATATATATATATATATATATATATATATATATATATATATATATATATATTCACAAAACATTTTATATTATTATTTATGTTATTTATGTTTCAAATAAAATTAAATTATAAATTTTTAAGAGAATGAACTGCTTTAAATAATATATAACAGACGTATTTTTTATATTTTCTTTATTGTATACGAAATATGTAAAATTTTATATTTATTTCGATTATTTTTGCTCGATTGTGTTCTATATTATACAATTGATTTTTCACTACTTAACTATTAATTTTATTATAATTAACATCAATTTCGTATTAAAAAACAAAAATACAAGCTACATCAAATTTGTAGTTGTAAATTTATCTTAAAAAAACCTGTATTTTAATCTTTTAAATATGGTAACTATTATTATAACAATTTTTAAACAAAAAATTAATTAAAAAGTTTTTGCATGCTGTGCTTTTCTCATATAACCCTTTCATAAATAAACAAAATCTTGTTATTAATATATACAAAGCTTGTTAATTTTATTATTTAAACAACAATAGTATGTAAAAACAAATAAAGATAGATCGTTGAGGTTGTTTATCAAATAAGAATAGATTTAATTAAAATATTTAATATAAATTGGATTAGGTTGTGAGATTTGCAATATTTATAAAAGGTAGATGAGTAATTTAAAAACATATTTATATTTTTTATCAATGTTTTAAAAATTTTGGATTTTTGTTGAATCTGTCTAGTGACAGTCCAGTTTAATTAGTTCGACTTCTGAGTTAATCCGATTTAAGAATTTATATAATTTCAATACCACACATAATTTATATAATTTCAGTGCCAAAAAAACTTTATAAAACCAAATGAAAAACATCATAACATCTACCATTTTAGTTAAAAAAATAAATAAATAAATAAAATACCATTTAAGCTCTAAAGAAAAGCTTATCAAGAATCCAATAAAAAGAAGTTCTTTGTCATTTTGAGGATCTACAAATTTGGCCAAATGAAGATTAGAAATCAAGTCACATGTTATCTCATTATCTTATATTCAAAAGTTTCTCATAATTACAAAGAGTGGATCTACAATGATTGTCAAACAAAAGATGTATAAAATGATAGGGTGTTTGATTATGCTTGTTTTTAGCTTATTAATGGTTCCACACCAGTATAAACTAAAAGGGTGTTTGAAAATGAATAGTTTATACATGTGACATGCCGCTAATAAGTAAGACACCCTTAACTTATCAACTTATAAGTTATAAGCTATACATTGAAAATTACTTATGATTTTTCATATGCTTACCAAACGCTAGATGTAAAAGACTATCAAGTCCAATTACACTGGTTTTTCTAAAAATCATCTCGTTCATTCATGTTTAGAAATAGAAATAAAATTGATTTTAGTTAAACCGTTCTATTCAGGGTGAGTCTTATGTGTATAAAAACAAAGTTAGGGCTTAGATCCCCCACTTTAGAGGACCACACTTAACCAAATTTGGAGTCCATCTAAATTCCCTATTCGGCTAACCATAGAACCTAAAAAAAAGACACTTAAACTTCTTATCTTCTTCTTCTCAATTCTTCAATCCTCAATTCCGAATTTCATTCTTCTTCTGATGTTCTGCATTGATTCACGGCTCCTTCCTTCTGTTTTTCTGCATTCATGACTTCTTCCTTCACAACTGAAGCCTTCTCCATTTATGGCTTTAATTGAAGCATATTCTTCCTTCTCCATAGTCCATTCCCGGCTTCAATTTGAAGGTTGTCACATGATTGAATTAACGGTAATATATGTGTTGTTTTTTCACTTTTCACTTTTTATTTTTCCATTATTTGTCTTGATCACATGATGTCATATGATTATCTAATTAGGGTTAATACTTACACTCTTAAAGCTGACGAGGGTTAATAGTTATTACTTTTTAGTTTTCAGTTTCTTATTTGTTCAATTATCTGATTTTTATTCCATTGTTCATTGATTACAATATATTATAGTCTACAAAAATCAGTGAATCAGGTTGGAATGAATTCGAGTTATCAGTTTTCCAGATTTGAGCTTTTCATGATCTCAGGGGCGGTATAATCATAATCCATATGTTCTATACTTATAGTAGTTGTCTTGGTGATTGTTCATTGTTATTATTAGTAAAATACTTAATATCATGTCAAAGAGAAAATATGAATCAGGGGTTTTAAAAAGGAAAAGGAAAAGGCAACAAGAAGCTTTTATAGAATCACAAAAATGATCATTTTTAACTTTTTTAACTACAAATAAAAATGTTGATAATGAACAAGAACAAACTAATGTTAATAATAATGCTCATGAACAAACAAATATCATGAATGATAATGAGCAAAGTAATATTGAAATTGATAACAAACAAACTAATAGTGAAAATGATAATAAACAAACTAATATTGATATTGATAACAAACAAACTAATAGTGAAAATGATAATAAACAAACTAATATTGATATTGATAATGAACAAACTAATAGTGAAAATGATAACGAACAAACTAATATTGAAAATGATAACGAACAAAACTAATAGTGAAAATGATAACAAACGAACTAATATTGAAAATGATAACGAACAAATTAATATTAAAATGATAACATGTCTTTAAACATATATGATCCAAGTAGATGGAATAATATTAGTACTAATTTAAGAGATTTAATCATAAAAAAAGTCATGTTAAGATTTATGATTTTAAATTTCCAAAAGATCAAGATTTAAAATGCTTTAATAATCTCTTTATATGCAAAAATTACCAAATGGAGAAAAATACGAATGAAGATGATTGATTTATTCCATAGATGTAGATAAAGTTTTTTGTTTTTGTTGTAAATTATTTAATGTGAATACATCTACGTATTCATTAGCACATAAAAGTAACAATGATTGGAACAATATTTCTAGTATACTAAAAAGACATGAAGCAAGTAACGAACACATTCATAATATGAGGTCATGGATTGACTTACAAACTAGATTATAAAATAATTAAACAATTGACAAACAAATCCAAGAACAAATAAATAAAGAAAAAGAACATTGGAAAATGTGTTAATAAGAATCATTGTTGTAGTAAAAACTTTAGGAAAAAATAACTTAGCATTTTGTGGAACAAATAAAAAGACTTATGAAGAAAATAATGATAACTTTTTTAACTATAATTGAAATGCTTGCGGAATGTAATCTTATTATGCAAGAACATATTAGGCGAATTAATGACAAAGAAATTCATAATCATTATCTTGGACACAATATGCAAAATAAACTTATTAGTTTATTAGGAGAAGAAGTTAAAAGTAAATTTATTAAAAGAATAAAAGAAGCTAAACATTTTTTAATAATACTTGATTGTACTCCCGATACAAGTCATAAGGAACAAATGTCAATTATCTTACGATGTTTAGATCTTTCGACAACTCCTATAGAAGTTAAGGAGTATTTTCTAAAATTGTTAATTGTAGAAATACAAGCGGTAATGACTTATATGGTGTTATAGTTGATAAAATTAAAAATATAGGACTAGGTATAAATGATGTTAGGGGTCAAGGTTATGACAATGGATCAAATATGAAAGGAAAACATCAACGTCTATAGAAACGATTGTTAGATATTAAACCTAGAACATTTTACACTCCTTGTGGTTGTCATAGTTTAAAATTAGTAATTTGTGATATGGCTAATTCGTGTGATAAAGTTAGTGATTTTTTTGGATTTATGCACTGTATATATTTAATATCTTCTTCATCAACTCAAAAGTGGAAAATATTAAAAGATAATATATCAAACCTAACACTTAAATCATTATCACACGCTCTTTGGAAAATTAAGATAGAAAGTGCAAAAGCAATTAGATTTTAAGCACCATAATTAAGAAATGCAATTTTACAATTATCCAAAATTGTAGAGATCTAAAAATTAAAAGTGAGGCTAAATGTTTACTACATATGAACTTGAAAAATATGAATTTTTATTAGGAATGATTATTTAGTATGATATTTTGTTTGCTATTAACGTTGTTAGTAAAAACATGCAATCAAATGATATGTGTATTGATGATGTTATAGATAAACTAAATGAACTTTTGTGTTTCTTTGAACAGTATAGAGAAAACATATTTGAAAATGTTTTAGATTATGCAAAAGAATTGACTTTAGAAATGAAAGTAAAACCAAAATTTCGTGAAAAACGTATCATTCAAAGAAATAAACGATATGATGAAAATGTTGCTAATGAAATTATTAAAATTCCTCTTAAATTATTTAAAACTAATTACTTTTTATATATAGTAGATAAAACTATTACTCCACTTAAAAGTAGATTTGAACAATTTAATGAGTTCAAAAATATTTTTAGTTTTCTATTTAGTATAAAAAAATTAAAATCATTTGATGAAAATACTTTAAAAGAACATTGTTTAAATCTTAAAAAATCATTAAAGCCTGATGATAACTTAGATACGGATGGTATAGATTTATTTATGAACTAAAATTTTTAAGACATATTATACATTTAGAACGTGATACAATTATTAATATACTTAATTACATTAAAAAGATTATTTTTTTTTTCCAAATGTATATGATGCCTATAAGATTATGTTAACTATTCATGTAATCGTTGCCTCTACTGAAAGAAAAAATTTTAATTAAAATTGTTAAAAAATTATTTAAGATTTACAATGTCACAAGAAATATTAAATGGATTAGTTATTTTGTCAATTAAAAAACATTTAGCAAAAGAAATTGATTATGAAAATTTTATTAAAGAATTTTTATCTAAAAATGTTAGAAAAATTAACTTTGTCTTAAATATATTCACAAAAAAAACATATATTGTACGTAATAAAAAAAATGTAACTCTGTCATTTATAAACTTTTTAGTTTATTATTACCGATATCAAACTCGGATAAATGATGGGAGCTTATAACATTAACTATAGTAAATGTCAAAGGGCCTCGGATTTTTTGTTCGTTTAGAGCCCTCAAACTGGTTGAACCGTCTCTGGTTCAATTCTTTGGTTTCCGATCCATTCAGTTCGACTAACTGGTTCGAATTGGTCTTTGAAACATTGTATTTTATCAGGTGATAAAAAAAGTTAGAGTAAATTAGTGAAATCGTCACTGTGGTTTGGTCAAAATTGCACGTTTGGTCCCTAACTTTTTTTTTGCACTCGGATTGTCCCTATGGTTTGCTTTTGTTGCGTTTTTCGTCCCTATGGTTTGGTAAAAGTTGCATGTTTAGTCCCTAACTTTATGTATGTAAGGGACGAAAAATACAATAAAATCAAACCATAGGGACGAACAACGCAACAAAATCAAACCACATGAACGATCCGAGTACAAAAAAAAAGTTAGAAATCAAACGTGCAATTTTAACCAAACCACAAGAACCATATCAGTAATTTACTCAAAAAATTATAATTATTCTTTTATCAAAAGTAACAGTTTAATAAATTCTGTTTCTTTTTACATATAATAATATTTTATTGTTGTTAATGAAATATAAAGTAAATGATTTTTTTCATATAATTAAGAAAGGGAAGAAGAGCCACGTAAGGAGAGAGGATTGATGTAACAAGGTCCAAGTCAGCAAAGTGGGTCAATCGATCACGTACACACTACCGCCATCAGACCCCCCGTGTTTGTCGCCTCCATTTTTACGTTTTCTTTTTTATTTGTTTATTATATAATAATTACATTTGTGGTAGGCTGTGCCACCGTCAATGCTTCTTCCTCCGCCGGTATTATTCTTTCTCTCTTTTCCTCTATATTAACGTTTTTACTTTTATCACTCCTACTTTTATATATAGCACACCATTTTATCTAAAATGCACTCTAAGCCAAACTAATTTAAATTTACGTTTATAATTTATAGTTTATACGATTAAAGTATAATAACTTTTGTTTAATTTTTTTTAACGACAAATTTAGGCGGTATTTGGCTTATCTTTTGAGAGGTCAAAAGTTCTTTTAAAAAAAATTGTAAAAAGTTAGGTTTTTGACTTTTCCAAAAAATTCATTTTTCTTTATATCTAAAATTCAAAAGTACCTTTTAAAAATGTTTTTACCAAACATCTTTCATCTTTTATCTTTTATTAAAAAGACTTTTGACCTTTCAAAAGATAAATCAAACACCCACCTATTATATTTCTAAGCTAACATACCCACTTATGTCTACCCACCATAAGACAACACTTGATATCGATAGACTAAAAAGTTCTTTATAATTTTTATTTAAAATAAATTTAACGAATCATATTATAACAAAAACGAAAAAGCAATATACAACAAAAATTGTAATTATGTTAAGCTATAATGATCATTTCTATTAATTAATTTTCAATTGTATATGATTACTTTGAGATTTTTTTTTTCTTTCTAAAAACAGATAATTTTAAATTTTATTTGTTTATACCTGATTATTCGATATATAATCATAATGGAAACAAATAATCATATATGAGTTTATATATGAATCTGTGTATTCCGTTTTGATTAAATGATATATAATTGTTCAAATATCTCTATTTATTTTTTTATTATTCATATATATTGTTGAATAACAACTATTCGTGTGTTGTTATAAGCAGTGAAATGTTGCTAGACGTTTGCCACATCTATATCAATCTATAATAAATCTTATGCAAGTAAAAGACTGAATGCTATATATGTTGAAGAATCATTTTAAAATGATATTACCGATTGCAAAAGTTCGAAACTTTTAACCAAATTTTTTAATTTTTAAATAAAAGGCAATCATTCCAATCCCATCCCAAAGAGTATGATATAACATTTATTTGTTTAAATATGTCAAAACATGAGCAAAAACCAGAGTAATAATAAAGATAGTAAAATCTAATAAGCGGAAATCTCCAAAACAGGTCTTCGATGCGACGCAATCAATTCGTGTCCTTCCTTATGCTATCAGACCCACATTTAAAATTAAACGAGTTAGCACAAAGTTTAATGAGTTCCCTAAGATACAACATACCTAATGTTAATATTATGGCCCCCATAGTCTTACACTCACTTCCACTACTACAGTTTCCCTACAATATTTCATGTTCTGGTCTCCCAATAGTCTTTCATGCAGGTGTTATCATCCCTCATAGTCTTCCATGAAAGTGTTATGGTCCGTACATAGTATTTCATACAAGTGTTATCTCTCCCCCACCCCGGTAGTATTTCAAACAAATGATATACCCCCTCCCCCAATTGTCTTTCATTGAAGGTCACAAAGACAATTTGGGATACATTGACACCTAGAGTGATACATAGTATAGTGAGAAAAATCACACGAATCCAATAGTAAAACTCAAAAGTAGCCTCTACACGAAACACCTAATCTAAATTCGAGACCAATCCTTAGTTAAACACTCAAAACCATTAAAGTTTTACCAAAAGTCAAACTGGTTAAAAGTCAACAGTCAAAGGAAGTGCGTTGTGACGAATGACTAAGCATGTCGCGAACCACTACACAATAAAATACTCACGAAATCCATCAAAGAGTGTGTCACGGCCCTTAACGAAGTGTGTCACTATTTCAAGCTTAACAACCATCTTTATTTAGCCCTTAATACATTAAGACTGGAAGCCCAAACTTCCAGATCTGATTCTTCTGAGTGACTAGATAGATAAAGTTTCCAACTTTATCCATTTACAATCCTTAATCTCTTTAAAACTCAAAAATTAACTCTATAAGGGTCAAAACTCATGCATGACACAAAAGAGAAAAGCATGCAAACATAATTTCCTTCATATAACAAGTTTGGAAGTCAAATATGTCATCTATAAGGTTCTGGAGTTCTCCAAACTCCAAGGACATCAAGAAAGGGGACAAAAGCTACCTACAATCCCACAAATCTAATTCTAAAAGGAAAAGCATCAAGCCTGAAACTTTTTACTTATAATGGTCTTAAAATGTGATGAGAATTTTGGATCTAGGTCATTGCTAAGCTTCCTTGCAATAGGAGTGATCTCCCTCTTCTTCCAATCTTCATAAAGACAAAAAAAAGGCTTAAAACTCTCTATGGTGGCTAGGGTTCAAAGATGAACATTTCTAGAGGTGGAGGCTGATATATGAGGAAAACCATGGGGATAAAAACCTTTGAATAGGGCCCAAGTCCCAAGAATTAGGGTTTCACCATACAGCACAAACGTGTCGTGACCTCCTTAGCATTGTGTCGCAATCAAAACTAAATTTTAGCTTTGTGTTTTCTTTAAATAAGCACATTGTTGCGTCGTATTTTGGTAAAAAAAATATTGGGTGTTGCAACTCTCCCCTATTTATCTAGATTTTGTCCTTGAAGTCCTCCTTCGCAAGTCATTCTAGGTACTTCGGTCGTATTCCATTATGGTCTTTCCAAACAGGAAACTTCCCAATTCCGATTATATAAATATAAAAAAATACCCATGACCGAAGATCCATTGGTCCGAAAATTCTAATGGCAAAGATTACCTTCCAGACATACATACCAAATTGACCCCCCTGAAGAGAAAAAACATTCCTATAGAACAGACGAGTATGCCTCCTGACGACTCACAACTTCACATCGCAACTGGTGTCTCTATTTAATTTGGTCAGTCAACCACCTGATAAACACCCAAGGGTACTACAACGAGTTCATCGGTTTGAAATATCCATAACCCGTACTCCAAGATTGGTGATCAAACTCACGGTATGATGCTCTCATTTCCATGTAAGATACCACAAATACTAAAGCTCAATGGGAGACTCTTAAAGCACAACATTGACATTTTGACAATTCAGTCATTTCAAAAAGTTAAACCATTTCATGTCATACACAAAGTTAACAAAGTCCTCCCATAGGTTTCTAAAACCAAATTGTGTCATGGAAGAGTGGGAGACATATACCTATGAGTCTTAACAACACAACTGTCAGGTTCCACCTGCACAAGTTGCATCCATGTAGGTTCACGATAGGTCATGGCACCACCCATCTACTAGAACTATTGGCTCACTATACAATTATATTCTTGCTACCATCCCACATCAGGAATGAATACTCACGACTAACACCTTGGTGGGCCTATAGGCACACGACCACCATCCCACCGACCTGAAGGAACCTATTCATCATCCCCCTTGACATCTACCAGTCACACCAAATATCACGAGATATACCAAGCTAATACGAAACCACCCTAAAGTCTATGTTAATACTGATACATCAACAGACGAATACATAGTCGTATGTATTCAGGAAATAGGATAAACAGATGAATGCTTGTTCCTACTTAAAAGAAAGATATCATACAGGAACCATGCAATAAAGATGGACCAAGATTTCTCAAGCTATCTCATTCAGATTACATGCAACCCCTATGAAATTTACTAATGGTCTTCCAAATTTCACACAAACCATTACCGAACCACCCTGTCAGAAATACATACACTAGAATATTATTGAATATCAGCTAATCGCATACCAACAGAGCAAAAATCATCACATCAAACGAAGCGAGGCACCCAGACCTTGGAAAGATCTTAACAAATTTTTGACAATGACATGCTAACCCAATAATACTACTATTCCCAAAAAAAATTTGAAATTCCCCCACTGTATCGCCTCATTCTCTGATTGATTTGAAAGAAAACTTATCATCTTGATTAATTAGGTGCCCAAAACTAAACCTCCCGCCACCATGGTTGCACTTGGAGCACTTAGCGTAGAGTCGCTCCCTTACCAGAACCCATAATATTTCATGCTATAGACATTCAAATATCATTAGGCATCAACGATAATCACCATAATGAAGCGATTAAACATCGGTCAAAAAATTTCAATCTATCAATCCCATAAACACTATCGACATATTAACAAATCCTAATGGCATCACGAAAACTTTTAACGATCATAACCCATCTTTAAGGATTTCCTTTAAATTCCATTTTTCTCACTCTCATTTGATGATATCCTAAGAGAATAACAAACGAAGATAACATTCATCCTCCTTTAAGACTAGTCAAACAATTTTCGATCCTTATAAATGGATAACTAAACCTTACTGCGAGCTCACCAAACACCCTAAATTCATTACACATTATGAGTTTCCTTTACTTCTTCTTTACTGAAAGACTTGGCGCTCCCCATGGTGTACGACTCGATCGACTAAGTTCCTTATCTAGTAGCTCCTATGTTGTGAGGAAATTCATGCACCCCTAGGTATAACCCTATATGGTGCTTGGCTACCCAATCTACACCAATGATCTGTTCAAATCCAGAGTCCTAACTAAAGCTTAGAAGGAACTTCCCAAAAAATCCTTAGAGAAACACATCGGAAAAAACTTTATCATATGACACTTTGGTGAGGAACTATGTCACTACACTTTCCACGAGGTAACAACCATAAGTCCAAAACCCTGCATACAAGTGTTGTACATTCCTTTTGCCCTAGATGTCAAATTTGAGGTCGAGCTACTCCTAGCACCCTGACTCTGATTAATCAGTTCTCCCCTACTAGGGTTTAGATTATTACTTGTTTTCATCCATAATCCATCCGAGCATTGAATTGGGTCAATCATTCCATGCCAACCTCGATGATCAAAATACAACATAAGGAATATGATAGACCTTCAAATAATTAACCATGTCCTACAATCCTAATAAAAAAATAATAGGAAAAAGAGTTAAGTAAAAATTTCTAATCCTATGAAATTCCAACCCTACATAGATCCCCGATGGTCTAATAGAGTCTCTCGACCGCTCTATCAATAGCTTCAACAATCCTCACATAAAATTTTCAATCATGATAACATCAATCAATCTAACCGCATAACTTGCTCATGATTTTAAACCAAATCGTTTAAGCAAATGATTAAAAGAATACAAGAGAGATCATAAAAATAACTAAAAACATACCATCAATAACAACGGTTGTTGGATCTAATATCACCCTTGTTCACCACCTAGGATAATCAACTTTGATGTGGCCTAACTGATTGCAAATAAAGCATAGTCCCAGCTGAATGACCCTCTTGCCTACATTTGAAACCCCTAGATACAACTGCACGAGAAGTACCCTCTTTAATTTTCCCATGCTTACCGCAACAACCATGACTGCCTAGACCATCTAAGCAAGTATAAATAGTCTTGAATCTCTTAATTATCGGTGGTGCCGGAACCTACACTTGATCTCCCATGCTTTTTTGGGCCTCCAGCCTGGACTGTAGAAAAATATGCTTGCTCATCGTCAGAGACACATGCTCCTCCCAAGATCAGTTTGAGAACTCTTCCCACAAAAGGTGTCTTCTTGGCCATGGTAATCGACTAGGCAATCAAATCACAAATATCCTTTGCTGCATGACACAAAAGGTCCATAACGAATAAGACTTTTTCCTCCTTAGGGAAAAAAATGATGTAAAAGGCACCCTCCAATTCCTCTATCCATTCAATACTAAGAGCCTAAGATTTCAATCCTGATGGGTTTTGAGCATTCTAACACTCCTATGGTGTACATGCAACCCTATAAACCTTGGATCTATGTTTTCTCTCTTATACATGCAAATATTTAATATTCCAAGGTTTCATCCTAACTAGCATAATAAGAAGCAACTATACTACAAGAATCTAGTAGAATGACATACCTTTTGATGTTGTAGCTTGATTCCATGGAGCTTAAGAGCCTAATGCCTCAAATGTGACACCTCAAATGGTTCACACAACACCACCAACAACTTGGAATAACTTGAGAGAGAAGTTCTTATGCTCAAATCGGCTATCCCTCATATGTGAAACCCTTAGTCTGATTTCTTGAGCCATGGGGTCCTTATATATTGTGGCTATTAGGGTTACACCATGTAACTCATGTCTTTCCATATTCTTCATGCTCCATGGGTTAAAACCTCCATGGAGTATCCATGGGTTACTCCATGGGTTTTATCCCAAAATGAAGAACTATGGATCATAAGCCCATATATATAAGAATGAATAATTTACACAATCAATCCTCATATATGTAATTAGTCTCCTTTTGATCACAAAATCAATTCCAAATTAATTCTTGATCAATACTAATTAAATAATATGATTTCATATTAATATATTAGAACTTATAATATATTAACAAATCATAGATATCCTTTTCTCATAAAAGTCTATCCAAATTGTTCCGATGCCATGCAACCCAAATGGACCATGCCAAATCAGGTCAAGTACATACCAATTATAGTTATGGACTTAGACACTAATCCAACAGTCTCCCACTTGGATAAGTCTAAAACTATTATTGTGTATGACTCTGCAACCCGACTAGCAATTATAGCTCTTAAAAGCTACTGTGGAACTCTGAACAAATCAATGATGTGTACATTAGATAAGGGATTATATATTCCTCCATTCTAGATATCATATGGACTGAGACATGGATTCTAATCATTCTCTCTGTCCATTTGTTTTTTTCCCGATTTCTGATTTATGATGACTGACTAATTGAACAAATCAAATCAGTCTAGGCTTTGCCAAGCACTTAGAGGTGTCATCACTAAATTATCGAGGGGCCCACATATATCGCTTTTATCCTATCAAGGATAAAAGGAATGGATAAACCTCGACTCATATGCTTGTTCAACTACTTGTTGAATCATACATAATGGCACGTTTTATAACATCGAGTTACCAATGCGTTTTCGTACAATCAATGTATAACCAACTCATAGGCAGCAAATCATATCTCTAGGTTTGAAGAATATAAGATATTATCGTCTCATGATCACTCGTGATAAAATCCATGAAGTGAGTCAAATGAGCGTGGGTTTATTCCAATACTCAGAACTTATGATCACTCATGAATGTTGTAGCAACTCTTGTTATATCCAACACCTTAGACATCTACAAGCCAACTTCATGACAGTCCTGATTCATACCTACTTCCAACATATGACCGACTGTGGATGGTTTGAATAACTTAGTCATTCGGGAAGAATGACCTAGTTATTCTGGAAGTCAAAACATGCAAAGTGAAACACAAGAATAATACTAATTCAATATGGCCCCAAGAACCTTTGAGAGTAAATAGAACACCTTTTATTTAAACACCATATTGATTACTCATTATTCATTGTTTCAAATTTATCAACTTAATACTTGAATTAAAACAATAGTTGTCCCATGCTCCAAGCATGTACACTATGTTTTCTAAACAATAGTTATGCCATACACCAAGTATGTATACTATGTTTTTCCAAACATTAGTTATGTCATACACCATGTATGCACACTAAGTTTGTCTATGATCTTTACTTTGTGAAATAGATCGATTGAACATAACTCCAATGATTCTCATTTCACAGTCCCAAATCCTTATCGTAAATGTAAGAATTCGAAATTCCTACCATTTACCGAAATCTGTTAGATTCTAAACTTATATGCATTGATCCTCTTGTAATGACTATGCACAAAGTCACAAGGACTTGTCCACATACATTACAGGGTATTCCAATGGATATCATTCCATGGAAACGAAGTCTCAAATTCAAAGTGCATTGCTTTGAACATCCTTCTTTCATTAAGTTTCCTAATCATACACAGATTTAATGAATAACTTCCACCTATAGGAACATTTCCATATTCCCATTTTAACTATCACTTCTGAAAAAAAGTGGCCACTTTTCAGAATATGTCAATATGGTCCTTCCAAAATTAACACTATACGTCCAACTGTCACTGAGTAACCAATCTTTGGTAAGCCTTATATTGTCCTCGACAATTGCTTAATCATTTTAGTCATATCCAATTCTAGACCTTTTCCCCTCTTAATGCCCCCAGGAATTTGGAAAATTTAGAAAGGATAAATATTGTAGCACATGTAATCGATCCTATACCCAAAGCATATGGGACACGATTCATGATGTCTCACATAAAGACAAGATCCTTGATCAGTATTTTGCTACAATATATTTTTTAATTTGCCATGTTTTCATAATTCGACTATGAAGAGGAATGTCGTAATCATAATCAAATTTTGAGAACGCAATATATATAAAATTTCCTTAAGTTGAGCCATTCCAACATAAATTTCATATATATATATATATATATATATATATATATATATATATATATATATATATCCTTGACTAAAGATTATTAAAATCTCAATCTAAGCTTTTTTAGAATTGAAATGAAGTGTATTTCCCTCTCCCTTAATTATAGCAAAACAACTTTTTCCCAATTGAAACTTTTGTTTTCTATAATTAACATTGCTAACTTGCAACAATTACTATAATTATCATGCTCCCACTAACATGATGATTATTAGCATAACATTTATGCTCCCACTAGCTTTGACATGTACTCAGAAATCAGCTGGACTTCCAGAAATCAATACTTTATTGACTTTCTTACCAAAGTTCAAATTTCTGATATGACATGCTTTGATAAAACATTATCAAAATCATACACCTATCCTTAGATAGCACACATGTGTGTTTAAACAATTTCCAGAACTATGAAAAGGGATGTCGTAATCATAGTCTCAATTGTTTAGACCTTTTCCATTTCTCACATTTCCATGTTAGTGTGTCGGTTAACCACACACGCTCCACTAATGATTTTGAGAATGTAAATATCACAATTGCTATCTACTTAAAATCTACTTAGTGAAAGCGTTTCCTCACCATCATTTTCATGAATCGGAGAGAAACCTTATGACACTTAGATTTTATGATGTATGTGTTCCTACCCATGTGAATTTGTCAAAACCATAATCACAAGATAAGGTTAGTGACAGATCCAAACTCATATGGACTGAACTTGTGCATTCTTAACTTCTTGTCACCTGGCAGCACAAAGGGCCTACAATTGCTTCCAAGTTGTTATGCAATCAATTGAGAACTCTCAAAACTCATATGCAAAGCCAACTTTAACTGGAATGGGCACAGAAATAGGAATATGTCAACACGATAGGTTATAAACCTCACGTCGTGTGCTAGTGATAAACTACAGGTTTTTATTCTTGATTAGATCTTGAAGCTTTTCAAGATCTTTAAGACTCCCACTTTCCTCTTGACATATAAGACTCTCTTGCCAAGAGCCACTCCTTGACAGACAAATATTCAAGAGATAGTGCGGATTCTTTATCAAGACAAACACTTTACACAATTGGCCTTAGTTGGTCTTTGTTTTATCCAAAACATCACAACTTACCAATTTCAAATGTACAAGAGTAGAACACATTTTACTCTTACATTTGACAAGTGTTATGAACCTTCTTTTAAGATATGTCACTCAATTTACAATCTTGGAGTATGACTCTAAGAATTTTTTTGGAACGAAGTATGAATCATCTTCTTGATTTAACCATTTCAACAATTCGTGATTCCTCTTCTTAGGCATAGGAATGCACTAAGATGTCCTTAGAGGACCAATTGTGATATGGTTTCTTAATCATTAAGATGATCACAAAACATGATACTAAAGTACTCTCCCTACTTTTTAGATTTGAGAAACTTTTATCTTTCTGCCTAATTTGATTCTTCTCATTCATTCTGCCATACATCAAAACTTTTCCAATATTTCAGAATTATACTTAAACTTGTAAGTATAACCATATTTAGTAAGCTTTAGTAAATCATGATGAATAGTCTTATCGATCTTTAGTGGTGGACTTGACCACTACACAAGAATATGTACTCGATCCCTTTAGTCCTTCACTTGACTCACTTATACATGTGAACAAGGAATTAGTCTTAATTTTTCGAAAGATGAAAATTCTCATTCATCATACGACTTGCATGATTCCAAGTTTCTTTCCACTTGAAACTTCGGTGATGAAAATCTTTCCTTATTTGGTAAATTTAGACACTACCACGAAAGAAAGAATCAAATTAATATTTCCATTATTGCTAGAAACATACAAGCATCAATTTTCCATAAATGCCATTTCAAGGAGATATAAAATAAAGTAAAAAAATTATTTATTTATAAATGCGGAAAAAACTTTTTCCTTACAATGCAACTTTAAATGAAAACTACGCTATTACATATTTTCTAGCAATCTATCATAACTCCTAAGTAGTAGCTAAAGAATCCGATCTTCGAACCATGCGATTGAAATCCATCTTCGTGATCAGATTCAACATACTCTTTCTTTAAGTTTCCTTCCCTTTGATTGATCCTGAAGCAGAGTCAAACTTTTTGACTTGACCTTCTCTCAGACCTATCAGGTAGTTAAGGCAGCTTCGCAACCAATGCCCCTTCCTTTGGTAATAGAACCATATGGACTCTTTGGTAATGGTACATGGGACTATCTCAAACTTAGCCTTTCTCTTTACTATTTGGTCAACCGAGTTGACTATGGCTGATCCCTTTCCATTAAGAAGAGAAAGCTTTTCTGGATATCCAATGTTACCATTGTTAATGTCCATGGAAGTTTGGGAAGTTGATCTTCTAATCAAATTTGCTTTACCAGTCCTCCAAATCATTGCTGATTCAGCAGCACCAAGCAAATAAATAAGATTATTAAGGGTCATGTCATAGTCTATTTCATGTTAGTCCCAAAGAAAACTCACTATGTGACTTAGAAAGTGATTGAACAACCAACTTTCTCTAGACTTTGACACCTAACTCTCCTGGCTTGTGAATATGTGACTTCATCTCCAAGATGTGAGCACACATAGACCTTGCTTGCCAATAGGGCTTGAGTGACCTTGGACTATTCAAGAACTTGTGGGTTAGGGAGAATAATTGGAGGAGGTGGAGGAAGAGAAGTATGATTTCCATTATCCAACCATGGAACATCATCTTCATTAGGAAAGCTTGTTCCATGAGATTTGGGAAGCTCATAGTTGTCTGAACCAGACATTAACAATGTGAGAAATTCAAGTTAGTTGAATTAAAGTCCTTAATATAACACCCAATATGAAATATTAAGGCTAAGACCCAACACAATATTTTATAACTTGGAAGATGGATGCCGTAACCCAAGCTATAAAATATTTGAAGGTAGGCGAATGACGATTCACTAATTTCCATCATGAAAAAAGAAATAATTTATTATGTTTTAATTAGATTTGAAACTCCTAGATTTTTTGAGATTCATTGAACTTTTCAATGGCATGTTTCAATCTCGATTGTGCCCTCTCAAGTTTTGTGACTGGGATGCCGAGGATTACAAAACAAGGTGTGAATAACCATGCAAATATACTTGGTACCCTTAATATTTATCACTTAATCGATGTGCCGGTTAACCACACGCGCTCCAACGATCCTATGATAAATATTAAGTTACCCTTTGCATACCTTGTTAAATCCAGGTTAGTGTGCCGGCTAACTACACACGCTCCACTAACGATTTAAGCAAAGTGCAAAGTGTAATTTCATGAGTTAGCATCAAATTCACATTTTCCCAAAGTAACTAAGATGGGAATTTATAAAAGGTTTAGTTACTTTATATTTATCATTATACTTATAATGAAGGGAGAATCATAGTCCTTGTCCTACCCGTTCGGCTAACGAACCTTCGCCAATCAAGGAAGCGGTGGGTGAGAGTGGACACCCATTAAACTGCCATTTTATATGCAGTAACCTTATACCCTCCTTATAAACCGGCTTCGTGAATGAGGCCTACTAACAGTAAGACCGACTTTGTTCTTATATATATATATATATATATATATATATATATATATATATATTATTAACTTATAATACTATAAAGTATAAGAGTTGAATTTCAACTTTCAAAATTCTAAGGGTTTAACTTGGAATTAAAGTATTCATGAGGGGAAACTTTACAAATTCCAAAACTTGAGGGCAAGTTTTGAACTATTCAAAAAATTTTGGATTTTCATAACTTATGAGTTTAATCAATGTTTTAAAAACTTTAATGAAGATACTCTTGAACATCCATAACTTGAGGACAAGTTATGGAGTTCATAACACAAAAAAACTCTTCAATTTTGTAACCTATGCATTTTAATGAATCTTTAAAAGAAATTACTTTTGGTAATCCATAACTTGAGGACAAATTATGGACTCCATTAAAAATACATTTAGATAAAGAATTAACTAACAACAATTTGCAAATAATTCCTATGATCTACCAAAACTCATAAGTGTATGAACAATCATATCAACAATTTCAAGAATTACATAAACACATATAAAACATGAAATTTTGATAATAACCTTGAAATTGGTTTACCATAATCATTACCACATCAAAAACAAGTTGTATAAGTCCAAAACAGTTTAAGGTAATGATTCTAGACCAATTACAGCCTTAAAACTCGAAGATATTATGACATCCCCATTTTCACGGCCAGATAAGACCGATTTCATTTATGCTTTTTAAAATAAAATTAGGGCAATCTTTCAAAAGGTGTTGCGGAATTTGTCCCCAAAACAAAATGTGATAAACATTTATCAAATCATTTCTTAAAGAAATGTATTTTTGTTTCATTATAAAACACGGGATGTCCACATCGATACACACCAAAGCATAAACAAAACTTACATTCATTTACACTAGTGATTTACATCTCCTTTAATCTCTCAGTGTAATGTGGATTCGTATCGGCACCTGTGATACAAATAAACTGAGTGGGTCAGGCTTGGGAGCTTGGTGAGCATATAGGGTTTTCAACCCACAAATAATAAATTTATTAATTTTTATCAACCAACAATAAATTTATTAATTTCATTAACGAGCAATAAAATTATCAACCCACAAAAAATAAATTTATTATGTTTAAACATCAAACAATCAACCCAATTCCCCATCCCCATTATCCTCTTTATTCTTAAGGATCCACCCTAAGAAACAGCTTTTCCTCGTTCATTTATTCCTAAGGATTAACCTAAGGAATAGACACGAATTCATCTTTGCCTATGGCATAGCTGCCAATGTTATTTATTAGGCGCAACTGCCTATAACATCATTTATTCTCTATTAGGTACAGCTGCAATTGTTATTTATTAGGCGCAGCTACAAATAACATCTTTTATTTTCTATTGGGCACAACTGCAAATGTTATTTATTAGGCACAACTGCAAATAACATCTATATCATCTTTCATTCCTCATTCTTTATCTACCCATGTTTTACCCAACATATTTATAGATATAAAGTACATATACAATAGAATCTGTATAAAACAATCTTTCATCTACCCATGCTTTATCCAACATATTTGTAGATATAAAAATACATATACAGTTTAAAATCTGTATAAAACATTCATTCATCATCCATCTCAAATAAACAAATAACATATATACACATAGCACATATTTTAAATAAAATAATTCATATATATATATATATATATATATATATATATATATATATATATATATGTGTAAGATGAAAGTGACTATACACTCACTTGATAAGATGACGATTGGACAATGCTTCGTCCCTTAAAACAATATTCTTCGATCAAACCGGGATGTTTCCTCAAAAACTGGGATTCATGCGGGCAAAGTTTCGGCTCGAAAACTCTTTTTCTCAAGATATTTGGGGCGTCGGGACTTGCATCGGGTGTCGGGATGTTATCGAGACTTCGGGGGGTTAAAAGTAGGCTTAATAATGAGAAAAGTAGGAGAGAGGTTGAGAAATTAGCAACCAAATTCGGCTGCCTTCGATATCTATTTATATGGTGAAAATTTGAGGTTCACCTCGTGAATTCGATCCTGATCATCTCCTAGGCTTGTCGTGTATCATATAGGCTCGAAAGTGTCATGCAATGAATTCAACTCATGAATTTCAATGTTCACCTCGTGAAGGTCTCGAAGTTTGTGCCCCGAACTTCAAAAATTCATATCTTTTGCATATGAACTCCATTTTTGATGTTCTTTATATTCACGCGTAGGTGAGATTATGCTCTACAACTTTCGTTTAGACTCCATTGGCTAATTTTGAATTTATTTTGAAAGTTATATTTTTAACAGGTCGGGACATGATTGGTCCGTTAAAAATTCATAACTTCTTCATCCGACGCCTGTTTTCGTCTGTCTTTTTACTGTTAAACTACAATCAACAAGATCTTCGATTCTCGTTTAGATTGTTTCGACTAAAAATCACTCGATCTAAAATTCGAGTTTTGGACTGCATACAATTAAGCTGAAACTTAGAAAAATCATAACTTCCTCATACGAAGTCAGATTTGGGCGTTCTTTTGATGCACGCTCTCGGTTTAACGAACACTACGACTATTATTTAGATTACTAAGGCTAAAAATCATTCTATCGTAAATTCACTATTTATGTCGCGCTGTGTCGTGCCGGTTTTGTCGCGAAACTTCGACGAGTCATAACTTCTTCGTTATAACTCGGATTTCGGCATTCTTTATATATTCGGAATCCTTGTAACATATACTACAACTTACTTAAGATTACTCCTTCTAAATAATCTTCCATCAAAAAGAAATTTTTGACGCTCATTGTCTCTAAATTGACTAGCCATGATCTACAGGCGTTATAGATGGCAGGTGTCACAACTAGGAATTTTGATGCCTTGTAAACATTGAACAATGATAACAAATGTGAACCAACAATGTGAAAGCATGTAGGATGCTTATTCAATAACAACTGAATTTCAATCAAACACTTTATACAAGCACTCCAAATAGTCAACAAAAAATTGGAAACCCTAGAAATCCCGGTTTAAGTCCATTCTAGACTAGGGTTTCCTTATTGGGCTCAAGGGGCCAATAAGCTTCCAATTTGACTATCTTGGGCTTAGAACTCTTAAATACGCTCTAATTGGACCCACTTCCATATATTTTAAATATTTTCGGCCATATTGGGCCTAGAATGAAATAAAATACCTAAATGGATCTTATTGGGCCATAACTAACATAATTAGCCCTAATAGGCCATAAAAATCATTTCTTGATTTACTTTGGGCCAAAAGCTATCTAATTGAACCATATGTGGGCTTAAGCACACAAGGCTCAATTTTCTTTCTTCCTTTCTCCTTCTCTCTGCCCAACCGACACAAAATGGAGAGGAAGAGTTGACTTTTAAGATTGCCACCTCATTAATACACCACATACTTCCATGCATGGACCAACATGCATCTAAGATAGTCACCTCAAATCTCTCTTTACTTCTTCTTGATTCTCGGCCGAGAGGAGACACCCACACACACTCACAAAATTCATTCCAACTCTTTCCAAATTCTCTCAAGAACACTTGCACTCATTTTTCAAAATTTTGAGATTTAGAGCTTTTCAAGGAGTTTCTTCCACAAAAATCATCATTCAAGGTAAGTTGGTGCTTAAGTCTATGATCTAACTCACTTCTTTTCATCAAAAATCACCTCTTAATCCATTCAAATTCATGATCTTGCATCTTAGAACCCACTAAGTTCGAGATCCATCCAAGGAACTTGCTAGGGCCGAAAATAGCACCAAACTTCTCCAATTCTTCTTCAAAACCGAAACCACAACTCAAGGTGAGCTTCATACTCCATTCTTTTTGGTTTTTATGATTTTTATGGGGGATAACACAAGAAAATGTGTAGATCTATATGTATGTGTATGCTATGTGTGATTTTATGCATGTATGTGTGTGATTTCATGTGTTTTTGTGATGGATATGTTACCAAAAAGGGTGTAAACCTGAGATCTATGACATGAGAAAGGAAACAAACATAATCTAAGGTATTTTACACTAAACAAGTCAAGAATAATAGCTTATAAGGTTATGATGAACATATTCTAACATAAAACCCATTTTTGGGCTTAAATTGATAAAAATACAAAACTTGGGATACAAATCGAGTCACGGTTTCTTGAAGGTCAAAAGGGTCAAAACAGTTTCTATAATCATTTTTCTGAATATTAGAATTTTCAAGGGACTTAAAATGTAAATTTTTAGCTTAATGGGCTAATTTTGGGCTTTTCGGCCCAATAAGCCTCAAAATGCGAAAAATGATAAATTTAAGGGGCTGAAATGAAACTTTCTATAAAACAAAGGGTAATTAGCATGACAAAATCATTTTGTGAGTCAAAAATGCTTTTCACTATCAAAAAGGACCAAAAATGTAAAGTTTTTAGATTTTGGGCCAAAACTGTAAAAGTTGTGAAAAATGGGGCTCTAACCGAGAAACACTATTTTGGAAGGGCTGAAGCTGTCAACAAAATAAAATTTGGGTTAAAATTGTGTTTTCATCAAATAAATAATACAAAAGTGTCAAGTAAAGGTTTTAAGGACTAAAAATGAAATTCTTTTATATAAAAAGACCAAAAGTGTTATTTTTATAAAAGAAGGGTTGTGAAAAGGTCAAATTCCACTTTTAAACAGATTAATTCATAAATACAAAATACAAGATCCACGACTACCGACGAAACGGAAAACAAATACACTATCAACAACAAATATTGTTACAAACGAAGTGATTCGGTCTCGAATCAATACAAAACAACAAGCGTTAAACCAAACCATCTAAATAAATACGCGATAACTACGATGAGCAAACTTGCAAACTTTGGGCTTGGAAGTTTCAAATCATGCTTGTTGGGCCTTGCTAGCCCATTACATGATCTTTGGGCCCAAAGGGAATATGCTTATGTGCTATTGGGCCTCCTATGACCCGATTTCATGTAAAAGGACTTTCAATTGCTCTAATGTGCTATTGGGCCCTAGTGGCCCATTAGTATTGCTAGCGAGGTCTTGAAATCAAATGCGAGTTGGGCCAACGTGCCTTTCACATTCCCGACAGCCTAAATAACTCACGGAATATAACGGGACTTCGTACTCCCCTTTTCCTCGTTTGTTAGGCTTTCGAGTAATCAAGGTAAACAGATTTAGGACGTTAATCAAAAGTAATCATGGTTGTTGGATTAAGTGAGTAGTAACGGGAGACGCCTTTAAGGATCGTTCGAAACCTGTAGTTATAAACTAGTCATTTTCAAATGCATGATTATAACGACTCACAAACCCTAATTAATCCAAAGCCACCCGAGTAATCAAAAATCATTCGTCGTGACAGTATAACAAATTGAGAATTCACTGTGTTTTATGTAATGGGAAAACATCGGGTTTTCCTGGAAAGTTCAACATTTTCACTTGCGCGATCATTACAGAAGTTCAACAGTTATACATGTTTTGAAAATCAACAAGCATATATTTACAGATCTTCACACTTTTTTTAAACATTGATCTTTTCAGAAAATATCGGATTTTCTGGGTTCTACAAACTATACCAAATCATTTTATCACAACATTGCTTATGAACTCACCAACATTTCATATGTTGACGTTTTTCAAAATTAACTTGTATTCTCAGGTAACAGGTAAACCGAAGAATAAGTACCAAGTAATGTCTGGATGTTTTGCTTATGATATCTATCATACAGTTTATGTTATGAAATTGTAATGTTTAAAACAATGTATTGGATGTAAACAATACCAGTTGTATCATTTCAGTGCATGGTGATGAATTATGTTATGATTCATGTATATTCATTGTGATGGTATTCAATTCAAGTGACAAGAGCCTTCGGACGTTTCTGCCGTCTGGTTCGGGGGTGTGACAAATTGGTATCAGAGCTCTTTTTATAGTGAACTAGCATATCTAACCACACATTGGTATGCAAATATAAACCAAAAAGAGGGACGAACACAACTCTAAACAAAACAAGTAAAACACAACGATAAAACATCTTTGCTTGTGTGAATTAGGAAACGGAACATAATACCGAACCAAACAAGATAATGCTAGCATCTCGGTTAAGCCGGGACTGTTCTTAGTCGTATCAAGGAGTGGATGTAGCCTGATCAACTACATTCCCTCCAAGGTACAACTATCACATGTCTCGAGGAAATCGTGATGGCTAGGGAACCTAAAAACATACCCCTTTATCACCAAGAAGAGAACATCCGCTCAATCTATACAATAATTGTAGAGTCATAGGAGTAATGATAGTTTATTCGTATACGTCCTCTCAGTCGCTATTGAAGGGGAGCAGCAGGGCATTCAGTTTCATCAGGTCTTAGAGGCTCATGGGATGATTTAAGATGAGCCTGAAGAAGATCAAGGGGGAGCACACAACGTTGGGCCTGACGAGTACACGGACACTGACTACGAGTTCGATGAGGCCGATGATGACATGGAGAAAGGACAAGACTCAGGTGAGGACTCCGCCACATCACCTGACAGCGAGGCGCAGCAAGACCATCCCACCCCACCAGTGAATCCCGAAAGGGAGAATCGCTCCCCCGAAGCTGAGATTGCCACCATGTGGCAACAGCTATTCACCATGGAAGCACGTGCAGTGTGAGCTGAGCATGAGAGGGATGAGGTCATTGGAGAAATGACTGAGATGGCTCAGTTGTTGGCTCAGCACTTCGGCATATGATCTCGCTACTGTCATAGGGCACTCCATAGAGTGTTAGGAATAGACTTATCTTACTAGTACTATGATCTATGCTATGTACCATCGACTCTATGTTTAAGTGATTACACTACTCATAGAGTCGTTATCCTGCTGAACTTGTACCGCTTGTGTATGCTCTTTCGAGCAAAATTTTCATGTATCAAAGTGCAGATAATATTAATGAAAATTTTTATATGTTTACTGTGATGTTATAAATCTACGATGTGTTACATATCCATGATTGTGTGCTAATTTGTGAAATTACTTAAGTTTGTGCCACACACCTATTTTATAGGATCACAATATCACAAGAAGCACAGACACATAACATCTTTCCATTCCATGGCAGAAAGATGCCTCGATGACCAACCCGCAGAAACCCTGAGCCAAACCCGCTTGAGTTCAACTTTGTTGCTTTTCAGGCAGCGGTACCTGCTGCAGTCACTGCGGCTATGACACAAATTCACCAAGGGAACAATGGAAGAGTCAACGGACAAGGGGCTGGAAGTTCAAACAATGGGATAAATCAAGGACCTACCAAGACATGCTCCTACAAAGACTTCACCAACGCCAAACCACAAACCTTTAACGGCACTGGAGGAATGATCACCCTGAAACGATGGATCGAGAAGGTGGAATCGGTGTTCGAGATATGTGAATGCCCTGAGGAGATGAAGGTGAAGTTTGCCGCATGCACTTTCATTGACCAAGCGCTCACATGGTGGAACGTACATGTGGAAGCCATGACACTCCCCGTAGCCAATTCCATGCCATGGGAAGAGATGAAAGAAATGCTGATGGCCGAGTACTGCCGCCCTCGTGGCGAAATTCAGAAAATGGAACAAGAGCTGTGGAATCTCACCGTCCGGAACGCGGATATAGATGCATACATATCAAGGTTTAGCGAACTGTCTCTGCTATGACCTGGCATGATCACCTCAGAAGGAAAGAAGATCGAACGATTCATCTGGGGACTAACTTCCCCGATCCAAGGAAACGTGATAGCTGCAAATCCCGAAACTTTCGACAGTGCCAAGAGATTGGACAAGAAGCTGTATGACCACAACAACAAGAAGGGTGAGAAGCTAGTTGAGACTGAAGGTAAGAAGGAAAATGACAACAAAAAAGGGAAAGAACAACAAGAGGAAGGGACGTCAAGGCTCCGAATCATCCAAGAAGCAGCAAACAGTGGCAGTTAATGCTGCAACCACTCATGTTCCACCCACACCACATGCTCCAGCCTCAGCTGCTCCAAGTGCTCCTAGGCCTTATTCCGGTAATCTTCCTAAGTGCAATAAGTGTGGTCTCCATCATAATGGAGAATGCAGGGAGATGCAGTGCACCAGTTGCAATCGAAAGAGGCACACAGCAAAGTATTGCAGGACCTACCCTCCTCAGAACCAACAATAGGGAAACAACAACAACAAAAACAACAACACTGACAATACCACAACAAAAATAACAACACCGACAATGGCGGAAACAATGCAGGACCTAGCCACACCTGCTATGGATGTGGAAGGACTGTGCATTTCTGTCAAAACTGCCCCAACAACAACAATCCTGGAAATGGAGGAACAGGAAGGGTGCTGACCAGGGGTCAGGGAGAAGCGGTTCAGGATCCCGCTGTCGTTACCAGTATGTTCCTCCTAAACCACACTTATGCATGCATCCTATTTGATACCGGAGCAGAACGAAGTTTTGTGAGCAATAATTTTAAGCATTTGTTAAAACAACAACCCCAGAAGCTCAATGAAACCTTTACGGTGGAAATGGCCAATGGGAAAACAGAATCCACTAGGGAAATCTATATCGGATGTACCCTAGCCCTAAATCAACATGTCTTTCGAATAAACTTAATGCATGTTTCCATTAGGAGTTTTGATGTGATTATCGGCATGGATTGGTTAAGCCCCCATCATGCTGAAATTATGTGTCACGAGAAGGCTGTTCGTCTTCACCTTCCAAATCATGAAACCCTAATTATTTACGGAGACAAACCCAACACAAATCCTCATCTCATCTCGTGCGTCCAGGCATAGAAGCATCTGCGAAAGAAAGATTTGACGTTCCTGGCGCACATAGTGGATAAAACCAAGGAAGAGGTTAGCGTTCAAGACATTCCTGTAGCATGTGAATTCCCAGACATATTTCCTGAAGATCTTCCTGGAGTACCCCCAGAAAGACAAGTTGAATTTCGAATTGATCTTGTGCCAGGAGCTACTCCCATCGCTAAATCGCCTTACCCATTGGCTCCTGCTGAGATGTAGGAATTGTCCAGCCAACTCAATGAACTCCTAGACAAGGGATTCATCCGACCCAGCTTCTCGCCATGGGGAGCTCCAGTCCTCTTTGTCAAAAAGAAGGACAGATCTTTTAGGATGTGCATCGATTATAGAGAACTGAATAAGCTCACTGTCAAAAATTGCTATCCACTCCCACGAATCGATGATCTATTTGACCAACTCCAAGGAGCTAGTTACTTCTCTAAGATAGATCTGCGATCCGGGTACCATCAACTCAAGGTCCGGGAAGAGGATATTCCCAAAACTGCTTTCCGAACTCGTTACGGACATTATGAATTTGTCGTAATGCCCTTCGGTCTAACCAATGCCTCTGTCGCATTCATGGACCTAATGAATCGAATCTGCCGACCATTCCTCGACAACTTTGTTATTGTTTTCATTGACGACATTCTAGTTTATTCTCGAAGCGAATAAGAGCATGGCCAACATCTCCGACAAATCCTGGAAACCCTGCGAACTGAGAAGCTATACGCAAAACTCTCCAAGTGTGAGTTCTGGCTTCGTAGCGTGAACTTTTTGGGTCATGTTGTTAGTCAGGAAGGAATATATGTGGATCCTTCTAAGGTCAAAGCCATCGAAGGATGGGCAGTCCCAGCAACACCCACAGAAATTCGCTAATTCTTAGGTCTAGCAGGTTACTATAGGAGGTTCATTCAAAACTTCTCTAAGATCGCCAAGACACTTACCTCGCTTACACAAAAGGGCGTACCATTCAAATGGACGGACAAACAAGAAGCTGCATTCCGAACTCTGAAGCAAGCACTCTGCAGTGCCCCGGTACTATCACTACCAGAGGGAACGGAAGATCTCATAGTCTACCGTGATGCGTCAAATCAGGGTTTAGGTTGCGTTCTCATGCAGCGTGGAAAGGTGATAGCTTACGTGTCCCGGCAACTAAAGACACATGAAGTGAATTATACAACCCACGATCTGGAATTGGGAGCAGTGGTCTTCGCCCTGAAAATTTAGAGGCACTACCTTTATGGTACAAAGTGCAACATCTTCACGGACCACTAGAGTCTCCAACACATCTTGAATCAAAAAGAGATGAATATGAGGCAACGAAGATGGGTTGAACTATTAAACGATTATGAGTGAGAAATCAAGTACCACCCAGGCAAGGCTAACGTGGTAGCTGATGCCTTGAGTCGGAAAGAGTAATCTAATCGTCGTGTGAAAACTCTATCAATAACCATCCAATCTCACCTAACCACTCAGATCAGGGCAGCCCAATCAGATGCCATGAAGGCGGAAAACAAAAAAAGTGAAGCGTTACGCGGAATGGAGAAGAATCTCGAGGTGAAACAGGGTGGAGTATATTATTTCATGAACCGTATTTGGGTCCCTAAACTTGCAGGATTTAGGGAGGTAGTCATGAATGAAGCTCAGAAGACGCGATACTCCATCCATCCGGGTTTGGACAAAATGTACTTGGATATTAAACAACATTATTGGTGGCCTAACATGAAGGCAGAGATTGCCACCTATGTTAGCAAATGCCTTACTTGCACCAAAGTAAAGGTGGAATACTAGAAGCCCTCGGGGTTATTACAGCAACCAGTAATTCCCGAGTAGAAATGGGAAAGGATTAATATGGATTTTGTGACCAAGCTACCCAAGTCGTCAAATGGATTGGACACTATATGGGTAAAGCCGACAGACTGACGAATTCCACTCATTTCCTGCCAATAAAAGAATCCTACAAGATGGAGAGATTGACAAGAATATACATTCGAGTAATCGTGAGACTTCACGGAGTGCCAGTGTCTATCATCTTAGATAAAGATAGTAGATTCACTTCACGTTTTTGGCAATCACTTCAGAAAGCACTGGGAACCCATCTCGACATGAGCACTGCTTATCACCCACAAACAGATGGTCAAAGAGAACAAACCATTCAGACACTTGAAGACATGCTTCGCGCATGTGTGATAGACTTTGGGAAGTCCTGGGATACCCACTTACCCTTAGTTAAATTCTTATACAACAACAGTTACCATTCGAGCATCAAAGTTGCTCCTTTCGAGGCACTATATGGACGTAAGTGTAGATCACCGTTGTGTTGGGCTGAGGTAGGCGACACCCAACTAGCGAGGGAACTAGCATCAGACAAGACGTTAACGGGACCGGAGATCATATGTGAAACCACAGAAAAGATAGTTCAAATCAGAGCTCGACTACAAGCATCACGTGACCGATAGAGACCTATGCTGATAAACGGCGAAAGCCCTTGGAGTTTCAGGTCAGGGATCGAGTGTTGTTAACAGTTTCTCCCTGGAAAGGGGTTATTCGTTTTGGAAAATGGGGAAAATTCAATCCACGATACATTAGACCTTTCGAGATTCTTACCCGAATTGGTCCAGTAGCGTACAGATTGCAGCTACCCGCTGAGCTCAGCAGCGTACACCCCGTGTTCCATGTTTCCAACCTAAAGAAGTGTTTATCCGTTGAAACTCTCGTCATTCCCCTTGATGAAATTGAAATCAACGAGAATATCATGTTCGTGGAGGAACCAGTCGAAATCATGGACAGGGAGGTGAAGCGTACCAAGCAAAGTCGCATTCCGATTGTGAAGGTACGGTGGAACGTGAAGCGTGCACCAGAATTCACATGGGAACGCGAAGACCAGATGAAGTAGAAGTACCCTCACCTATTCTCGCATTCTCAAATCTAGCTTTCAAAAGAATTTCGGGATGAAATTCCCTTTAACGGGGGGATGATGTCACAACTAGGAATTTTGATGCCTTGTAAACATTGAACAATGATAACAAATGTGAACCAACAATGTGAAAGCATGTAGGATGCTTATTCAATAACAACAAAATTTCAATCAAACACTTTATACAAGCACTGAAAATAGTCAACAAAAAATTGGAAACCCTAGAAATCCCGATTTAAGTCCATTCTGGACTAGGATTTCCTTATTGGGCTCAAGGGGCCAATAAGCTTCCAATTTGAGTATCTTGGGCTTAGAACTCTTAAATAGGCTCTAACTGGACCCACTTCCATATATTTTAAATATTTTCGGCCATATTGGGCCTAGAATGAAATAAAATACCTAAATGGACCTTATTGGGCCATAACTAACCTAATTAGCCCTAATAGGCCATAAAAATCATTTCTTGATTTACTTTGGGCCAAAAGCTATCTAATTGAACCATAATGTGGGCTTAAGCACACAAGGCCCAATTTTCTTTCTTCCTTTCTCCTTCTCTCTGCCCAACTACACAAAATGGAGAGGAAGAGTTGACTTTTAAGATTTCCACCTCATTAATACACCACATACTTCCATGCATGGACCAACATGCATCTAAGATAGTCACCTCAAATCTCTCTCTTCTTCTTCTTGATTCTCGGCCGAGAGGAGAGACCCACACACACACTCACAAAAATCATTCCAACTCTTTCCAAATTCCCTCAAGAACACTTGCACTCATTCTTCAAAATTTTGAGATTTAGAGCTTTTCAAGGAGTTTCTTCCACAAAAATCATCATTCAAGGTAAGTTGGTGCTTAAATCTATGATCTAACTCACTTATTTTCATCAAAAATCACCTCTTAATCCATTTAAATTCATGATCTCGCATCTTAGAACCCACTAAGTTTGAGATCCATCCAAGGAACTTGCTAGGGCCGAAAATAGCACCAAACTTCTCCAATTCTTCTTCAAACCCGAAACCACAACTCAAGGTGAGCTTCATACTCCATTCTTTTTGGTTTTTATGATTTTTATGGGGGAGAACACAAGAAAATGTGTAGATCTATATGTATGTGTATGCTATGTGTGATTTTATGCATGTATGTGTGTGATTTCATGTGTTTTTGTGATGGATATGTTACCAAAAAGGGTGTAAACCTGAGATCTATGACATGAGAAAGGAAACAAACATAATCTAAGGTATTTTACACTAAACAAGTCAAGAATAATAGCTTATAAGGTTATGATGAACATATTCTAACATAAAACCCATTTTTGGGCTTAAATTGATAAAAATACAAAACTTGGGATACAAATCGAGTCACGGTTTCTTGAAGGTCAAAAGGGTCAAAACAGTTTCTATTATCATTTTTCTGAATATTAGAATTTTCAAGGGACTTAAAATGTAAATTTTTAGCTTAATGGGCTAATTTTGGGCTTTTCGGCCCAATAAGCCTCAAAATGCGAAAAATGATAAATTTAAGGGGCTGAAATGAAACTTGCTGTAAAACAGAGGGTAATTAGCTTGACAAAATCATTTTGTGAGTCAAAAATGCTTTTCACTATCAAAAAGGACCAAAAATGTAAAGTTTCTAGATTTTGGGCAAAAACTGTAAAAGTTGTGAAAATGGGGCTCTAACCGAGAAACACTATTTTGGAAGGGCTGAAGCTGTCAACAAAATAAAATTTGGGTTAAAATTGTGTTTTCATCAAATAAATAATACAAAAGTGTCAAGTAAAGGTTTTAAGGACTAAAAATGAAATTATTTTATATAAAAAGACCAAAATTGTTATTTTTATAAAAGAAGGGTAGTGAAAAGGTCAAATTCCACTTTTAAACAAATTAATTCATTAATACAAAATACAAGATCCACGACTACCGACGAAACGGAAAACAAATACAAAACAACAAGCGTTAAACCAAACCATCTAAATAAATACGCGATAACTACGAAGAGCAAACTTGCAAACTTTGGGCTTGGAAGTTTCAAATCATGCTTGTTGGGCCTTGCTAGCCCATTACATGATCTTTGGGCCCAAATGGAATATGCTTATGTGCTATTGGGCCTCCTATGACCCGATTTCATATAAAAGGACTTTCAATTGCTCTAATGTGCTATTGGGCCCTAGTGGCCCATTAGTATTGCTAGCGAGGTCTTGAAATCAAATGCGAGTTGGGCCAACGTGCCTTTCACATTCCCGACAGCCTAAATAACTCACGGAATATAACGGGACTTCGTACTCCCCTTTTCCTCGTTTGTTAGGCTTACGAGTAATCAAGGTAAACAAATTCAGGACGTTAATCAAAAGTAATCATGGTTGTTGGATTAAGTGAGTAGTAACGGGAGACGCATTTAAGGATCGTTCGAAACCTGTAGTTATAAACTAGTCATTTTCAAATGCATGATTATAACGACTCACAAACCCTAATTAATCCAAAGCCACCCGAGTAATCAAAAATCATTCGTCGTGACAGTATAACAAATTGAGAATTCACTGTGTTTTATGTAATGGGAAAACATCGGGTTTTCCTGGAAAGTTCAACATTTTCACTTGCGCGATCATTACAGAAGTTCAATAGTTATACATGTTTTGAAAATCAACAAGCATATATTTACAGATCTTCACACTTTTTTTAAACATTGATCTTTTCAGAAAATATTGGATTTTCTGGGTTCTACAAACTACACCAAATCATTTTATCACAACATTGCTTATGAACTCACCAACATTTCATATGTTGACGTTTTTCAAAATTAACTTGTATTCTTAGGTAACAGGTAAACCGAAGAATAAGTACCAAGTAATGTCTGGATGTTTTGCTTATGATATCTATCAGACAGTTTATGTTATGAAATTGTAATGTTTAAAACAATGTACTGGATGTAAACAATATCAGTTGTATCGTTTCAATGAATGGTGATGAATTATGTTATGATTCATGTATATTCATTGTGATGGTATTCAATTTAAGTCACAAGAGCCCTCGGACGTTTCCGCCGTCTGGTTCGGGGGTGTGACAGCAGGCCAGAAAAATATATAAGGGAGTAATATTCATCTGGTGGAGACTTTTGGAAATGATAACCACAAAATAGTATGACATAGTTGGAATGTATATATATAGAGAGAGGTGAATGTTGATGATACTACATTGGTAGGAGCTCTTGAGCGGGCCAATGTATTCGTTATGAGGTAATTGTATTTATGTAGTGTATTGTAGGGTTGTTAAACCCCAAGGATGTTACATGAATTCATGATATTGTGCTTTCACGAACTCGATAGTTAGATAGTTAGATTAGTTGGATGATTCTTACGGTGAAATACTTACTTTGGATGGTGATGTTTATAAGCCGTAGTTTATAGGAATTACTAGATGTGTGAGATTGAGCTAACGACTTACGGGTTAAGTCATTTAATAATTGTATTTGGGAGCTTGACTAGTTTGGTAACAAATAGTTTAAGATGTTGGTTAGTGGTTAGGTGGATGACAAATATGGTGGATATATTAAATAAGATCCTAGTTAGTTGAGACAAGTTCTGAGGATCATGGTATATTGTGTAAATAGGTGTTGACAAAGTAACAAGTGAAGAGACATCAAAAAATTTAAGAATAGAGCCATATTTACTTTTCACTGACTGACCAAGTGAGTATATGTGGATTTTTATGGGTACATAACAAAATGAAATATTTTATGTGTGGTGTTATTTAAATGTGAGTTGTTTTATGTGGTGGTAGTTATTATGCAAGTATTTTTGGTGAAAATGTTTTGAAGGGGAAGTCTATGAGTTCCCAAGTTTTCTAATTTATAAAAAGGAAATTTGATGGTTAAAATGTATTAAATATTTATTATTGAACATTATAGATTTCATTAAAGTCGGTTGATTTATTTGTGAGTCGATTTATTAGTGGGTGTTACGGAAGTTGTAAGACATCATTTTTTTTGGGTGTTGATATTTATTTGATACATGAGATTCTTTAGTGAACATGATGTTGACATTAATGGCAAATAGTAGTGATCATCATTGACACTATGAAAGAAAAGTAGTAATCATGGGTATAATCCCCCGACAGAGCCATCGAGGTAATATGTTATCTCGAAGTTGGACAGACAGTAAGAGTTACAAACGGTGTAGTTACATGATATTGGATTTTTGGGACTCGGGGTGTTTAGTCCTTGGTAGGTCGTTTTCCTATGGATTTTGGCGTATATGACTTGCTTAGATTTTATAACATTATTATATTTAAAATTTATTTTGAAATCAGATTTGGAGTATTTTGTTGAGTTGAAACTCATATAACTCACGGGTCTTCGAACTTATGTAGTTTGTGCTATGTGGTCAGGTTCACGAGATAAACATTAGAGTGCGCTATGGGAGAATGACTATGATGGATCTAGAAGAGTTTGTATAATATTTTCTCTTTTAGTGTTGTTGTGGATATTGATTTTGTAACACCAAAATGTTGTAAGTCTAATATTTTAAAAAAGGATTTTTTAAACCATAAATTTTACTATGATTGATTTTCATAGTAATTGTACAACTACAGTAACCTTAGTGTTTTAAAAATACGAGTGTTTCAAATGTTGACCGCTTAACTGGTAAACTCAATTATCCATTGACGTGACATGTTAATGTATCCATCTACAATGATGTGACATGTTGTTATGATACTATTTGGTTATGTAGAGCTTACATGACATGATAACATGTCTAAATTATTTTTTAGAAAGTGACACAAAAAACGTTTAAGTTCTTTTTTTCAATTTTCATAATCAACATATTTTATAATGGATCCCTTGGCAATTAATTACAACAGCTCTAGTATTTATTTAGTGTGACTTTGCATTATTATTATTATTATTATTATTATTATTATTATTTTGTTATTATTTTTATCTATAACCTCACGGATATATCTAGTGAAAAAGAATTCGATTATATACTTTATTTTATTCTTATTTTATGTTAGAAAAGGGTTGACGAATATCGATTATAACTATAAAATTTAAAGGATCGTGTGTTATAATATTTTTCCGAATTTTTAATTTCGACCATATTACATGGAGTAACACAAAACCATATTTGGGATAATCGAAGAAAACTTAATTTGGATTTCATGCAAGATCTAAAAATCAAAAACACAAAATAACTTGCTTTGTTTGATGTTCTTTAAGACTATTTTTTCATATTAGCATTAAGTGAAGAAGAAATATATCTGCATGAACCAAAAATAATGGATATATACAACGAACATTAGTTATTTCGATTATTTAGGGGCAAAGTTGTGTCTGGAGAACCAACACGACATAATACCTTGCTTTATTTAAAGTTCTTTTAGACACGAATTTTACAGAGTAACTTTAAACGAAGAATATATATATATATATATATATATATATATATATATATATATATAAACATGCATAAAAATCACAAAGATAAATAACATACAATATAATGATTGGGCCCCACCCGGTAAACATATAAACACATAACACATGCAAGAGTCACACAAACAACTAACATCCTAAACATCACAAACCATGGGCCGAAATTGGTGGCTTAGACCCGCTAAATCCAGTGAGGAAACCCACCTCAAGCTGCAAAATCTCTCAAATAAAATCCCAGTCTGCTTATTCAGAAAATCCTCGCGCTAACATCATCAAATAAATATCCAATTAATGATTAGATCTCGACCCCTAATCAAGAATCTAAGTTACTTGTCTAATATCCAGGGTAAAAGAACATTTTACCCTTTTTCTTACTTGGCCCATAACCAAGGCCCAACCCATTTACTCAAAAGGGACAAATTCCTAAATGGCATTCCAAGGTCCAATAACGCCCAACTTCTAAATTGTGCCAAAAAATCATCATGGACCTAATCCTACGAAAGTCTGTAGCCTATCCATGGCTCAAAGTCAGAAGTCCAATGGCCCAACAAGGCTGAAACCTTAAAAGCCCAAAATATGGCCCAAACAGAGGAAGTCAGCCCAAAAGTCAAATGGTTTTGTACATTGGGTGTACTTAGAATTACACTTGGCATACTCCATCTAGGGCCTGTATACTCAACGTGCGAGCTGGGTACGCCCCGCGTACTCCGCAGACAACCAACCCAACTCATTAAACACTTACTCGGTTAAGCCAACATGCCAAACTCTAAGATCTGATTCTAAAAGTTGACTTAACACGTAAAGTTGGTGACTTTACACCCGTGCATGACTTAATAAGGCCCAAAACTAAAAAAGAACCATAACAAAGAACCTAAATCTTGCATAGAGCAAAATAACTCATAAATGTTGCATTTTTATGGACAAGGGACCCCATTTGTGCTAAGATATAACCCCCATGGTATCTGGAGTAGACCATAAACTCAAATTTAGCTCAAAAGACCCAATAATTCATAAACAACACCCTAATTTGATTCTCACAAAAAGAATCATCAACATGGGAGTTTTTTTCCTCAAATGACTTGCTAAGATGAAGATGACTCTGGATCTATAAGCTCAAGCTACTCCCAATCAACCTCCAAGTGTTCTTCTTCTTCTACTTCACCAAAACACCACCAAAACTTACTTTCAATCTCAAACCTCATAGGTGATACTTAGGGTTTCAATATTAGGGTATAAAGGGATGGAGACTGATTAATAAAATATCCAAAGGTGTTATAAGTTGTTTAAATAGGGCACAAACCCTAAAATTTAGGGTTTGTCCCTGCCTGGTGTATGCCGTGCGTACTCCCATGTATGCCCAGCGTACGTACGTGCATGCGCGATTTGGAAGCGGGTTAGTACGCTAAGCGTACTCATAGAGTATGTCCCGCGTACTAGCTAGGGACTGTAATGAGATTAATTTTGCATTAAGGGGGTTAAAGGAAACATACCAAATTCTCGAATGTTACACATTACGTTTTAAAATTTTAAAATTTGTAGTTTTACAAAACAAATATGGTTTTTAAATGTAAAAATAATGCAACCTCAGTCCTATATTTATTGTCTATTTTTTTACTTTTAAAGTCTTTATTTTTCAATTTTGACCTTAAATGTTTTTTCCATATATAATACTTGATGCAAAATATATGAATGGATTGTGTTTTAAATATCTTTTCATTGTTATAAGTTTCATCAACTAATAAATAACACAAATAAAATTATTTAAGGTCAAAGTTTAAGAATAAAGACTTCAAAAATCAAAAGTGGACAATAAATATGGGACAGACGGAGTATTTATATAGTTTCAAATGTGAAAAATAAATAAATAAATTATACGGTTTCAAATGGAAAATTGATGACATTGAACAAAATAAGAAAAAATAATGCTGGAATTAAAACAAAAGATGGAGTGTAAAAAACGTGAACTTAGTGCCAAAATGAAAAAAAGTGAAACCTTAGTTTCTTTTGTGTGTTATTTCTTCTTTTAATTTTGATATGTAATCAGACCACGTCAATGCTACATAGCGAAATACTGTCATGTCAACATGTCACGTAACCAAAATCGTCACGTTAACATTTCACTTTAACGTGTAATTAAATTGATTGGTTAAGTGGTCTGTATTGCAAAAATTACAAAACTTGGTGACTAAATGTTAACAAAATATAAAATAGTGTCAAAATTAATCTTTTGTGAAAACATATTGACATTTGTGTAATTTATCCTTAATCTAATAGTAGACTACATAAACTTCTTCAGTAAAACTTCGGTGTTGTTTGTTTTCGCCTGCAGATCTTCTTGACCTCTTCTGTCTGCGTCACGCAGACCATGCATAGACATTACTCTTCACAGACTGTTTGTTTTTCTGAAGACTGTAGGCTTTAAAAGGTCTAGGCGTCCTCTTTTGAGATTTGGACCAGAGTCTTCTAACATTTTTAGAGTTCTTCTAGCCTATAAAACACACACACACACACACACACACACACACATATATATATATATATATATATATATATATATGTTGGTTTTCTTTTTCCTATAACTTAGATTTATTCAAACTTAATCTATGATAAACAATTTGGAAAAAAAATACAATACTTAAGAAAAAAAATGTTTGACAACATAAACATGACCTTTGTGACAAATTTATAAATAAATATCTAATTACAATAATAATCATTGGAGTTATTTATATAAATATGAAAAAAATCATAATATTATGTTATATTTTTTGTGCCAAATGTTATAACACATTATATAATACATTATCATCTATTCTTTAAAAAAAATTTTATAACCGATATTTACTTGACTTCATCAAAAGTGTAAAATGAACATTTTCAAATTTTTCATTTTCAAATCGAAGTTTATTTCCATTTATTTTATATGTTAAATTCTTTGATCCCTAATTACAATATTTATGTATAACTTTGCGATCAAAACTTGTTGTTTTTTGTCAAGTATACACGTTAATTCGTACTATTTTATTTTCATATTTTATACAATAATACATAAAATTTGATCCAAATTTTTTAATTATCTATGATAAAGTCATAAAATTATTTAAAAAACTCTTTTAAGTTTAAAAAAAAGCATTTTATTTACATTTTATTTATTTTAACAGGAAATTGTCAAAAAAGTCCCAATATTTTCAGAAAAGTTTTACTTTAGTCCCAATTTTATTTTTAAACAGAAAAATCCAGATTATTTGATTTTGCATAATAATGTCATTTCTTGTTAAAAGAAAAAAATTACTTTTATTAATTTGAGGCAAAATGAAATAATCGAGACTTTTATGTTCAGATTTTTTTTTTGGACTAAAGTGAAATTTTTCCGAAAATATTGAGAATTTTATGACAATTTTCCTATTTTAACAGCATATAGACATTAAATAATAAACAATCTTCTTATTTCCCATTGCAAATGTTTATTCCGTCTATTCTATTATAGATGTCTACGAACTACAAAAATTTTGTTTAAGAAAAAGCAAACATCTTCTTAAACTCTCTGCCTCTTAATTCGTGAGACATATTTTTTTAACTTTTGATTCGTTGAACTAAATATGTTTAATAAGAAAGATTATATACATTTTAAATTTGGTTATTTCATAGGATATCATTGATTTGTCATTCAAAGGAAGGATTATTTTGAAAAAACAAAAAAAAAAAAAAAAAAAAAACGGGAAACAAGATCTCGAAATAGGAGGATAACGAAGTTCAAAGAAACACAAGAACCAAGAAAGGTTTATTTTTGGATTGGTACGTAGTTTGAAGCATTGTTTGGGGGTGCGTGTAAGTGTAAGTGTAACTGTGTAAAGGGTATCACAAGGAGTTATGGGGACTCGTTTAGCAGAAACGGAGTGGCGTGACGGGTACGTGCCGTTGACCACCCTGAACCCAAAGTCCCACAATATCTTTACATTTTTTCTCCAAAGCAAACGTGTAACTGTGTACGTTGTATTTATGAAACATATAATCTCTACATGAAATTTTATATATTATAATTCCTTTTGGTTATTTAAAATTATACTTGATCTTTAACTATTGGATATTTATTTACTAATCGGATTGTTTTACTTTACACTTACATCATAGGAGTTTAAGAGTTACTTTGGAGGTGAATTAAGTTGTAGTAATAAAATTTGACTGGACATGGTTTATTTACTTTATTGGTAAAAATTTTCCTGTTTCACTATTTGATCCGTGCATGAGAAAAAAAAAAAAAAACAATGATACCTATTTTCAATCGAGGAGAGTTTTGTTTGATTATTCATAAACCTTGTTGGATGAATATACATAAAATACCAATTTCATGAAAGTTATAAAAAGTTATTAAAGTTTCGGATATTTTTTGTTTTGACCATTTTTTTTTTCTTTTGCGTGACTTAAACACTAAGACTTTAACTTTTTTACATATAATAACCATGGCATAAAACTTTTAATCCTGTAAAAAGCATTATACTTTTAATTTACTGTTCAAAAAAAATTGTTTTTATGATTTAACTATTATAGTTTGATTTTTTTAGTAAAATCAATTTCAATGGGAAAATAATCTTCACATAATTTTTTTTCAATGCATCACCTAGAAACAATTAGAGTGGCTTTTTATTGACGTTAAAATAAGATGGTTAAACTGTGACGTTTCCATTTTTGAACAAAATTTCTCATTTTTAGAGGATAATATTTTATTCAAACATTCATTCATTCGGAAGGAAAAATAATTGTTTGATAATTGAAAAGTCAACTATTCAAATTGGAGTATAAAATAAAACATGTGAAAATTTCAAACATGATGCCAAAGCATGTGTACAGTCAAGCCTTGTCATTCCTCCCGGTCTTACAAAATATTTGCAAAACAGTTACTTACAAATTATAAGCCAAAGTCTAGTGAATTCCTCAAAATGTCGCATACAACAATATACATATACACATACAAGCTGCTCCGTCTGCATCTTGGCACTCAACATAAAGCTGCTCCGTCTGCATCTTGGCCTTCCACACAAAGCTGGAATGCCTCAGCCCAATACAAAATACGTCAACAGATACATAATAAAAATAAACAAGTAACACAACATCACAGGTAACAGTCTACAAGTCTACCTGCCTAACAACATATTACAATCTAACCACATCCTAGCATACAATGACACATAGTTCTAAATAGTATAGTGAGAAACCTCACTTGAACAACTACCCGGACAACTATCAATGATCCAACCAACGAGTAGGTGCTCTGATCACGAAATGACCTATAATGTTATAACTGGTTAGTTATAAGAATTAGATAATTTTATGAAGTTGTAACTTCATGAAAATGGCCAAGACAAGACTAAGCCGCTTATAAGAGGTTAGATAAGTAAGTTCAAGAGAAGAAATACATGAAAAGATGTATTTTGTTTAAAAGGGTAAAATGGGTATTGCTATGCTTTTTAGGACAAGTTGGTAACTTAATAGATTAAGACCCATATTAACTCAGAGAGAAATGCCATAACAAAGTTGTAGAGTATGTTCCCACCTTCTCGTGGATATAAATATAATAGAAAATGAGTTTAAGACGAAGAAGATACGAAGGTTTGAAGATCGAAGAAAAATGTTCCAAGGATGGAATGGAATCAACCTTGAAGGTTGTTGTCATACAACCACTATAGCTTGGTGAAGATTATACCATGGCGCGGCGAAGGAAGTTAGCAATCCAAACGTAGTTCTTCTTTGTAAGAGAAATGTAATGTACTTTGCCCTAAAACGTGGTATATGGGTGCCACAACGTGGTGGCTACAGTACGATGCTAGTGGAAAAATATCCCAATGATGTGGAGGCATAAATGGATGCCATTGACCGAGGTCAACTGGTCACCACAGAGCGGTAAATAGACCACTGTTGCATAGTGCCACAACAAATATAGAGGTTGTTAGGCCTTCATTTTCGTCATGACGCACCCTCAAACCCTCCATAGCCAAGCTTTGGCGATTTTGAGGTTGGAGAAGGATCAAAAAGCAATCAATGGTGCTTGTGACTTGGATGAATGTGCAAAGGTCATGATATAGTCATCTTCTCCATAATTAAGCTAATTAGGGCTTAATGGTGTTTTGATGAATTGTTAGATTAGCCTATAGATTAAGTATGATGATATTGATAGTATCTATAAGATTAAACCAAGCTTAGAAAGTGATTCCCATGGTGGAATTAGTCCAATGAGAGTTAGGGTTTGAAACCCTAACTAGTGAAATAATGAATTGATGCAATAGATGTAGATTATAATGAATTAAGTATTATAGGGTGCTTAATTTGTGGTTTGGATTGGATTAAGAGATATAGAATGAAAAGATAGAATTATGATCCATTAAGTGGTTATTTGTACTTAAAGAGACATTAATATCTTAATGGGATAAGACAAGTATTATAATGTTTCTATATGTGTATGAATTGGCCTGAGAGCAAAGAAAGTGGATCGAAATGCATCAATGGAAAAGTTGAGGAAAATGGGACATTTAGTCTTCACTATCTAATAAAGTGAGTTATAGCTCTCACTCTCTTCTTTCTTTCTTTCTTTCTTTCTTTCTCTCTCTCTCTCTCTCTCTCTCCCTCCCTCTCTCTTAGATTATGTTATACATTTATTTATATACATGTATGTATGTTGGTATGTAAGAGTCTTGTACCTAAGCATGGCATAGAGGAATAGTTAATATGATTATATGGATTACAATCCTAAGTAAGAATATGTATTTGTGGTTATGCACGTAAGTCCATGTATTTGAGCATGTATTTAGTGAAAGACTTTTATGCTAGAGGATCATTATGAAATGATATATGCTAATAATATATGATCATATATGGTCACACCATATAACAAGTAAACACTAATTGATTATTTATTGATTATGAATAAATAAATCATCACTTGAAATAAATTAGGAAATTATTGTTTCATTGAAATAATAATTATAAAGACTTTAACTAGCTACATTTTAATCGTGTTGTATGATTTAAATGTTACTCACAACATATTGGGCTTGTAATGGACCATTTCAACATGTAGTGTACAAGTTATTTAAGAGATGATATGGATTCCACTACTTCTCTTTCTTATCTTTTAAAACTGACAACTAGGAGGAGTATGAGGTGAGATTGCTTCTTCGACTTTCTTACACCATCACCTTGTTGCTTGCAAGTACTTGAGGTATTAAATGAAAGCATGGGATTTCATCTAACTCATGAAGTATATAATAAGAGAGAGAACTTGTGCTAGTTACTTATTCTTCCTCCTTTTTGAATGCAAAGCCTAGAGAAAAATAGAGCCCACTCTTATCTCTCATTTTGCAAGTTTATTGTTATTTTGTGCTTATAGTGTGATTGTAATAATTGTGACAATTGTCACAGATCGTTATTTACGAAAAATGAAAAAACGTCAAGTATAATAGACTTAATACGTAATATATATCAATCTATGATAAAAATATAAAGTTTCGTATTATGAGAGATAGGAAAAATCAACCAAATCTTCCGCAATCCATAAAAATAGGTGCACAAAAAGTTATGTTATATATAACATTTCCCGAAAGTACACGTTGTCCTGATGCCGTAAATATAAATTTTGTATAAATCCGACTGCTTATGAATTTGATATGAATTTTACAAAATATAGAAATCAGTTGCGCACAGGTAATGTATGACGTCAAAAAGCTACGAAGAGAATGGTTGATTTTTACCTAAAGTCAGGAAAGGAGAATCGTAGTACTCCTGAAGATAAGATTTTTGAGAAAAATAACACCGAAATCAGAGTCCGTATCAATATAAAGAACATCGTAAATGGAGCTCGTATGAGGAAGTTACATATTTTTCAAAAATTAGCGTTTTCGGTGTGCGTATGGTGCAGGGCTTCTAGAAGGGAGACGTGGACCTACCAGAATCTGACACATAGTAACAACTAACTGGAGTGACATAGCATGCACGAGGCACACCCAAAAATTCTCAACTATAAAAGTGTAGCAATCACCATTCTAAAATCCAGACCAATTCTCCTCTCTTCCTCTCATTTTGCTCTCGAAAATTTCTTAAAAATCTCAAGAAAATTTGATTATTTATATATTTTAGTTATTATTATTATTCTCTCGAGTGTGGTAGGTCCTGGGTCTCGATGCTACCCTACATTAACGTTTCACGCTTGAAGGGTGAGTTTACAGCTCCACTTTTACCGTTTTTAAATGTTTTTATGGGGGTGGGTGGGTGGGGGGGGGGGGATACATGTTATAAAACTATATCAATGATTTTTACAAAAGTATCTATAATATATCAGTAGTTTATATAATACATGGAACATTAGGATAATATTATACGTGGTAGTTACCCTACCCAAAGTTTATGAATGATATTATGCTTAGTCATTATAATGCCTAAAACTACTGTGGAAGATTATAACTAGTTGTTATGCTGGCCAACTCTCTAGGGTAACATAGTACCTAGTCGTTATACTTGCCAAAATTAAGGATAAACATTGTACCTAGATGTTAATGTGCCCTAATATCCTATTAATATATAAATCACAATAATATTATATATATATATATATATATATATATATATATATATATATATAGATATATATATGGGTGTATATGTGTATGTATGATTAAGTATATATGTATCAATATAATTATGTAAGAGAACCATATTAAAGGGAAACTTAACGATAAACATTGTACTTAGTTGTTACTTTGTCCTAATATCCTATCAAATAATATCAATAATATATATATATATATATATATATATATATATATATATATATATATATATATATATATATATATATATATAAGGTTAGGTTGTAATGTGGATGGTATATATTGTGTGAATATAGGGATAAATGTTAACCAATAATTTAAGCTATTTTTAATTAAAATAAAAAATAGGAAAATACAATTCCAATTAAATGAATATGGTTAGTAACAGTAAGAATGTAAAATACTATTCTAATTAAATGCTTCTAAATAAACAAAAAGGAAACTACAATCTTGACTAGTTGTACATGTGTAAAATCACACATTTCATTCATATACATACAAGGAATGTGGATTCTTAGATAAACAATGGGATTGCCCTTAATTATCGCATACGACCAAGTCTTCCAAATCGGAATTTTAAACTACTTTTAATTGTAACACCCAAAAAATTCAAGCCAAATTTAAACTTTTTAACACATTTTGAAAACCTTTAAGTTATTACAGTTTTTTTTCAAAATAGTTTTGACATCAGAGTATTCCCAGAATCAATCATGAAAACATGAGGAGGTGCACGATCATGCCTTCGCCTTCCCGCAATCATCCGAAGTGCCTGAAATAAAATCAACAACTGTAAGCCTGAAGCTTGGTGAGTTTCCCCAAAATTCCAGCACCATACAAACATAACCATATCATATAACCAATACAGAACAACATGCATAATGAGTCATCAGCCTGACTGGATCGCCTCACAGGTCTTCAGTCTATCTGGACTGCTCTCCGCGCCTTCGGCACGTCTGGACCGCCACGCAGGGCCTACAGCCTATCCATACTGCTCACCGGGTATGTTGGCCTACAACACAAAGCAGGACCGCCTCAACCCAACCCCCAATCAAACAAACATGTGCACATAAATATCATACGCTAGCTCATTTCATATAACAGTCAAACTGATCTAACAGATCACTAATCATAGCAACATCCCAATAACCAGGATACAGACCTAACCGGTCACTAACATAACATCATCTAATAACCAGGACAATCATGTGCACATAGACATCATATAACACTAGCATGTATATATATATATATATATATATATATATATATATATATATATATATATATATATATATATATAACAGTCAAACCGATCTAACAGATCACAAAGCATAGCAACAATCCTATAACCAGGATATCGACCTAACAGGTCACTAAAGCATAGCATATCACCATCCTAACTACCAGGATATAAATCAGTATGCATAACATGCAATAATCCATATACAATCCATCAAGGGTCGGCCTTGGTGCCTTAGACCCTGTTGATATAGTGAGGAGAACTCATCTGGCACTGCTGAAGTCCCGCCGATAAAACTTTAGCTGTTGGTTGACAGATTCCTGAACTGTCAACATCAAACAACACCCAATTAATAATTGGGTTCCAAGCCCAAAGTCCAACTCACAAACTAAAGGATCAATACTCAAGTAATGGGCCAAAGCCCAACATATGGCCCAATTTTCCAAATTGGGCCCATACCCTCATATGGGCCTTACCCTAAGCCCATTAACATATTCTAGTTCAATTGCTTGACTTTGGATGACCCATTAATAACCCAAATGTCACCCCAAAACCTAGAACGGCTGAATACGTTCAGGGGTGGAGGACGTCATGTACAGTATCATAACAATGCATAATAGTAAAATAAGCAACACCATCCATTACATTAATATAGTAATTGGAATACAAGCGTGTTCTGTACAGTTCTTAGTGTTGGAATAGTGTCTAAGGCTGCAACTATATTAGGCAAGTATTTGACCCGATTGTGCATGGTCCTTTTGGGTTGCCTTCACCATAGCAACTTGACAGGATGATTTATTATGAGAGAATAAATATTATTGATATATTATGAGAATAATATAATGAATAATAATATTGTTATTTGATTAATATAAGTCATAAATTAATTAGTATTAATTTGGTGACTTAAAGAGATTAATTAAATAAGAGGGTATAAACTGTCAATTGTTTGATAGTTACACTTTAGACTGTAAATCCTTATTGGATGAAGGGTGGACGGATTCTAGGGCTAGGGATAGCCTCAAATTTTCCAATGCTTATCTATGGTAAGGATTTGGATTGCTTTAAGGAAAGGATTATCCAACTAGGGTTTAAGGTGAAACCCTTAAGGAGTCTACACATATAAATAGACCCTATGGCCAAGGGAAATCGATATCTCATCTAGAATAGAGAAACCCTGGCCGATTTCCTCCTCTCCTCTCTCTCAAATCATCTTCTTTGCTATTTGGTGTTTGTAAGCCATTATAGGAGTGACAATTGTGACTCTAGAGCTCCAAGACAACAAGATCAAAACAAGAGATTCAAAGGTAACCTTCTAGCTCTGATTTTCTATTGTTTTATACTTAATTAGTCATTAGAAGTCTTGGATTCAAAGCATGTTTAATTAGAAAGCCTAGATCCAAGCACTAGGGTTTTGCATGCGCACATAGGAAAGTTCTTATGGCTAAAACCCATTAGTGGTATCAGAGCCTAGATTGGTTTCTATTAAATTGTTGCTTGTTTGTTTGAATCTTGTTTGCAAAATTCGAATTTTGTGTTTCTGTGTCGTAAACCCGATGAGTTCCATGGTGGACTCGACGAGTTGGCCTGACTCGACGAGTCCAGTTGGGAACTCGACGAGTTCAAGCGTCAGGAAGGGCCAGATTCGGGATTTTTCCATACTTATCTTATGGAAACTTTATCATATTAGATCAATCTTAATCCGATTTTCTGATATATATGACTATAATCTTGATCTAATTAAAGATATTTATCAACTAATAAAATATTTAATTTCCTTATGTGATAATTAATTAATTATTTTCATTAATTTGGTAATTATCTTGCAAGAAATCATTAAATAAATCAAATATAGATAATTAAGGAATTAATTGTTAATTCAGATTATTTGTTATTTGATCCTCCATGTTTTGAATGTTTAAAACTTGTCCTCAAGTTTTGAAATTCATATTTTGTGATTAAAAGTTTTAATTTAGACAATTTAAATTTCAAACCCTAGATTTTTTAAAAGTTTAAAATACAACCCTATACTGATATAATATTACAAGATTAATATATATATATATATATATATATATATATATATATATATAACTTAAATGCTAGTCTTACCGTTAGTAGGCCTCATTCACGAAGCCGATCTATAAGGTGGGTATAAGGTTGCGACCTGTAAAATGGCGCTTAATGGGTGTACACTCACACCCACCGCTTGCTTGATCGGTGGAGGGTCGTTAGCCGAATGGGTAGGATAGGGCAACCTTATCCTCTCATTAAAAGTATAATATGAAATACAAAGTAACTACATATTTTTAAAATTTCCCAATCTTAGTTACTTTAGGAAAAGTGAATTGATGCAATCCCATTAAATTACACTTTGCACCCTTGCTAAGAAGTTAGTGGAGCGTGTGTGGTTTACCAGCACACTAATTGGTTCTAAGCAAAGATGGCAAAGGGTTATTCCTTGTTTATCATAGTTCGACGGAGCGTGCGTGGTTTACCGGCACATCGAATAGGTGATCGTTATGATGAAGGCACTATGTGAATTTGCATGGTAATTCACACCCGCTTTGTGATTCTCGGTATCCCAGTCACAAACAGGAGGGGCATATCGAGATTTAAACATGCCATTGAATAGTTTCAATGAATCTCATCCGAACCTAGGAATTCTCAATTCATTTAGGACTTAAAGTTATGTTTTTATGGTGGAGAATTAGTGAATCGTCATTCACTTACCTTCATATTGTTTGCATGTTAGATTACGGCATCCCTTTTCTAATATGTAAATATTGTTGTTGGATCCTAGCCCTAATTTTTCTTATTGGGTGATAATTACGGATTCATATTCTAATCTATCTTTGTCCTTTGTATTTGTAGATGTCGAACGCAAACAACACTGCTGCTAGTTCTTTCACATTGATGAGCCTTTGTCAAAAGGTCACCTTCGATGGAATGAACTTTAGCGAATGGATAAGATACATTCGCACCATTGCTCGCTATGAGAATAAGGAGTATGTCCTCAATGAGAAGCTCGAGAAAATCAACCCTGAAATCGCTACTCCGGCTGAAATGACCGCTTTTGAAACTCATGAGCGCGATGCAACGAAGGTACATTGCATCATGATAGCCACCATGAACTCCGAATTCCAAAAGTCCTATGAGGACATGTACCCGTACGAGATGCATCAAGACCTATTGGAGAGATACCACCAAAACGCGAGACAAGAGCGTTATGAGATTTTCACTAACATGATTTCCGCTAAGATGAGTCATAGAGAGTCTCTTACCGTGCACCTGCAAAAGATGCAAAGGTATGTCGACCGCCTTCGCAAGTTAAATGTTGACTTTGGGGAAGACTTGGAGATCGACATGGTGCTTCACTCTTTGCCTCCGAGCTACAATCAATTTAGGATGACCTACCACATGAACAAAGAGAAGGTCACCCTAAGCAAACTCCAAGGTCTCTTGAGGGTCGCTGAGAGCAACTTCAAGGACAAGTCTGTTGCACTAACTCCCAATCCGCCCGCTGCTCCTGTCTTGGCTATTGGACAAGGAAAGGGAAAGAAGAGGAAGGTTTCGTCTAAGAACTATCGTAAGGTTAAAGCCCAAGATGGTGCCTCTTCTAGTGGGACCAAAGTTGATCCTGCTAAGCCCTGCCCTAACCCAAAGGAGGCAGAGTGCCACCACTGCCACAAGATAGGACATTGGAAGAGAAGCTGCCCAGAGTACCTGCAAGCCATCAAGGAAGGAAAGATCAAGCCATCTTTCGCAGGTATATACACAATTAAATCTAACGATTCTAATCATTCTATTTCTTGGGTTCTTGATACCAGTTGTGGTTACCGCATTTGCTCTAATGTGCAGGGACTAAGAAAAAGTAGGGATGTGGAGCAAGGAAGGATCAATCTAATCATGGGGAACAGAAGATCGTCGCCTGTGACCAAGATTGGAATGTATTCTTTAGTGCTTAGGAATAGTTTATGTTTAGATTTGAACAATTGTTGCTATTCGCCAGAAATGGCTAGAAACATCATTTCATTTCATGGTTTGTTTAGACAAGGTTTTAGATTTTCTTTTAATAATGAGAATGGTTCTATTTTAGCTTATCTAAATGGTGTTTTTTATTTTGAAGCTATACCATGTAATGGAATATATGAAACTGTTATGATTGTTGATAACTTAGGAAATGATGTTTTGAACATAGATTCTTCCAATAGTATGGATAGAGCATCCTTGTGGCATTGTCGTCTTGGACATGTCAACAAGAAACGCATAGCCCAACTCCAAAAGGATGGAGTGTTGGAGTCATTCGACCTTTGGGAAGATGACACGTGCGAGTCTTGTTTACTTGGAAAGATGACTAAGGCACCCTTCACAAGTACTTCCGAAAGGGGTGAGGGTTTATTGGACCTAATACATACTGATGTATGTGGACTGTTTAGATCAACCACGAAGGATGGGAACCGCTTCTACGTGACTTTTACCGATGACTATAGTAGATATTGGTATATCTACTTAATCAAGAAAAAGTCAGAAACTTTTGAAAAGTTCAAAGAGTTCAAGAATGAAGTGGAGAATCAATTGGGCAGGAAAATCAAGATGCTTCGATCCGATCGAGGAGGAGAATACCTAAGTCTTGAATTCCACGATTATCTCAAGGAGTGTGGAATAGTTTCACAATTGACACCACCTAGGACACCACAATTGAATGGTGTGGCAGAAAGGCGTAATCGAACCTTGTTGGACAAGGTTCGATGATGAGTCGTGCTTCACTACCTATCTCTTTTTGGGGGTATGCCTTAGAGACTGCCGCCCGCTTCACTACCTATCTCTTTTTGGGGGTATGCCTTAGAGACTGCCGCCCATATCCTTAACCGAGTCCCTACTAAGAAGGTTGCCAAAACAACTCACGAGATGTGGACAGGGAAAGCTCCCTCGTTGGCACATATCAAGGTTTGGGGTTGCGAGGCTTTCATAAGATGAGATACTCACGACAAGCTCGAACCTCGTAGTGAGCGATGTATTTTTATCGGCTACCCGTAGAAATCCTTTGGATATCTCTTCTATAGACCGAAGGACAATGTTGTCTTTGTTGCGAGGAGAGGGGTTTTCCGAGAGCGAGAACTCATAAGCCAAGGAGACAGTGGGAGGCAAATCGAGCTTGAAGAGATTCAAGAGTCGATAGATGAAGGAACCTCTACCACTGGCACTCAACCCGAGGAGGAAACTCCGGTTGAACTGATTGACGAGTCCTTACCTCTTAGACGTTCCGATAGAGTTAGAGTTCAACCCCATTTTTATGGTTTTCATATTACTACCGAAGGGGACACGTATATTAGTGATGGTACACTAATAAACCTTGATGAACCTAATAGCTATAAGGAAGCCATTGCAGGCCCGGAGTCTGCGAAATGGAAAGAGGCAATGGATAGCGAGATCCAATCCATGTATGATAACCAAGTTTGGAATTTGGTTGATTATGTGCCCGGACGTAAGACCGTTGGGTGCAAATGGATCTTCAAGAAGAAGACCGACGTGGATGGAAACGTACACACATATAAAGCGCGATTGGTCGCAAAGGGCTTTACTCAAACTCCCGGAGTTGACTATGATGAGACCTTCTCACTAGTTGCAAAGATAAAATCTATTAGAGTGATGCTAGCGATTGCCGCATTTCATGATTATGAGATTTGGCAAATGGATGTCAAGACCGCTTTCCTTAATGGGAAGTTGGCTGAGGATGTTTACATGGCTCAGCCAGAGGGGTTTGTGGATCCGAAGCATCCGAATAGAGTGTGTAATCTTAAGAAGTCCATTTATGGACTTAAGCAAGCATCTCGCAGATGGAATCTTTGCTTCGATGAGAAAGTCAAAGAGTTTGGATTTGTACGAAGCGAAGATGAATCATGTGTATATGTCAAAGCCAGTGTGAGTATAGTAAGCTTCCTCGTTCTATATGTCGATGACATATTTCTCATAGGAAACGACATCCCGACTCTGCAGGAAGTTAAGTCCTGGCTCGGGAAGTGCTTCGCTATGAAGGACCTCGGAGAGGCTTCCTATATTTTGGGAATAAGGATAGTGAGAGAGAAGTAAGAGACTAATAGGACTTAGTCAGAACACTTACTTAGAGAAGGTACTAAAACGTTTTAGTATGGAAAACTCGAAGAAGGGAGAATTACCGATACAAAGTAATGCCAAGTTGAGTAAGACTCAATGTCCGAGTACCGAAGCTGAAATAGCAGAAATGAGCCGAGTACCATACGCTTCCGCAGTTGGCTCAATCATGTACGCTATGACTTGTACTCGCCCTGATGTAGCCTTTGCTTTGAGCATGGTTAGTAGATATCAGGGGAACCCTGGCAGAGGCCATTGGATTGCGGTGAAGAATATCCTTAAGTACCTTCGGAGGACGAAGGAATGGTTCTTAGTCCTTGGAGGGAGTGATGACTTGAAGGTGCGAGGGTATAGTGACACCAGTTTTCAGACCGACAGGGACAACTACCGTTCGCAGTCGGGCTGGGTCTTTACCCTAAATGGGGGAGCAGTGACTTGGAAAAGTTCCAAGCAGGAAACCGTAGCTGATTCAACTTGCGAATCAGAGTACATTGTAGCGAACGAAGCGTCGAAGGAGGCAATACGGCTGAACAACTTCATTGGTGATCTTGGAGTTGTACCTGCCATAAAGGAACCCATGGAGATTTTCTGTGATAATGAAGGAGCAGTTGCCTTGACCAAGGAACCGAGAGATCATGGTAGATCTAGACACATCGACAGAAAATACCACTTTATTAGACATCGTGTAGAAGAAGGACAACTCGTAGTGAAGAGGATATCATCAGAAGATAACCCAGCAGATCCGCTTATGAAGGGACTGAGTAGGGTTAAGCACTTACATCATGCTAGGAGTATTGGGCTGAAGGATGATATTAGCATAGATTAGATAGTAGTTGAAACGTGTAATAGATAAATGTAATTAACATTTGATGATTAAATAAAGGAGTTTTATTTATGAGTAATGTTACTATCTTATGTTAATTATTTAACTATTGTTTCATTTTGCATGTTTTGACTTCCAGAATAATTGAGTTTGTTAAGAATAATCGAATTATTCAAATTGTCCACAATCGTTCATATGTTGGAAGTAGATATGAAAGAAGATTGTCATGAATTGGTGCGTAGATTGTCTAAATGGTATTAGACATGGCAAAAGATTGCTGCGACATTCATGAGTGATTATGAACTGGTTTTCAGCATTGGAACAAACCCGTGCTTGCTGGAATCACCTTATGGAATATGATATAAAAGGGTGATCGCAAGACGATAATATCATATAGTCTTAAAACCTAGATATATGGTTTGTTATTTGTTATTTGGTTGTGCATTGATAGTGCGTAAACGCATCAGTAACTCGGTGTTATAAAACACATTGTTGTGTATAGTTGATTAATGAATAAGTAAATGCATATAAGTCGAAGTTTATCTGTAACTTTTATCGTAAGAAGGTAAAAGCGATATCTCGGCCGCTCAATGATTTGATTTGACTTATGTGCCGGGCCCGGTCAGAACTGAATTGATGTGTTCGATTAAGTTCTATGTCAAATAAATCAGAGATCGAGAAACCTAAATGCTTGACTAATCATTCCATAGAATTGTCAGCATGATATCTAACAGATGACTGTACGATCCCTTATCTAAAGGACAAGATTGATTAGACCAGAGTTTGACAGTGTCTTTGAGAGCCATGATTGCAAATCAGATTGCACTTGTGCATATAGTTACTAGACTTATCCAAGTGGGAGACTGTTGGAATAGTGTCTATGGCTGCAACTATATTAGGCAAGTATTTGACCCGATTGTGCATGGTCCTTTTGGGTTGCCTTCACCATAGCAACTTGACAGGATGATTTATTATGAGAGAATAAATATTATTGATATATTATGAGAATAATATAATGAATAATAATATTGTTATTTGATTAATATAAGTCATAAATTAATTAGTATTAATTTGGTGGCTTAAAGAGATTAATTAAATAAGAGGGTATAAACTGTCAATTGTTTGATAGTTACACTTTAGACTGTAAATCCTTATTGGATGAAGGGTGGACGAATTCTAGGGCTAGGGATAGCCTCAAATCGTCCAATGCTTATCTATGGTAAGGATTTGGATTGTTTTAAGGAAAGGATTATCCAACTAGGGTTTAAGGTGAAACCCTTAAGGAGTCTACAAGTATAAATAGACCCTATGGCCAAGGGAAATCGGTATCTCATCTAGAATAGAGAAACCCTGGCTGATTTCCTCCTCTCCTCTCTCTCAAATCATCTTCTTTGCTATTTGGTGTTTGTAAGCCATTAGAGGAGTGACAATTGTGACTCTAGAGCTCCAAGACAACAAGATCAAAACAAGAGATTCAAAGGTAAACTTCTAGCTCTGATTTTGTATTGTTTTATACTTAATTAGTCATTAGAAGTCTTGGATTCAAAGCATGTTTAATTAGAAAGCCTAGATCCAAGCATTAGGGTTTTGTATGCGCACATAGGAAAGTTCTTATGGCTAAAACCCATCAGTTGACACCAAAAAGTATAATAAAAAATAAAGAGGGGCTTTGTACGCGCTCCGTCTTCTCAAAAGTTGCATATGTACCTGTCTATTGCCGACATGAGAATACAAGTTATTTTGAAAATGAGTATCAACATAAAGCTTGTGAGTTCATAAGATTTTAGTGTCATTGCTTGTATATAAAAGTGTTTACATTTGTATTTCTTAGAAGTTATTACTAAGTTTGAAAATAGTATGAATCACTAGAAAATCCTATATTTTTCAGTAAAGGAGTCCTCTGCCGTGACTTGGTTACTTGTAGGTTTAATCCTTTGAGTGTGTAAAAGTTTTCTCAATTAAACTTTCAATTTTGAAAATATAGTTTGGACTTCATTTGAACAAAGTAAATGGGGAAAGTAATGTATTATTCCAGCAGTGTTCTTGCTGATTGGATAGTAATTAACCGCATACTCTAGTTAGCGATATGTATTTACTACACCTCGAGGAGTCTACTTTATCGTTAATTCATAATTTGTTAATTTAGGGTTCCGAATGTGAATCTGTATGTAACCAGGCGGATAGGCGATTGTATGTATCATGACCCTCCAGGTCATACGTAGTGGGGTAGCATGTTATCATCCCTGGGCCTAGTCGGCTCGGACTGTAGCTAGCAGTCAGGATGTGTGAGTGTCCTCCCTGTATAGATCTATAGCGTAGGACCCGCTTTCCCTCCAGGAGACTAAGGTTACATGGTGAAGGCGCAGTTAAGTGTCGTATAAAGAGGTAGTGTCTAACATTCTGCTTTAGTATGTTCTCTTGTATTAGTGTATACTGTGCTTCTCAGTATAATGTATTTAATGTTCTTTTGGATAGCATATAGTATTCATCATGTATAGTACTTAACATATAGCGACTCATAATAGCACTAACCGTGGTAAGTATCATAGTAATAGCAGTGAGAAGTGGTAAACCTTAACTATACCTATTATAGTTAACTGGCATGTTACAGTCATTCTTGGATACTCATAAGTATTGAATTGAGTGAAGGTATTCATATCCAACACAAATACATACAATATATTGTTGGATTAGGTGTCTAAGCCCATAACTATAATTGATATGTATTTGAATTGATAGCAGCATAGTCCTTTTGGGTTGCCCTCAAACCTAGCAACCAGACAAGGAAATTATGAAAGGAGAGATATTAATTTATTATAAGATTAAAAATTAATATAAATGAATTTATTAATATGTTAAAAGATTAATATATTAATAAGAAATCATTTTGTTTAATTAATTGTTAGCCAGAAATTAATTAGAATTAATTTTGGGGTTAAAAGAATTGATTATAAGGTGCAGGGACTAGTTTGCAATTATCTAATAGTTGAGTGGAAGGCTCTAGAACCCCCTTGGATAAGGGTGGACGAAATCTTTAGGGGAAACCCTAATAATTTCGTCCATAGGGGCTTGGATAAGGCCCTTGGGTTTGCTTAGGCCCTAAGCAAAGGATATCTAGGGTTTCCCCTAAACCCTAGATCCCTCAGCTATATAAGGAGCCTCCTGGTTCATGTTTTGGTCACTCTTTTCTTTTGAAGAAACCCTAAGGGCCGAAATTTTGCATACTCCCTCTCCCCTCTCTCCTCTACTTTCCTTCTTGCTAGTTTGGGTGTGATTCCATTAGAGGCATTACACTTGTGGTGCTAAGCTTCCAAGAAAGATCAAGATCAAGATCAAGGGAATTATCAATTGTTTACTATAACAATTGAAAGGTATGTAATTACTAAACCCTAGTTTGTAAATTTCGATTATAGCCTCTCTCCTCTAGGGTTCTTGTTTTGCAATTCAAAGTTGTATGTTCAATAGATAAAACATAGATCCAAAGTAGGTTGCATGTGAACTTAGGAATTGTTTTCTAATTTATTTGTTTTACCTAAATCCCATCATATATAACTAAGAATTCAACGACAGTCGGACAGATAACATTTTACCCTAAGACCCCAATCCAACAAGAACAGGTAATAAGGCGAGCTATCAATCCTAAGTCCTTCAATTCTTACTTATATAAATATATTGGTGTGGATATATTTTAGAAACATAAGAAGTTTTTAAAAGAGTTTGAAAATAGTTTTTATAACAAATCAACATGAAAATGAGTTTGATAACATTGAAATAATTTCGATGGCAAAACGGTTAAGGGTAAGGAAATCCTTATGATTGTAAGTTGCAAATCACATGTGATTGATACTATAAATTTTTGGATTTAACTTGTATTCCCCCCCCCCCCCTCCCATAAAAGCATTTAAAAACATTTGAAAGGTTAATTAAGGGGTATGAACTCAGCTGCAGTGAGTGGAGTAGATGGAATGCAGGGTAAGATGCTAGGTGTCAAGTGAGGACTTGAACACGCCCACGGATCCTATGTAACATATAGTGGCACATGATGGTTTCTAATTAGTAATTTTATCACCAATTTAGTAAGTAAGGACCCTCTAATTTAATAAAACACTTTGCTTCAAGTGCAAGGAGTGCTAGGGGTTGCTTCTAAAGAGTGTATGGCCTCACTATGGAGTTTACACTTCACATGACCACCCTAACATGAGTTTGCGGTTGAGAGACCACTTCCCCCATGAGTTTACGGCCGTAAACTCATGGGAATAGTGAGTTTGTTTGTTAAAAGGTCCCTTGTATCACTAGGAAGGGTTCTAAGGTCAAATCAAAGGCTTGTGAAGTGATTAGGGTTCAAAAGGGTACTCCCTTGGAATGTGCGGTCCTTGGACCACTCCTTGGGAGTTTACGGTCATAAACACTAGGGTTTACGGCCGTAAACCCTTGGGCATAATATTTCCTTCGTGTTTTGTGGTCCTAAGCTCAATCATACAAGTTTCTAGTCCATTAAACATGCTAAGGAAGGAGTTAGGGACACCAAAACACCCTTTATGGTGTTTATGGTTTTGGTGTTTACGGTTCATGAATGTTCATGGACCGTAAAAACTCATGTTTACTCCCAAAAGACATGATTTTGGGGTTCTAAGTTCATGCATGCAAGTTTCTAAGTCATAGATAAGCATTAGAAGGGTTTTGGAGGGATTTTGGGGCTTCAAAACCCCCTTATGGGAGTTTACGGTTTTGGGAGGTGTCCCCAAACCGTAAAATCGAGTTTTTAAGGTGTTTGGGTGATTAAAAATCCTGAATTTGCATGGATACAAAGCTAAAAAACAAGCTAGGGAGGATTACACTACAAGAAAAACAGCCTTTTACGACGCTCATTGCGCGTCGTAAAAGGCTCAGACGACGCGCAAATGCGTGTCAAGGAAGGCCCTGTCATAAAGAGAGACGATGCGCATTTACGACGCTCATTTATGACGCGCAATTACGACGCGCGTTTATGACACGCAATGCGTATCAAGGAAGGCCCTGTCATAAAGGAAGATGACACGCATTCGCGTGTCGTAACCTTACGACGCGCGTGTTAATGACACGCAATGCGTATCAAGAAAGCCCCTGTCAAGAAAGGCCATGTCATAAATGAAGATGACACACATTTTTGCGTATCGTAAATTTAAATGTTTAAAAAAAATAAATTTATATATTTATTAATTTTTAAATTAAATTTGCATTTAATTTCTCATAATAGAAATAAAATACCATATACAAAAAATACAATCCATTGCATAATATAAAATAAAATTTCATACTCAAAAAATAAAATAAATTGCACAAACTGTAATGTCATACAAAGAATCATTCAAATGTTAAACAAAAATAATACATTGCTAACATGGGTTATACATTCCTATAAAACTAACAAATAATCATACAACTCTGTTTCTTACTGGAAAGGAATGTCAAACATGATTACAAGTCTCCCTTAATCTTGATTACTCACATGCTTAAGTAGAATGTTGTTAACTACTAAATGAAACATACAGAGGCTATAATTCCAAAAATAAAGTTAAAAAGTCAACAAAATCAGAAGGTTTTAGTCAAACGTATAGAGGCTATAATTCCAAAGATTAATAAATGACATTGTTTCAACCACATGCAGATTTACCGTTAATTTTGTCCCTATGAGATTCACTACTGAACACATTCTACAGTTTGTAACCAGTTCATGAATTGAAAAGCAATAGAAAATGATAATAATTACCCTTCATGGTTGTGATTATTTACTTACTTTATTGACACCATCATTCCCTTCTAACATAAGGTATGCATGGGGCTTTACGGTCATTAATGAGTCAGCAGCTTCAATAATTAAGTGAGAATAATCATTTACAGTCTCATGTGTGAACACACCGAAGAAAGCCTACAAACATTTGACAACAAAAGAGAACAAGGTTAGTTTTAAAGAGAAACAAGTCACTCAAGGGCTAAATATATGAAATAGTAATGTTCTTTCCACATAAAATTATGTTATAACGTTATACTTCCATTTCTTCTTATCCTAATCCATGATATATAAATGAGTACTTTTTTATAAAAAAATACATGTGCTTTTTCCATGTTTCCAAGATGAACATGGTATATCCCTGCTTGAACCAACAACTCAACAGGTAAGTCTTTAGCAGCAGAATAATTCTATTGTGCATTTTTAATATGGTGAAGAGCTTTGTCATGTGCATTTCCCAACATATGCGTTGAAGCCAATACATGGACCACACTCAGATCAGCATCTTTTGGGTTCTTTCTCAAATAATCGTCTAGAATGCTGACAATGCGTTCATGCTGACTACATCTTTGGTACATCTGAAAATACCAAAAAAGTTAATTAATACCCATTCATTCAAATTGGAAAATAACATATATTATATATAGATTTGTAAGTCCAAAGTCGAAACCATTTCTGCTGTCTTCAATGCTTCAATCTATGTGCTGCAAAACAAAAAAACAAAAAAAAAGAAAAAAGAAAAAAAATTAAAGCTTCTTCATAGTTTATTTTCTAGTATCAATAATAATATTTATAATTTACCTCGTAGATGATAGTCTCTTTAGCATTTAATTAAACAGTTTGGGACTGAATGAATGATCTGAATTTGTTTATTGGGAGTATTGTATGTATAGCAATTGAGGTCAGTTATTCATTATCAATTTATATTACTACTTGTTATTCTATTTATTGGGAGTATTGTATGTATAGCAATTGAAGGAGATATACAGACTTCATATCAGATATTAACTATCCTCTTTTTTTTTGAACTTAGAGAGAGAGAGAGAGAGAGAGAGAGAGAGAGAGAGATACCTGTTAAGGCTTCCTGCAACCAGGGTCGTTTGTTCTTCAAGCGTCTGCTTTGTGCTTTTTTTTCAAGCAACATTTTCATCAAGGTCGGTCCTAGCTAATTTTGGGCCTAGGGTGAAAGTAAAAATGAGATCCCGTAAAAAAAACAAATATTATAATTAAATAACTAAAATTAATAGTTCATTTTTGGTAGCTTTTACCAAAACAGAAATGATGACCATATCAAAGCTTTTTTATATACAAGACCTATATATTTTTCAAACGAAAGAACTAAATTTAAAAAAAAAAGAAGTAAAACCATCTAGGAGCTGGAAAGATACAGAGTAGCTACACACCAAAATAGATCAAGAAAAAAAAACTAAACAAGGGACAAAACAATCTAAAGTATATGAGCTAAGACTACAACCCAAAAAGTTAGTAAAAAAGGCTTTGACAGGAGTAATTCCAAGAAGGGCAATTTTGTCCAACTAAGACCAAAAGGAGCAAACCTCTTTCCATTCCCCATCCTTTATTACTTTATTTTCAACAACTATAACAATCCTTATGTGAAGGGTAATTCGGCATTTATTACTTTTTTTTCAACAACTATAATATTAATGAAAAAAAGTAATGAAATAGCATATATCAAAGAAGAAAACAATAAAAAAAACAGAACAAAAGAGTCAGGATACATGAAAAATGAGAACCAAAGATGAAATAGCGAGATACAGTTGGAGCAAGAGTCAAAAGAGTCAGATACATGAGCCCAATTCAAAAATCAGAATCAAATATCGTGGTTACACTAATTAAAAAGAAACATCTCTTAACAACCTTAACCCTTACTCTTAACAAGTTACAACAACACATCCCACAACCACCCTTGCACGGTGGCCTGTGGTGAGCCTGGGAGGAGCACCAACGATAACGACGTGGTGATTATTCTTAATATAACACACGCGCACAACACAACAAAATCCATAATCAAAGGGGCTGCATAAATCACCACACACATCCATATTTGGATGACAAGGTATAGTTTCATATTTGCACTCTTTAAATATAAATAAATTTACATATCTTTTTTTTATATTTGTTGCAGGGTGATGTGGATATATTTTTCCCAACTGATTTTTGACTTTTGGAGCGGATCGACCATTACAGTTCCAGGTATATGTAGCTTCATACATCGGTGTTTATGGAAGAGTTTGGTTTGACCAAAAAGACAAAGACAAAAGACAGATATAACCCTCTTCTCAAAGACATTGTAAATACTAAATTTTACCTTAGTGTTCCGACACATAACACCAAATAAACACTTCAATAGAAAGAAAGAAAAACTTGAAGAAATAGTGCATTTTAGAGCTTTTCACTGTTGTATTGTAGAGTTACGTGCATTTTTATGTAATAAATATCAACATATACTTTCATCTATTTTTTTTTTCCTTTTTTAAAATTCAGGGGTGTATTTTTTTTTTTATTTACATGAAACTGATAAAGAGATCCACCGAGACCTCATCTCACCTTCTCCGACACTGAAAACTAAGAGGTTGATGAGAGGGGTTGAGTATACACAACTGAAATACAACAAAAGTGTAAATAACAGGTGATAAGTACTGAAATACCATTTCAACTGGGCATTGAACCTAAATCATTAGAAAAAAACACTGAAATATAATCCAAATAACAATTTATAACCTGATTAGACCTCGCCAGTCTGCTTCAATACCAATCTGGAATAATAATATTTAATCAGAAAAAAAACACCGAATAAGATAAAATCAGAATTTATAAATATATAATATAGAAATATAATACAAATAACAATTTATAACCTGATTAGATTCTCTTTTAGCCTTTGGACTAGAGAATATGTTGACTAAAGACTGTTGAACTTATTCAGTTAAATTATTGAGACTACTAAATCAAAATTCCTTATGATAGGTAGGTGATTGGGTACCAGATGTAAACAGGTCAGCTCCACTACACAAAAATGTTGTCTATTAAATTTCAAAATGAAGTTAACAAGCTCATAAAGGAAAGAAATTAAAAGAGATTTTTGTAAATTTTGTATATGAAGTTAATAACCGTGCTTCAATAACATGCAAATAGAGTTTCTTCTTTGGTTGTCAAACCTACAACAACAACAAAGAAAGATGTCAAACTTAATAACTAATGGTATCCTTATTAACACAAAATACATTTCACCATCTTTGATAAGATTGTTAACAAGTTGACTTGCTGCTAACAAGCCATCACTAATAAACATTGATTTATTGGTAAAATTGAACCTAAATTCCAAGTATTGTAGTTCAGTTATCTTGTTCTCAAGTCCTTTTGTTGCATATAGATAGACAAGGTAGCAAAATTGGTCTCATCTTGGTGAAAACCTAATAGAGACATTATGTCGAGCACCTTGTGGGCGTCAGTAACTGACCTAACAGAAACATTGCGTTGAGCACCTTGTGGGCATCAATAACTGATTCGTGTTCATGGAAATAACCCTCCAAAGTAGCTTTACGACTAGACAAAGAATTTGACCCAATAAATTAGAGGAAAAACCACTCAAATCGTGTCTTCTAAGGGAACATGGAGTATACAGGGATTATCTAAGGTGAGAATCTTTTTTATTGTGATTGTGGACAATAATACATGGAACAATACATATATTGCTACAGTGGGAAGGGAAATATTGTCATATGAGAATAAAGCTTATGAGATTATGAGTTCAACACAAAAATTGAAAGTATGCAGAGCCTCATCTGTAAAATTCCACACAATCAAGGACGCCAAACACACCAGGAGCCGAACCCAAGAACCTTAAGCTAATTATGTGAGATATTTAACATGAGGAGTTCAATTTATTTATTAATCACCCACCAAAAATAGATAGGGATCAGTTTTGAAAAAGATATAAGATAAAAGACATGGAGACATCGCCATGGAGGGTAATAGTTTGATAGAGAGAGAGAGAGAGAGAGAGATGTTGCCATGAAAACTCTATCGACTAAAACAACCAAAATCTACTTTTTATCATGAGAAAACCAGAAAGCTTCGGGATTTTTCAGAAATTATGGAGGAGTGAGGATAGAAGAACGAAAACATTAGGAACAGAGAGAAAAAAACATACCTTAGTAAAACTAGGGCATGTAAATTTGAGCAATCGTCATAGTCTTTGACGAGGTCAGATGACAGGGTCTCCGACGAGGAGAAGTGAGCATGAGGTCACCTGAGGAGAGGTGACCAAAGAGGTTGTCGAATGACGAGGCGAGACAAGGTGAATCTTAGACTGTTGCTATATCCGGCCTATGAATGCTTTGATGTCTTCCCTTAATAGTTGGTGTGTGATGAGTTGAATAGAGTTCTTATATGCCAAAACCCTAAATGGATGTGAGATTGAAGAAGAAAAGTGTACGTGAAGGAAGTGTTTTTGAAACTCTTGATGAAAATCAAGATTATATGCAAGTGGGAAATAAAAGCCCTAGTTGTTGGTCGCCATTTTGTGATCTTCAGGAATAAACGCCACTTTTAAGAAAAAATATTATAGAATGATTATATGAGTTGTCGAGGTTTATAGCAGAGATAGTATCATGGTTAGGGTTTGCAGAGAGAAGGGAAGAAGAAAACGAAGGGAGAAGGGAGATCTTGAAGCGGGGTATTTAAAATTTTTAGAATTTTAAGAGGATTTCATTTCCCTCTTATAAGAACGCGTGTTTTGAGTAAAAATTATAAAGCGACATTCACAGAGGACGCGCATTTTAGATAAGGTGCCCTCCGTGTTTTTTTTACATGAGACACTAATTTAAGGGCGCGCAATAATGCGTCACCTAAATCCTTAAATTTTTTGAAGAGATGACACTTTTTTAATGTCACTCCCTTTTGCGTAACATAAATCAACGAGTGTCGTATTTTGCGCGTCGTAAAAGGTTATTTTTCTTGTAGTGTTACTTACGATTTTGGAGCTTGAATGAGGTGTTTCTTGACCAAATCCAACTTCTAGAGAGAGAGTAGAGAGAGAAAGATTTAGGAGTGGGGGAAAGCCTCAAATGAAGTCCACTCAACCCTTATATAGGGTCTGAGTTGGCGGCCAGGTGGGGATCCACCCCATACCAACGTTAAACGGAGTTTAAAATTTTACCCGATTAAATGGTCGTACCTCGGCTTAGTCGTAAACTAAAATGTTTCCCCAAATAAATTTGAGTGCGTTTCACGTGTTTTTATTTCTTTTTGACACTTACAAAAATAAAAACATTAATTGATTTGCCTAACCCAAAATTTAACGAAAATAAGAATAGAAATTATTATATTAATGGAAATGGGGTTATAGTGACGAAATAAATTTCATGTTGTCACACCAAATCATCAAAGCCCAATAGAAAGGCCCAACAATATACCCAAGTGAAATTAGGGTTTCACATAAAATGACGATGAGGGTTAAGTGTTTCTCACTTAACCCATTAAGGACTTAATCCTCTAAGGACTTAATCCATTATGTCCAATATTGCTTAGATTAATCTTTGCCAATGATTATTATTTAATATCTCAAGTTATTAAATAATTCTCATGTGTGTGTCCCGATTAATTGTTAAAATTAGGGTTTTATTGGCATTAGGGTTTTCCAAAATCTAATTAGTGTTTCCAACCCAAATATTAGCCCATTTATCAATTTGTTGGACTTGTAGGTCAATTAGGGATTTATTGGGCCTATTAGGCCCACTAGAATATCATTAAGTCCATTAGGGTTTTATTTGGGTCAATTAGGGTCCATTTGACACATTAGGGTTTTCACTAAGCCCATTAGGGCTTACAAGCACCTCAAACGGATCGAAGTCAACTAGGCAAGCACACCGCCACCCGCACATACATCTACAAACACACATATAGAGTCTTCAACATGACTGGACTGCCTCACTAGGCCTTTAGTCATCTGGACCACTCTAAACTATTGAACATCTCCTTGGACCACCCCCTGGTGATCTTTCCCATGCAGACTGTTCTCACCCACTTAGGGTTCCGAACTCCTGATCCATTTCGTGGAATCTAACCCCGGCCTAACCCTAGGCCTCATGTCGATCGTCCATCCTATCGGAAATCTGTGGTCTGTTCCCTGACCTGCGTGTCTACCGCATATGCTAATAACCTGCACACCTGTGCTGAATGTACTGTCGAGTCCTAGCAGCTATCAAAACCCTCAACCTATCAATCCAAAACCTTCATAGTCGAGCATACCCTCGGCCGAATACTCGAACTGAACACAATTCATGACTAGAACTCCAACCTGGTTTCCCGACTTCTGCTATCAAGCACCAAGAAAACGTGATACACATGCTCGAGAGTTTTACCAAACTCCCAATTCACACAACCCACAAACCAAACAGCCACTTAGGTTGTCTTCCTTCGTGACAATGATACGAAACTTATCCTATTTCCAAAACCAATCATGCCTCTATATCACGAGACAATTCTCCACCACTTAGATTCGACTAAGTCTTCACAATACATGAAAATTGGAGAATTTCCAATCTTTCTCACTACCAACGATCGATCCAAATACAACCAACTCTTACCAATTAGTGCTCCATTACCAGCCAATCCCTAGTGATCACACACTTCTAACAACTAGTTGAACACTTTCTGAATCCCAGGGACACCAACAGTCCCCAGTGATCGAATGCTCACACTCCCAAATCTTAAAGTCCAAAGATAGATACTCCAACTAATGTTTCAACAACGAGCTACTTCCCTTGGTGCTTTCCTCCACCAATCAACAACTCCTACTAAAACCACTGAATCCTGACAATGTTGAATAACGATCATTTGGGACCGTGTCCGCAGGCCTCCCATATAATACCCTTCTTCCCAAGGTGCTCCAACAAATCTCCCGCTCTCGGCTCTAGAAATAATATCATTCAGGGCCTCGCACCCTGACTCACTCACCAGCTCAATCATCCACAGCTGAACTGCAGTAGCTGAAACAACCTTTGCCCTAAACCAGGATACAACCACTCCCAAGACATACTCTACAATCGCGAAAGTGCAATAGATCACACAATCAGTCCTTAACGTCCGATACAAGAGATCTAAGGCGAAATGGACCTCCAAAATACTTATGCTACATCGACCCACCTGCGCTTACCAGCGCTAAACCGCTGTCGTAAATCCCGACGACCAACTAACCCCGAGTTAGAATACAACCTGATCTTGGGGTCACAAGCATGCTTAATCCCTCGAGCTCGTAAACTGAAAGGGCACAATCCTTGCCCTAGAAAACCACATTCCAATCCTATCAATAAACAATTTTTAATTCTAGTTGCATAACTCCAGCTAAACACAATCATTACTCCTTTTCGGGGTCCCTGCGACTCACATTCCGGCCTCGAGCAAAACCCCCGAAGCCTCAATCTAGAATCGCATGTGCTAGATTTACCCGCTTAACCCGCAGACAGTAACAAGTACAGAACACCTCACTGATCCCAAGTAACTGCAACTCTCTGCTCCTCAGAATACGTCCCAATAATAAGTCCACACCAATCCTTCGCCCAGGACCTTAGCAGGTTAAGAGCGTGCGTGACCTTCTGGTCAGTAGAACATGAACATGTGTAGCAACATCCCTTCACGTCATATGGTACTTGATGGCTATAACCGGGTCCTGAACCCTATCAAAAGTCGGGGCTTCGCATCATCGAAGTGCCAATACTAGAAAGCCTAACTGGCTCCTCCCCCTGCCGTTGTTATAGCTGCTATAGCTGCCACGACAATCGTCTCGGCACTAGCTGTATAACGCTCTTCGAAATACTCGACCATAAAGGTCTTGATAGACCCAAACATCTCCGACAATTGTCCCCGAACAATCTCAATCACCTCCTGCCGGATGATCTCACTGACACGATCCTCTAACAATGCTGGCCTATCCTAGCTGCCAACTCCCGATCCTAACCTGGATCTGGTCTCAAGTCGTCTCGTAACCACCATTCTGGTAAGACACTAGAAATATCTCTGATAATCCATAATATAACAGGGGACCAACTGATGGGTTTTGGTCATAAGAACATCCTATGTGCTCATACAAACCCTAATGCTTGGATCTAGGTTTCTCTATTGTACATGCAAGTTATCCAAGACTATAAACCCTAGATCTAGCATATGATAATCAATATAACATATAAATTAGGGTTTAGATCATACCTTGATTGTTATGTAGCAATAACAATCTCAAACCTTCCTTGTAATGACTTTAGAAAGCTTAGAGTCACAAATGTCACTCCTCTAATGGTTCACAAACACCAAGAGCAGGAGAATGAAGAAGAGAAGAGAAGGAGGCTGCCTAAAACGTGTGGAAACCCTAGAAGGAAGCTTGTCCACGTTTTTGGGGCATAAGGGTTCTTTAAATAGTGAGGCTATTAGGGTTATCTAACAAGGAAATCCTAATTTGGATGCTTAAGCCCTAAGCAACCCATAGACCCCTTCCTTATCAAGCCTTGGACGATTTCTAATGGGTTTCCCCATAGAATTCGTCCAATCATATAATATAAGGCAATCCATAGCCCAATTGCAATTATCTTATAATTACAATTACAATCCCTTAAGTTTAATTAATCTCTTTTAGTCACAAACTTAATTCTTATTAATTCTTGACTAATATTAATTAAAAAATATGATTTCTCCTTTAATATATTATTCCCATAATATATTAATAAATCATATTTAATCCTTTCTCTCCATTATTCATCCTATCAAGTTGCTTTGGTGATGTGACAACCGTCAATTTTCGGTCAAGTCAAAGCCAACAAAAGTCAACAAGTCAAACCGGTCAACCCAATTTGCCGTGAGTACTAGAGTTTACGTTACATAACTTCTAAACAACTCTCTATTCTAATGAGAGATCATAAATCGAAAAGTGCGTTCACCTAAATCTCCTTAACCTAAAACGGTGGTACGTAGAAAGCCAAACCGATACAACAATGTTACATACTCATCGGGAGTATGCAAGATCCCTAATCAAGGCTTAACGGGGTTTAAGGACCTTGCAGTGCGTAGCCGGACACTCAAAAAGGTCACCAGTGAAATCTCTCCCACATATCTCTAAGTATGTGAAACCTCTCCCACATATCTCTAAGTATCTGAAACTTCTCCCACATATCTCTAAGTATGTGAAACCTCTCCCACATATCTCTAAGTATGTGAAACCTCTCCCACATATCTCTAAGTATGTGAAACCTCTCCCACATATCTCTAAGTATGTGAAACCTCTCCCACATATCTCTAAGTATGTGAAACCTCTCCCACATATCTCTAAGTATGTGAAACCTCTCCCACATATCTCTAAGTATGTGAAACCTCTCCCACATATCTCTAAGTATGTGAAATCTCTCCCAAATCTCTCTCCGTATGTGAAATCCCTCCAAGTATGTCAAATCTCTCCCAAATCTCCCTAAGTATGTCAAATCTCTCCCAAATCTCTCTAAGTATGTGAAATCTCTCTCACATATCTCTTTATATGTGAAATCTCTCCAAGTATGTCAAATCTCTCCCAAATCTCTCTAAGTATGTGAAATCTCTCTCACATATCTCTTTGTATGCGAAATCTCTCCAAGTATGTCAAATCTCTCCCAAATCTCTCCAAGTATGTCAAATCTCTCCCAAATCTCTCTAAGTATGTGAAATCTCTCTCACATATCTCTTTGTATGCGAAATCTCTCCAAGTATGTCAAATCTCTCCCAAATGTCTCCAAGTATGTCAAATCTCTCCCAAATCTCTCTAAGTATGTGAAATCTCTCTCACGTATCTCTTCGTATGCGAAATCTCTCCAAGTACGTCAAATCTCTCCCAAATCTCTCTGAGAACGAGGAATCTCTCTCAAATCTCTCTCGAAATCTCTCCCAACTTTCTATAATCACTCGGGGCATCCCGACCCTCGAAATTGGCGAAAAATAGCCCAAGAATGGAAGTCTACGCGAAAAACGGACTTAGGAAACGAACCCTCCGAACCGAAAGTACTATTCATGAGCCGAACCGAAAGCACTATTCATGAGGGTCTGAACCGAAAGTACTGTTCATAAGCTGAACCGAAGTTACTGTTCATCCGAACCGAACCCGGCCATGAAGGAGATCCGAACCGAACCCAGCACTGAAGGAAGGTCCGAACCGAACCAGCATAGAAGGGTAAATCCGAACCGAAGTTACTGTTCATTACTGTTCACAACAGTACCTTCGGTTCTAGCCAGCCTTCGGACCGAACCCTTGCCTTCGCGTCGGACCTGCTTCTCTTCGGACCGAGCCTCGGACCAGCCTCGCTTCGCTTCTTCCTTCTGGCGCGCCTTCGCTTCCGAGACCAGCCCCTCCGAGCCGTGCGCATCTGACCGAGCTTCGGCCTAGGGACCGAACTTCGGCCTAGGTCCGAAGATTTCCGCTGGAAATTCCACTTTTCACCCCGTTTTTGCGTATGTTTGCATTTTAAACCCATTTTTAATTATTTGAACATAGGATTTTCACCCAAAACTTTATTTTTAATTATAAGGCCCCTAAATTAATGATTTAACCACATTTTAAGGATAAAATCTTATTAAAAAGGGGTTGGTAAAGTACAAAGAGAAGAGTGTTGACCTTACCTTAGTTATGACGCAAGCAACCCCCACACCCACTCCATGACAAACCACACTCCTCCCCACCATACCTTGTACTTTTTACCTCCCTCACAAGCCACCTCCATGCTTTGAGAGCTGGATATTCACCCTCTCTCCTCATTTTCTCTCATTTGTTCTCATTTCACAAGAAGATCAAACTCCTTTCTCTCTCACTCTCTCTCTCTAGAAATCCGAGATTCAAGGGCTAATCTTGAGTTTTTCCTCCACCATTGGTAAGAATAATCCATTTCCTCTAAGATTATCTCAATTATTTCCACTCAAATCATGAGTATCTTACACAAACTCCATTAAATTTGTGTTAGAGCTTCGAATCTTCAAGCGATTCTTCTAGTGTTTTTGGGTTGAACACTTCTCTTCTTCAACACTTATCTACTGAAATCACACAAGGTGAGTTCATACCCCTACACTTTCATGTTTTCTCAAGTTTTTAGGGGGGGAATACAAGCCAAAACATCAAGAACATATCTAAATTCTTCTAACAGCTTTCATCAGAAAAGTTAGACTCCATTCACGGAATGTTTTGGACACCTTAAACATTTTAGTTTTCAAAACTGTTTTAGGTGCATGTAGTTCCACTTCTTAGCTTTAAAATGACTACTTGCACATCTCCATACGATTTTTCTACAATTTATGGTGATTTTTACAAAACTGCCTATCATTTCAAACACCAATCCGGACCAGTCTGTGATTATGGACTTTTTCACCTAAGTTACAGGTCATTAAAAATCATAATAAAAATTATGAGTAAACTAGACGCATTTTGGGAACTTCCAGAATTTACGGATTTAGTTTTCGACTTTGTATGATTTTTCTTTGAATTTTCAAAAACAGTGTAGAAAGGCTGGGAATTTGTTAACAGCTTGTAATTTTTATAACACTTTGTATTATGTTGAGCAAAGTGTATAATGTCAAGTTCTAAATATTGAATGTGTTACCTTGTTAGTCTATCATCATACTGAAGTATAGGCATATATGATAAGATTATTCATTTATTTGGAACAAGTATATTAAACCATAATGAGCATAGTTTATGAATTAATAACATTAAAGCATTCATGGAAGAATTTTTACATATCACAAACGTTTTTGATAAACTATAATAGGTATAGTTTATGTATCATTACTTCTCAAACTTATTTAACAAAGGTTTTCCTTTTAGTTCACGTAAATCTGTTAATGAATAAATTTGTGAGTCATTCCCTTCGGGTTACTTCCAAAGTAACAAAACCAAAAAGTCCTGTAAATTATAACCAGAGTCTCTTGTAAGGAGAACGTGATAGTTGTGTATAGATCTATATTGGGTTTGACAAACCCACACCAGAGCTGCTCGCTACAGCTAGACCGGCAGGTCTGTGGTGACAAGTGTCATTTAACGGCGACGCCTGAAGAACGTCGCATTACGAGGCCATCCAAGTCAAGTATGGTTATAATAGCTCACATGTGGTATTAACAATCATAAGATTTACGGGTTCTAACTTTAAATTAGCAAGTTATGTCTATTTAGCTCACTGAAATTACTTTAAGTATAGAAAAATACTTGTACGCCTTCATATCAAAAAGGGTTTTATGTCGATTTAAAATCACTTTTTACATCAACAATTACATACTTTATTGTATACTTTCGGTCTTGGTATTTAAGATTACACATCATTCATTACGGGATTTTTCTCACATCAGAAAGGGTTTTATGCCGATTTAAAATCACTTTTATATCTTTAAGTATGACATATAGTTGTTCATTTTTCGGTCCTGGCATCTAGGACTACATAACTTTTGTAAGGAAAATATTGGATTTTTCTTGGTATCATACATCTCTTTACAAAGATCGATTTTCAAACTCTTACTGTCAAAAGCTTATGAACTCACCAACCTTTGTGTTGACACTTTTCAAAACTACTTGTATTCTCAGGAATTCAGTGAAACAGGAAATCAACCACGTTTTGAGGATGGGACGATAATTCTTCGAACAGTTCATTTTGCATCATAATGTAATTGATTTGAATCATGTAAACATATATTTTGGTGTAACTTTTTCAATTATATTTATGATGGTTGTATTTACTTTGAGCACTATTATACTCGTTGTTGTGATACTCTACATGAAGTCCTCCACCCCCGGACGTTTCCGCCATCCTTGGTTTGGGGGTGTGACAGGTGAAGGCAACCCAAAAGGACCATGCACCATCGGGTCAAGTACATACCAAAATAGTTATGGACTTAGACACTAATCCAACAGTCTCTCACCTGGATAAGTCTAATAACTATTATGTGTATGACTTCAGATCCTGATCTGCAATCATAGCTTTCCAAAGCCGCTGTCAACTCTGATCCTATCAGATACGCGTGTCCTTTAGATAAGGGATCATATATTCCTCCATTCTAGGTATCGTATAAGACATGATTTCTAATCATTCTTTCTGTACTATTTCTCGACTTCCGATTTATGACGATTGACTAATTGATCAAATCAAATTAGCCCTAGCCCGGCCGAGCATTTACGTTTGTCATCACTAAATCATCGAGGGGCCCAAAGATATCGCTTTTATCCTACTTTGGATAAAAGGAACGGATAAACTTTGATTCAATGCTCGCTTGCACTCACTCACCGAATCACACACAACAATATGTGTTATGACACCAAGTTTCTGGTGCGTTTACATATTATCAATGTGCAACCGATTTGCAAGATACAACTCACACATCTCGGTTTCAAGAATATAAGATGTTATCGTCTCACCAATCACTCGTGATACAATTCATGGAGTGATCCAAGTGAGCGTGGGTTTAATCCAATGCTCAAATCATATTCATAAGCACTCATGAATGTTGAAGCAAACATTTGCTTATGTCTAATACTCTTTAGACGTTCCACACACCAATTCATGACAGTCTTCATTCATACCTACTTCCAACATATGAACGACTGTGGCCCGTTCGAATAATTTGACTGTTCTCAACCAATTAAATTATTCAGAAAGTCAAAACATGCAAAGTGAAACACAAGAATAATACTAATCCCATATGGCCTCAAACCTTTGAGCATAAATAAAAAACCTTTTATTTATCACCATATCGATTACTCATTATTTGTTGTTTCGGGTAATCAACTTCTTACTCGAAGTATTACTACACTTGTCCCATGCTCCTTGCATGCACACAATGTTTACCTATGGTTCTTACTTTCTGAAATAGATCAAATTGAACACATTTCCAATCATACTCATTTCACAACTCCGAATCCTTTTCACAAGTCAAAGATTATCAAATTCTTACCACTTATGGAATATGTTAGATTCTAACATTTTATGCAATGATCCTTTCGTAATGTCACTGCACTAAATTCACAATGACTATTGCCAATGAAATTACAAAGTTCCCTATCGGAGATTGTGACAAGACAATTCCTTAGATGTGATGTCTCTCACTCAAAGTACATTCCTTTGAACATCCTTTTGCATAAAGTTTCTAATCTAGACATAGATTCTCAATATCCAACTCCCAATACGGAAACATTTTCATATTTTCCATATGACAACATATTCTTAATAGAATCTTTTCTATTCAAAATAATGTCGATATGGTCCATCCAATACTATACTTCCAACTACTCACAAGCGACGAATCCTTAGCGAACTTTGGATTGTCCTTTGATAGTTGTTTAATTATCTTAATCAAAACCTATTCTTGTCCTTTTCCCTCTAAATGCGCTAGACATTTGGAAAATTTTAGAATGGTCAAACATTATAGCATTTGCAATCGATCCTATACCTGAAGCGTATGGGACACGATGCATAATGTCTTACATAAAGATTTGATACTTTATCAATCTTTTGCCATAATATTTTATGTGTTATGTTCTCACAATTCGAACTATGAAGAGGAATGCCGTAATCATAATCGAAATTTAAGAACACACTATGCATCATTGACTAAAATTATTAACATTCCACACCTAAGCCTTTAGATTTGAAATGAAGCATAATATTCTCTCCCTTGATTATAGCAAAACAACTATTCAACCCTTACAACTTTGCAAGGTATGACACTTGTTTTTCTATAATTAATATTGCTAACTTGCAATACTTGACTTAATAATCATATAATCATAACATTTATGCTCCAACTATCACGATGATTATTATTATAGACATAACACTTATGCTCCCACTAGCTTTGACATGTATTCAGAAACCAGCTTAACTTCTAGAAATACAATACTTATTGAATTTCTTAAGTTCATGTTTCTAATACTTAATGCTTTGATAATATTTTATCAAGGCTTCTCAAACTTATACACCTTTTCCTTAGATAGCTCATATGCATGTCCAAACAATTAAGACTAATTGCCAAATCTCACAATTCGAATCATGGAAAGGGATACCGTGACCATAATCGAATTCGAGAATACAATTTCACAATCACTATCTACTTAAAATCTCTATTAGTGAAATCATTTCCTCACAATCATTTTCATGAAGGAGGGAATCTTATGACACTTAGATTTTAATGGTGTATGTGTTCTTATCCATGTGAATTTGTTAAAACCAAATTTTACGACAAATTCAAACTCATATGGACCGAACTTTCTTAATCTTGATTTCTTTGCCTTATGGTAATACAGCTGGCCACCATGTCTTCCAAGTAGTTAAGCAGCTCACCCTTTCCTATCAATGTACATTTCATTGATCAAGGTGCTTGCCTTTTATGCATTCAAATGAGAACTCATAGAACTCACATGCACAATTAACTCAATTGGAACGGCACAGAAACAAAATAGTGTCAACACGATAGGTTGTAAACCTCAACTCGTGTGCTAGTGATGATCGATAAGGTTTATTTTGATTTGTTCTTGAAACCTTTCAAGACCATTAAGACTCCCACTGACTCCTTGACATATAAGATTCTCTTGTCAATAAGCATTTCTTGACAAACAAACATTCAAGAGTTAGTGTAGTTTTTATCAAAACACTTCATAAATTGGTCCTAGTTGGTCTTTGTCTTATCCAAGACATCACAACTTTCCACATTTGATGAATGTTATAAACCTTCCTAATACTTGTCACTCAATATCACAATCTTAACTCTAAGACTTGTTTTGGAACGAAGTATGATTGACTTTCTGATTTGACCATTTCTTCAGTTCTTGATTCCTCTTCTTAGACATACAATTGCACTAAGACATATCATAAAGCATAAAAGGTACTCTCCCTTCTTCTTAGAATAGAGAAACTTTTATCTTTTTGCCTACTTGATTCTTCTTATTCGTTCTGCTATTGATTTAAACTCTTTCAATCAATTCAGAATTACACTTAATCTCATAAGTATAATCATATTTACTAAACCCTTATCAAATCATGATGAATATCTTTATTATTCTTGTGGTGGACTTGATCAGCACACAACTTTGTGTACTCGATCTCCTAGTCCTTCACTCGACACTTTGTCAATGAATTAGTCTAATTTCCAAATATGAAATTTCTCATTCATCATGCAACCAAGTTGCATGATTCCAAGTTTCTGTCCAATTGAAACTTGGGCGATGAGAAACTTTCCCTATTCGGTAAATTTTCGACATTTCCACAAATAACATAATTAAGAATCAAATCCATTATTGCTAATAATAGAAACATTCTAACATCAATTTTTCATACACGCCATTGCAAGGATAAATAAATAATATAAAATCAAAATTTATTTTATTGCAGAAAAAATTTGTCCATACAATGCAATTCTTTGAAAAACTTGTTGGATTAGTGTCTAAGCCCATAACTATAATTGGTATGTACTTGAATTGACAGCAACACAGTCCTTTTGGGTTGCCCTCAAACCTAGCAACCAGACAAAGAAATTATGAAAAGAGAGATATTAATTTATTATAAGATTAATAAATTAATATAAATGAATTTATTAATATGTTAAAAGATTAATATATTAATAATAAATCATTTTGTTTAATTAATTGTTAGCCAGAAATTAATTAGAATTAATTTTGGGGTTAAAAGAATTGATTATAAGGTGCAGGGACTAGTTTGCAATTATCTAATAGTTGAGTGGAAGGCTCTAGAACCCCCTTGGATAAGGGTGGATGAAATCTTTAGGGGAAACCCTAATAATTTCGTCCATAGGGGCTTAGATAAGGCCCTTGGGTTTGCTTAGGCCCTAAGCAAAGGATAACTAGGGTTTCCCCTAAACCCTAGATCCCTCAGCTATATAAGGAGCCTCCTGGTTCATGTTTTGGTCACTCTTTTCTTTTGAAGAAACCCTAAGGGCCGAAATTTTGCATACTCCCTCTCCCCTCTCTCCTCTACTTTCCTTCTTGCTAGTTTGGGTGTGATTCCATTAGAGGCATTACACTTGTGGTGCTAAGCTTCCAAGAAGATCAAGATCAAGATCAAGGGAATTATCAATTGTTTACTATAACAATTGAAAGGTATGTAATTACTAAACCCTAGTTTGTAAATTTCGATTATAGCCTCTCTCCTCTAGGGTTCTTGTTTTGCAATTCAAAGTTGTATGTTCAATAGATAAAACATAGATCCAAAGTAGGTTGCATGTGAACTTAGGAATTGTTTTCTAGTTTATTTGTTTTACCTAAAACCCATCAGTGGTATCAGAGCCATTGTTTGTTTTAAATTGAATTATTATAATTGTTGAATTGCAAATTAGAGTTTATAGCTATTAAACCCTAAAGGCCATTTTTTTCGATTTTTAGGGTTGTGGATCAAAGGGTTTTTGAAAACCCTAGCCTCCAAAGAACCCTAATCGAAATTAGGGTTAGGGTTTTGAAAACCCTAGCCTCTTCCCTTGAAAATTTCGAAATATGCTATAAAGATTAGGGTTTCTTTATTTTGGATAATAGTTGCCTTATTGGATAATTGAGAAAAATAAGGAAATTATCCTATCCCCATATTTTCGAAATCTAGAAGGGATATGGATTAGGATTAAATTAATTGTTTAATTTAATTAGATAATCCTTACAAGATTTAATAAATTAATTAAAAGTTAATTAATAGATAAATATTAAATCTAATTAATTGGTTTATTTAAATTTACAATTTAATAGTTTAAATTTCAATATATATATATATATATATATATATATATATATATATATATATATATATATGTATGTATAAACCCTTGGAGTTTTAAAATGTTTTTAAAACACACCTTATATATATTATAATTAAAAGTTAAATATTATATATGTATAAGAATATGGTCAGTTAAATCGCTAGTATGCCTCATTCACGAAGCTAGTCTATAAGGGGGGTATAAGGAAACTGCCTATAAAATGGTAGTTGAATGGGTGTCCACTCTCACCCACCGCTTCCTTGATTAGTGGATGGTCGTTAGCAGAACGGATTTGATAGGACAACTACTTCCCATTAAAAGTATAATGCTATTAAAGAAAGTACTAGAACACTATTTTTCAAAATCCCAACTCTAGTTACTTTAGGAAAAATGTGAAAAGTATGCTAATCCATGAAATTGCACATTATGCTTTATTGGTCGTTAGTGGAGCGTGTGTGGTTAACCGGCACACTAAAAGGCACTAATAAAGAGTAGTAAGGGGTATCTTATCATTATCATTTTGATGGAGCGTGTGTGGTTTACTGGCACATCAATAGTTAATGATAAAGACAATAAGGTTACCAAGCACATTTGCATGGTTATTCACATCTAGTTTGTGATCCTCGGTATCCCAGTCACAAATAGTAGAGCATAATCCGAGATTAAAACATGCCATTAAATAGTTTTAATGTATCTCAAAAGAATTAGGAATTTCACTTCGTTTATTTTGTCTAATGGTGGAATTGGTGAATCGTCATTCACCTACCTTTATGAGATTTGAACTTGGATCTCGGCATCCCATTTCTAAGTTGTAAATCGTCATAGTTGGGTCCTAACCTTGATATGATATCTTTGGGTTATTATATTGAGGTGTCTTGGAATCTAACTAAAACTATCTTTCTTTTCAGATGTCTACTCCTGGAAACACTTCTGCTTCATCATCCTCCAGCCACAACTTCTCTCTACTAAACATCTGCTCCAAAGTCGTTATGGATGGCTCCAACTATAACGATTGGATGCGTAACATCAAGATGGCGCTTAGATTCGAGGACAAAGAGTATGTCCTTGAAAAGGAGCTCAAAGAACTTGATGAGTCAAAAGACACTCCCGAAGAGTATGCTGCTTACAAGAAACACTATGATGATGCTACCAAAGTGGCATGCATCATGGTTGCAACCATGTCCCCAGAATTGCAGAGGTACTATGAGGACTACTGGCCTTTTGAGATGAACAAGGAGCTTATGGAAAAGTACCATAAGCGAGCTCGTCAAGAAAAGTTTGAGGTAGTCAAGTCACTCATGGCTTGCAAGATGAAAGAGGGGGAATCAGTTGTATCTCATGTGCAAAGAATGCAACGCTACATAGAGCGTTTGGTCAAGCTCAACATTCACTTCGATGAGGAATTGGCCATTGACATGGTCTTGAACTCGTTGCCTGATTGTTATGGACAGTTTATCTTAACTTACAATTTGAACAACACTGAGCAGACTTTGGCCCAATTGCACAACTTGTTGCAGACAGCTGAGGTAGGGATGAAGGGTAAAAGTATACCCTCCACTGGAAGAGCAAGGCTCAAGCTGTGTCATCTAGTAATGGCCCGAAGGCTAAGCCCAATGGTTCCACTCCCCATGTTTCTGATCCAAAAGAGGCCATTTGCTTTTACTGCAATCAAAAGGGGCATTGGAAGAGATCTTGCCCACAATATTTGCAAGATATCAAGGATGGCAAAGTTAAGCCATCCTCGGCAGGTATTTACACTATTTCTGCTAATAACTCATTATCTTCTCGTTCATGGGTCCTTGATACAGGATGTGGATTTCATATCTGTTCTGATTTGCAGGGGCGAAGGTAAAGTGAGGAGATAGAGAATGGGAGAATAAACTTGATCATGGGGAACAGAAAGTCTTCACCAGTTACCAAGATCGGAGTTTATTAACTTTTGCTCAGTAATGATGTTAGATTAGATTTAATAAATTGTTGCTATTCATCTGAGATGAAGAGAAACATTATTTCATTTCATGCATTGTTCAGACAAGGTTTTAAATATTCTTTTAATGATTTGAATGGTTCAATTTCTGTTTATAAGAATGGTGTTTTTGTGTTTGAAGCTTTACCTTGTGATGGTGTGTATGAAACAGTGACTTGTGTTGATAGCTTAGGAAATAGTGTACTTAATATTGACTTGTCTAATAGTGTAGACAAGGCATGCTTGTGGCATTGTCGGCTTGGACACATTAACAAGAAACGCATAGCCCAACTCCAAAAGGATGGAGTGTTGGAATCATTTGACCTAAAATCAGATGATATGTGTGAATCTTGTCTTTTGGGAAAGATGACAAAATTACCATTCACAGGGTCTTGTGAAAGAGGTGAAGGTCTGTTGGATCTCATACACACAGATGTGTGTGGGCCCTTCAGATCAACCACAAGGGATGCTAATCGATTCTATGTGACTTTCACTGACGATTATAGCAGATATGGTTACATCTACTTGATCAAGCATAAGTCAGAAACCTTTGAAAAGTTCAGAGAATTCAAGCATGAAGTCGAAAATCAATTGGGCAGAAAGATCAAGATACTTAGATCCGATAGAGGCGGGGAGTATCTTAGTACCGAGTTCAACGAATATCTGAAAGAATGTGGGATAGTCTCACAATTGACTCCTCCTAGGACACCACAGTTAAATGGTGTAGCTGAGAGGCGTAATCGAACCTTGTTAGACATGGTTCGTTCTATGATGAGTCGTGCCTCGCTTCCTATTCACTTCTGGGGGTATGCCTTAGAGACAGCCGCCCACATCCTCAATCTTGTCCCTACAAAGAAGGTTGCCAAAACACCTCACGAAATGTGGACAGGGAAAGTTCCCTCGTTAGCACATATTAAAGTCTGGGGTTGTGAAGCTTTCGTAAGACGAGAGACTCACGACAAGCTAGCAGCTAGAAGTGAGAAATGTGTTTTCATTGGTTACCCAAAGCAGTCTTTTGGATATTTGTTCTACAGACCTAGTGAAAACATGGTGTTTGTAGCTCGAAGAGGAGTCTTTCTGGAAAGAGAGCTCGTATTCAAAGAGGACAGTGGGGGTACCATTGACCTTGAAGAGATTCAAGAGTCAACCAATGAAGGAACCTTAGATGACACTAGCACTCAACCAGAGGAAACAGTTCCTGTTGAACCAGTTGACAAATCATTACCTCTTCGAAGATCCACTAGGGTGAGTGTGCCACCTGAGTTGTATGGTTTTCATATTACTTCAGATGGTGACACATTCATAAGTGACAGAACATTGGTAAACTTAGATGAACCAGTCACTTATAAGGAAGCAATGGCAGGCCCAGAGGCTTCCAAGTGGAAAGAGGCAATGGACAGCGAGATTAAGTCCATGTATGACAACCAAGTTTGGAATTTGGTTGATAGTGCACCAGGTCGTAAGACAGTTGGGTGCAAATGGATCTTTAAGAAGAAGACAGACATGGATGGGAATGTGCATACGTTCAAGGCTCGACTGGTTGCAAAAGGTTTCACTCAAACCCCAGGGGTTGACTATGATGAGACTTTTTCGCCGGTGGCTAAGATTAAATCTATTAGGATATTGCTCGCCATAGCTGCCTTTCATGACTATGAAATCTGGCAGATGGATGTCAAGACTGCCTTCCTTAACGGGAAGTTGGTTGAGGATGTTTACATGAGTCAGCCAGAGGGTTTTGTTGATGCAAAGTTTCCCAATAGAGTATGCAAGCTTGAGAAATCCATTTATGGATTGAAACAAGCATCTCGCAGCTGGAATCTTTGCTTCCATGAGAAAGTCAAAGAGTTTGGTTTCTCTAGAAGTGAAGATGAGTTTTGTGTGTATATCAAGGCTAGTGGGAGTATAGTAACTTTTCTGGTGTTATATGTCGATGACATATTACTCATTGGTAACAACGTTCCAACCTTGAATGAAGTTAAGTCTTGGCTTGGAAAGTGTTTTGCCATGAAAGACCTAGGAGAAGCCGCCTATATTCTTGGGATTAGAATATTGAGAGATAGAAAGAAGAGACTAATTGGACTTAGTCAGAGCACATACTTGGATAAGGTACTAAAGAGATTTAGTATGGAAAATTCCAAGAAGGGAGAGCTACCTATCCAGAGCAATACCAAATTGAGTAAGACTCAATGCCCGCGTACAGATGAGGAAATAGATGACATGAGTCGTGTACCTTATGCTTCCGCTGTTGGATCGATCATGTACGCTATGACATGTACTCGCCCTGATGTGGCATTTGCTTTGAGCATGGTCAGTCGCTATCAGGGAAACCCAGGTAGAGCTCATTGGATAGCCATGAAGAATATACTCAAGTATTTGCGAAGAACGAAGGACTGGGTCCTTGTACTTGGTGGCAATGATACTTTGAGAGTAGATGGTTACAGTGATGCCAGCTTTCAGACAGATAGAGATAACTTCCGTTCTCAGTCAGGCTGGGTATTCTTATTAAATAGAGGAGCAGTTACTTGGAAGAGTTCCAAGCAAGATACGGTGGCTGATTCTACTTGTGAATCAGAGTACATAACAGCGAGTGAAGTGTCGAAAGAAGCAGCTTGGTTGAGGAACTTCATCGGTGATCTCGGAGTTGTTCCAACCATCCAGGAGCCTATGGAACTGTTCTGCGATAATGAAGGAGCAGTTGCCTTGACAAAGGAACCAAGAGATCATGGTAAAACCAGACATATCAACAGAAAGTACCATTTCATCAGACATAGAGTAGAAGAAGGCCATCTTATAGTGAAGAGGGTGTTATCTGAAGATAACCCAGCAGATCCCCTCACAAAGGGTCTGAGTAGGGCTAAGCATATTCAGCATGCTCGGAGCATAGGACTGAAAGATGATATTAGTTTTAGTAGTTAGATTAGTTTTCTGAAACTTGTAACAAAGTAAATGTAATTGACTTTTGGTGATTAAATAATAAAGTATTATTTATAAGTTTGGGTTCTACCTTTTGTCAATTGTTTATTATTGTGTTTCATTTTTGCATGCTTTACTTCCCGAATAATAAGATTATTCAAACTCCACAGTCGCTCGTACTTTTGGAAGTAAGTAGTGAATCAAGACTGTCATGAACTGGATTGTAGATTGTCTAAGAATAGACATGGCAATGTATTTGCTGCAACATTCATGAGTACTCAGAAATTGAGATTTGAGTATTGGATAAACCCTCGCTCAGAGTATTACTTCATGGAATTCATCACGAGGAATACTGAGACGATAATATCTTATAATCTTGAAACATAGATATATGAGTTGTGATTTGCAAGTCGGCTATGCATTGGTGATACGAAAACGCATCAGTAACTTGGTGTTATAAAACGTATTATCATGTATGGTTTAATGAGTAAAAGATACAAGCATATGATTCAATGTTTATTCATTCCTTTTGCCCTAACGGGAAAAGCGATCTCTATGGGCCCCTCGATGATTTGGTGTTGACTTGTGTGTTGGGCCCAGCCAGGACTAAATTGATGTGTTCAATTAGAAGTCCTACATCATCACAAATCAGGAATCAGGAAACATAGATTCTGGACAAAGAGGTTGATTGCATTCCATGTCTTTTGTCTAGGGATATCTAGCAGAACGAAGGATTATACGATCACTTATCTTAGGACACGTAACTGATTGGGTCAGAGTTCGACAATAGTTTTTTGGAAGCTACAATTTGCTGGTCAAATTTAGAAGGCATACTAGCAATTATAGTTACAAATTTATCCAAGTGGGAGACTGTTGGATTAGGTGTCTAAGCCCATAACTATAATTGGTATGTACTTGAATTGATAGCAGCACAGTCCTTTTGGGTTGCCCTCAAACCTAGCAACCAGACAAAGAAATTATGAAAGGAGAGATATTAATTTATTATAAGATTAATAAATTAATATAAATGAATTTATTAATATGTTAAAAGATTAATATATTAATAATAAATCATTTTGTTAAATTAATTGCTAGCCAGAAATTAATTAGAATTAATTTTGGGGTTAAAAGAATTGATTATAAGGTGTAGGGACTAGTTTGCAATTATCTAATAGTTGAGTGGAAGGCTCTAGAACCCCCTTGGATAAGGGTGGACGAAATCTTTAGGGGAAACCCTAATAATTTCGTCCATAGGGGCTTGGATAAGGCCCTTGGGTTTGCTTAGGCCCTAAGCAAAGGATAACTAGGGTTTCCCCTAAACCCTAGATCCCTCAGCTATATAAGGAGCCTCCTGGTTCATGTTTTGGTCACTCTTTTCTTTTGAAGAAACCCTAAGGGCCGAAATTTTGCATACTCCCTCTCTCCTCTCTCCTCTACTTTCCTTCTTGCTAGTTTGGGTGTGATTCCATTAGAGGCATTACACTTGTGGTGCTAAGCTTCCAAGAAGATCAAGGGAATTATCAATTGTTTACTATAACAATTGAAAGTTATGTAATTACTAAACCCTAGTTTGTAAATTTCGATTATAGCCTCTCTCTCCTCTAGGGTTCTTGTTTTGCAATTCAAAGTTGTATGTTCAATAGATAAAACATAGATCCAAAGTAGGTTGCATGTGAACTTAGGAATTGTTTTCTAGTTTATTTGTTTGACCTAAAACCCATCAAAACTATGCTAATACATCTTTCTTAGCAATCTAATTCTAACTCTAAGTTGCAGCTCAAGAATCAAATCTTCAAGTAATGTGATCGAAATCCATTCCTTCACGGTTAGATTCTGCTCACTTCTTCCTTTAAGCTTCCCCTCTTTTCTTTGATCCTATAAAACATCAATTGTAATCTTATCACTTTATGTATTAAGAATCTAGAATAGGAGCTTAAAATAGTTAGTCAATGGATTTTACCTAAAGCAGAGCCATACGTTTTGACTCACCCATCTCTTAGATCTCTTAGGAAAATAGGGCAGCTTCGTCTCCAATGTCCCTTCTCTTGGCAATAAAAGAAAATTAACTCTTTTGGAACATCACATGGAACTACTTCAGATATTGCCTTTCTCTTATGATCAAACTTTTTGATCATGGCATGTCTTTCGTTGCCATTGCCTATATCCATGGAGGTCTGGAAGGCAGATTCACCAATCAACTTTGCTTTTCCATTGCACCAAACCATTGCTGATTCAACAGCAATAAGCATATAAGTGAGATTTATAAGGGTCACGTCGTGGTTCATCATATAGTACTCTCTTACGAACTCACTATAGGAATTAGGAAGTGACTGAAGAACCCAGTTAACAGCCATCTCCTCACAGACAACGGATCCCAACATTCTTAACCTGTCAATGTGTGACTTCATCCTTAGGACGTGTGCACACACCGACTTTCCTTCTTTATGTTATTTGCCAAAAGGGCTTGAGTGAGCTTGAACTTTTCAAGCCTTCGAACTTGTGGGTTAGGGAGAATTATGGAAGGAGGTGGAGGAAGTGAAGCATGATTTCTTGTTCCTCGAACGAATCGTGGAATATCATCTTTATGTGGAAAGCTTGTTCCACGGGATTTGGGAATACCATAGTTGTCATACTTTGACATCTACAAAACGGGAGAAAAATAAATTCAAGTTAGTTGATTGATTGAGTCCTTAATAAATCACCCAAATGAGATATTAAGGCTAGGACCCAACACAATATGCTACAACCTAGAAAAGGGATGCCGTAATCTAGTTGAATAATATTTGAAGGTAAGTGAATGACGATTCACTAATTTTCCACCATGAAAAATGAAAAAAAAATTAATTTTTAAATTTATGAAAACTCCTAGATCCTTTGAGATTCATTGAACATTTCAATGGCATGTTTAAATCTCGATATGCCCCTCTAGTTTGTGACTGGGATGCCGAGGATCACAAAGCGGGTGTGAATAACCTTGCAAATCTACATGGTGCCCTCACATGTTACAGTCACCTATTCGATGTGCCGGTAAACCACACACGCTCCACCGAACTATGACAAACATTGAGTCATCCTTTGCTACCTTTGCTTAGAACCATTTAGTGTGTTGGTAAACCACACGTGCTCCACTAACATCTTCGCAAGGGTAAAGTGTAATTTCATGGAATTGCATGAACTCACTTTTTCCTAAGTAACTAAGATTGGGAATTTTGTAAAACATTTAGTTACTTATGTACTTCATTATACTTATAATAGAAGGTTCTGTCTTATCCTACCCGTTCGGCTAACGACCCTCCACTAGTCAAGAGTGCGGTGGGTAAGAGTGGATACCCATTCAATTGCTATTTTATAGGCAATTTCCTTAAACACCCCTTATAGACCAGCTTCGTGAATGAGGCCTACTAACGGTAAGACTGACTTTTACTCATACATATATATAATGTTAGACTTTTAATGTTATATATAGTATAGGGTGTATTTTACACATTTAAAATACTAGGTGGTCAAATTTAACAATTATACTTTTAATTCAATTAAATTGTAAACCAAAACTTTATGGATTTATTAAGCCTCTTTTAATTATACACCTTAATTAATTAATAAAACCATAAGGGGGTGATTTGAACTTTTCAAAACAGTACTAGGGTTTTAGAATTTAACATTCCTAAATTAAACCTTTTAATCAACTTTTAAATTCCAAAACTTGAGGGCAAGTTTTGAAACATTTCAAAACATTAGGGTTTAGAATTTAAATATACATCAAAATCAAGCTTTTAATCAAAATTTAAATTCCAAAACTTGAGGGCAAGTTTTGAAAACTTTTCAAAACATTAGGGTTTCAACTATTTAAATTTCAAAACAAAACTTTTTAGTTCAAATTTAAACTATAAAACCTAAAGGGGAAAATTGAAACTTTTCATAACACAAGGATCAAATATCAAATAATATAAATTAAACAATTAATCTTATCATTATCTATATTTGACCTAATTTCAATTTCTTGCAAAATAAGTTACCCAATTAATACAAATAATCAAACTTTATCATATAAGAAAGTTATTATCTAATCAATTGGTAATTATCTTTTGTTTGATCAAGGATATACTCATAAATATGTATAAAATCGGATTTTAATGACCTAAAACATGTAAGGCAAGTATCCATGAGTAAAACAGCAAGAAATCCCGAAATCCCCTCTTTCTGACGCTCGAACTCGCCGAGTACCCCTATGGACTCACCGAGTAGGGGCCTACTCGCCGAGTCCACAATGGGACTCGCAGAGTTCATCAGGCAGGCTCACAAAAATCGAAATTTTCAAGTATGAACAATTAACAAGGCATCAATACAATAGAAACCAATCAAGGCTCTGATACCACTGATGGGTTTTGGTCATAAGAACATCATATGTGCTCATACAAACCCTAATGCTTGGATCTAGGGTTCTCTATTGTACATGCAAGTTATCCAAGACTATAAACCCTAGATCTAGCATATGATAATCAATATAACATATAAATTAGGGTTTAGATCATACCTTGATTGTTATGTAGCAATAACAATCTCAAATCTTCCTTGTAATGACTTTAGAAAGCTTAGAGTCACAAATGTCACTCCTCTAATGGTTCACAAACACCAAGAGCAAGAGAATGAAGAAGAGAAGAGAAGGAGGCTGCCCAAAACGTGCGGAAACCCTAAAAGGAAGCTTGTCCACGTTTTTGGGGAATAAGGGTTCTTTAAATAGTGAGGCTATTAGGGTTATCTAACAAGGAAACCCTAATTTGGATGCTTAAGCCCTAAACAACCCATGGACCCCTTCCTTATCAAGCCTTGGACGATTTCTAATGGGTTTCCCCATAGAATTCGTCCAATCTTATAATATAAGGCAATCCATAGCCCAATTGCAATTATCTTATAATTACAATTACAATCCATTAAGTTTAATTAATCTCTTTTAGTCACACACTTAATTCTTATTAATTCTTGACTAATATTAATTAAACAATATTATTTCTACTTTAATATATTATTCTCATAATATATTAATAAATCATATTTAATCCTTTCTCTCCATTATTCATCCTATCAAGTTGCTTTGGTGAAGGCAACCCAAAAGGACCATGCACCATCGGGTCAAGTACATACCAAAATAGTTATGGACTTAGACACTAATCTAACGCCAACTCCCTACCCAACCTTAGGATTTAGAATTCTGTAAAAATTAAATGTTTGTTTGAACGAAAATCTTAAAGAATGTTGATTCATGCCAGTATATTCTGAAACAATGGAAATTAATTATTGACATTGAGGTTTTATTTGTTTGAATTTGTGATTTTTTATTGAGTGAGTGAAAGAATAGCAGTTTTTTTTTTTAAATAACCATGATTATAGGATGAAGATGAATGTTGATCATTTCTAGTGGTTGGCAGATGAAGATAAATTAAGTGTGAATTAAAAATGATTTTCTATTTAAAGATATTAATTAATTTAACAATTTACGATAAATGAAAAAAGAGAATTACTAATATCCTCTTATCTAATGTTTTTGAATTAATTGGTCTAGAATGATCCATACATCAGTCCCCTTAATTCAATTAACCTCCTTTGATCACAAAATTAATTCTAAATTAACTCTTGACCAATGTTAATTAAATAATATGATATCTCTTTTAATATATTATTCATATAATATATTAATAAATCACTTTTATCCTCTTTCTCCATTATTCTTCCAGTCAAGTTGTTTTGGTGAAGGCAACCCAAAATAATCATGTTACAACCGGGTCAAGTACATACCATATATAGTTATGGGCTTAGACACCTAATCCAACAGTCTCCTACTTGGATAAGTATAATAAGTATAAATGCAAGTATGACTTCAAAATCCGATTAGCAATCGTAGCTCTCAAAAGCCGCTGTCAAACTCTGACACGTCCTCATAATACGTCCCAATAACAAGTCCCCACCAATCCTTCGCCCCGGACCTTAGCAGGTTCAGAGCGTGCCTAACCTTCTGGTCAGTAGAACATGAACATGTGAAGCAACATCCCTTCACGTCATATGGTACCTCATGGATATAACCGGGTCCTAAACCCTATCAAAAGTCGGGCTTCGCATCATCGAAGTCTGATATTAGAAAGCCTAACTGGCTCCTCCCACTACCGTTGTTACAGCTGTTATAGCTGCCACGACAATCGTCTCGACACTAGCTGTATAGCGCTCATCGAAATACTCGATCATAATGGTCTTGATAGACCCAAACGTCTCCGGTAACTGTCCCCGAACAATCTGAATCACCTCCTCCCGGATGATCTCACTGACACGATCCTCTAACAATGCTGGCTTATCCTAGCTGCCAACTCCCGATCCTAACCTGGATCCGGTCTTAAGTCGTCTCGTAACCGCTATTTTGGTAACACACTTGAAAGATCTCTCATAATCCATAATATAACAGGGGACCAACTCCCTACCCAACCTTAGGGGTTGTGACTTCCTTGCTACGCGTATGGGTCCTGTGCTTTCAATAGTAAGGGCCCATACTACCTTCCACACCTACCCATATTTGTCCCAAGTATCATCACAACGCCCTAACAATATACATAAACATAGCAAGTGCTCGATACTCACTCCTAGAGGAATACTAAATATCTCATAACTGGCCTCCCGGCCTCATACAACCCACCCATCCATGAAACTTCCACGAACCCTGCAACACTAGTGTATGCTAGCCATACATAACGCTGGACCCCATAGACTTTTGAATATTCGATCCTACCCTAAGCCCTAATCAATAAGAATTGAACATAAGGCCAAATCAAACATTCTCAGGCTATAAGATCTTAATTATATACAGCCATGATGCATACACAAGTAACTACAATAATGATGTCAATCTCATATAAGGAAAACCCTAGGCTAGCAGGCATCATGTAATCAGACAATTCAATCATGCAATTCCTGAAGATCCTTAGCCTAGTACTAGCATGCTATTCTAAAATATCACATAATCAAATAACTGTATGGTATTTTGGGGTCTACTTACTAGCTCCGGCTGATCGTACACCCTACATCCTCTTTTACTTATTTTGAAAACCATTTTGAAAACCTTTCCTTGATTTGAGACTGGATTCACACGAATGTTCCTCCAATTCACTTAAACCAAGGCTTTGATACCAACTTGTAACACCCAAAAAATTCAAGCCAAATTTAAACTTTTTAACACATTTTAAAACCGTTAAGTTATTACAGGTTGTTTTCAAAATAGTTTAGACATCAGAGTATTCCCAGAATTAATCATGAAAACATGAGGAGGTGCACGATCGCGCCTACTCCTTCCCACAATCATCCGAAGTTCCTGAAACAAAATCAACAACTGTAAGCCCGAAGCTTAGTGAGTTTCCCCAAAATACCAACAACATACAAGCATAACCATATCATATAACCAATATAGAACAACATGCACAATGAGTCATCAGCCTGACTGGACCGCCTCACAGGCCTTCAACCTATATGGAACATAGCCATATTTACTGTTTAGCAGTTTGTTTAGCAGTCGTGTAGATAGTTACATGGAACATAGCCATACTTACTGTTTAGCAGTTTGTTTCTTGATTACTGATTTGTCTGACATAGAACTTAATTGAACACATCAATTCAGTCCTGATCGGGCCCAACACACAAGTCAAACTAAATCATTGAGGGGCCCAAGATATCGCTTTTAACCTCGTAGGATAAAAGTAACATATAAAATTTGACTTATATGCTTGTACTATTTACTCATTAAATCGTACACAACAATGTGTTTTATAACATCAAGTTACTGATACGTTTACGCATTATCAATGCACAACCAACTCGTAAACAACAAATCACATATCTAAGTTTAAAGACTATATGATATTATCGTCTCACAATCATTCGTGATTACATTCAATGAAGTAATTCATGTGAGCGTGGGTTTAATCCAATACTCAAATCATATTTCAAAAGCACTCACGAACGTTGCAGCAAACCTTTGCTATGTCTAAACGCTTAGACAATCTACAAGCCAATTCATGACAGTCTTGATTCATACTTACTTCCAACGTATGATCGACTGTAGATAGTTTAAATAATCATATTATTCAATAAGTCAAAACATGCAAAGTGAAACAATAGTAAATAATTAACACAAAATAGTAACTTTACTTATAAATAAAACTCCTTTATTTAATCATCAAATGTTAATTACAATTTATCTATTACAAGTTTTTAAAGGTTATCTAATCAATAAAACTAATATCGTTCTTCAGCCCAATGCTCCTAGCATGTTGCAAGTGCTTAACCCTACTCAGTCCCTTTGTAAGAGGATCTGTTGGGTTCTCTTATGACGATACCCTCTTTACTACGAGGAGTCCTACTTCTACCCGATGTCTTATGAAATGATATTTTCTGTCGATATGGCTGGATCTGCCATGATTCCTCGGTTCCTTGGTTAAGGAAAACGCACCTTTGTTATCGTAAAAAATCTCTATAGGCTCCTTTATGGCCGGTACATCTCCAAGGTCTCCTATGAAGTTTTTTAGCCATATTGCCTCCTTTGACGCTTCTCTCGTTGCTATGTACTCTGATTTGCACGTTGAATTAGCTACGGTCTCCTGCTTGGAAATTTTCTAAGTCATTGCTCCTCCATTCAGGGTAAAGACCCAGTCCGACTGAGAGCAAAAGTCATCTCGGTCGGTCTGAAAACTGGCGTCACTACATCCTCGCACTCTCAAGTCTTCATAGGTACTTAAGAATATTCTTTACCGCGGTCCAATGTGCTTTACCAGGGTTCCTTTGATATCTGCTGACCATGCTCAAGGCATAGGCTACATCAGGGAGAGTACACGTCATAGCATACATGATTGAGCCAACTACGGAAGCATAAGGTACTCTACTCATCTCTGTTATCTCGGCTTTGGTACTTGGGCTTTCAGTCTTACTCAACTTGGTATTGCTTTGAATTGGTAACTCCACTTTCTTGGAATTTTCCATGCTAAAACATTTCAACACTTTATCCAACTAAGTACTTTGACAAAGTCCTATTAGTCTTTTACTCCTATTTCTCAATATCCTTATCCCAAGAATATAAGCAGCTTCTCCGAGGTCCTTCATAGCGAAACACTTCCCAAGCTAGGACTTATCCTCCTGCAAGGTTGGGACGTCATTTCCTATGAGCAGTATGTCATCCACATATAATAGGAGAAAGCTAACTATACTCCCACTGGCTTTGAAATATACACAGGACCCATCCTCGCTTCTTGAGAAACCAAACTCTTTGACTTTCTCATCGAAACAAAGATTCCATCTGTGAGATGCTTGTTTTAATCCATAGATGGATTTCTTAAGCTTACACACTCTATTAGGGTGCTCTGCATTGACAAAACCCTATGGCTAACTCATGTAAACATCTTCAGCTAACTTTCCATTGGGGAAAGCGGTTTTGACATCCATTTTCCATATTTCATAGTCATGAAATGCAACTATGGCTAGCATAACCCTTATAGATTTAATATTCGCTACTGGTGAGAAGGTCTCATCATAGTCAACTCCATGAGTTTGAGTAAAACCCTTCGCAACTAGTCGTGCCTTATACATGTGTACTTTCCCATCCATGTCGGTCTTCATCTTGAAGATCCACTTGCACTCGACCGTCTTACGACCTAGAACATTTTTAACCAAGTTCCAAACTCTATTGTTATACATGGACTGAATCTTGCTGTCCATAGCCTTTGTCCATTTCATAGACTCCTGGCCTGCCATGGCTTCCTTGTAGTTGTTAGGTTCATCCAAATTTATTAGTGTACTGTCACTAATAAACGTATCACCCTCAGCAGTTATATGGAAACCATATAATACGAGTGGAACACTAACACTACTGGAATGTCTAAGAGGTAAGGACTCGTCAATCGGCTCAACAGGAGTTTCCTCCTCGGGTTGAGTGTTAGTGTTAGAGGTTCCTTCATCGTTTGATTCTTGAAGCTATTCAAGATCAATTTGGCTCCCATTGTCCTCTTAGCATATGAGTTCTTGCTCTCGAAAAACCCCTCGCCTCGCAACGAAGACAACATTATCACTCGGTCTATAGAAGAGATGTCCAAAGGACTTAAACAGATAGCCGATGAAAATACACTGCTCAGTACGAGGTTCGAGCTTGTCGTAAGTCTCTCATCTTATGAAAGCCTCACAACCCCAAACCTTGATGTGTGCCAACGAGGGAACCTTCCCTGTCCACATCTCATGAGGTGTTTTGGCAACCTTCTTAGTTGGGACTGTATTAAGGATATGGGCAACATTCTCTAAGGCATACCCCCAAAATGAGATAGGTAATGAAGATCGACTCATCATGGAACAAACCACATCCAAAAAGGTTCGATTGCGCCTGTTAGCCACACCATTCAACTACAATGTCCTAGGTGGCGTCAATTGCAAAACAATTCTGCATTCCATGAGGTAGTTATGGAATTAAATACTAACGTACTCACCTCCTCGATCGGATCAGAGCGTCTTAATTTTTGTGCCCATCTGATTCTCCACTTCTTGCTTAAACACTTTGAACTTTTCAAAGGTTTCTGACTTGTGCTTGATTAAGTATATATACCTATATTTGCAATAATCGTCAGTGAAAGTCAGACGCGGTTTGCATCCCTTGTGGTGGATCTAAAGGGCCCACATACATCGGTATGTATGAGATCCAATAAACCCTCACCCTTTCATAAGTACCAATGAAGGGTGACTTGGTCATCTTTCCATGTAAACAAGACTCGCATGTGTCATTGTCCCTAAGGTCGAATGACTCCAACACTCCATCTTTTTGGAGTCGGTCTATGTGCTTCTTGTTGACATCTCCAAGACGACAATGCCGCAAGTATGCTTTGTCCAAACCATTGGAAGATTCGATATGCAACACCTCACTTCCTAAGTTTTCAACAACCATCTCCGTTTCATATATACCATTACAAGGCAATGCTTCAAAATAGAAAGTACCATTAACGAAAGCACTAATAGAACCATTTTCAATATTAAACGAAAATATAAAATCTTGTTTATACAACCCATGAAAAGAAATAATGTTTCATGTTATTTCTGACGAGTAGCAACAATTATCCAAATCTAATCCTAATCCACTACTAAGCACTAAAGAGTAAACTCCAATCTTGGTGACAGACGACACTTTCCTATTCCCCATGATCAAGTTTATCTTCCCATGATCCACATCCCTACTTCTTCTTAGACCCTGCAAATCAAAACAAATGTGAAAACCACATCCTGTGTCGAGGACCTAAGACATAGCATGTGATGAGTTATTAGATTGAATAGTATAAATACCTATGAAGGTGGGATTTATCTTCCCATCCTTGATATCTTGCAGATACTTTGGGCAACTTCGTTTCCAATTCCCTTTCTCGTGGCAGTAGAAGCACTCTGCATCCTTTGGGTTGGAAGGGGGAGCAGTATGACCAACTTTGGTTCCACTAAAAGAGGTACCATCGTGAGACTTTCCCTTGTGGATCTTAGAAGGATCCTTCCTCTTCTTTCCTTTTCCTTTCCCAATAGCCAAGAAAGGGGCAGCAGTAGTTGAAGTAGATGCAATAGATTTGCATTTTAGACTACTCTCAGCAGTCCTTAGCAGGCCTTGAAGCTTGCTTAGAGCGACCTCCGCCTTATTCATATGATAGGTCATCGAATTTGACATTCAACTTTAACAAGAGGTGCACGAATCTTTGCATTTTCTACAAGTGGGCCTTAATAGACTCTCCATCCTTCATTTTGGTAGTGATCATTGTAGCGATGATCTCGTACCTTTCCTTCCAAGCACTTTGATGGTACCTTTCCATCAAATCTTGGTGCATCGCGTATGGATAGTAGTCCTCATAGGACTTTTGGAGTTCAACAGTCATTGTTGCGAGCATCATTCAATGAACCTTCGTAGCATCACGCTCATGAGTTTCATTCGCATCAATTTCCTTAGGAGTAGCAGTGGTGTGGTTAATTTCCTTCAACTCCTTGTCGAGAATATACTCTTTGTCCTCGTAGCGGGTGAGCATGCGAATGTTGCGGATCCTATCATTAAAGTTGGACCCATCGAATATCACCCACCTACACAAGTTCATGAGTGAGAATGAGTGAGAAGGGGTTGAGCCAGAAGCGTTGTTGTTTTGAGTAGACATCTGAAAAGGAAAAGAAACAAAGTTTAGATTAGATAACAATCCCCAATTTAACACCCAAATGAGAAATTAGGGCTAGGACCTAACACAGTTATTTACAATTCAGAAGAGAGATGCCATAATCTAATTACAAATAATTTGAAGGTAGGTAAATGACAATTTACTAATTTCCACCATGAAAAACCAAAAAGACAATTAAGTTTTAAATGAATTGAAATTCCTAGAGTCTTTTGAGATTCATTGAACTTTTTAATGGCAAGTTTAAATCTCGATATGCCCTTCAAGTTTGTGACTGGGATACCGAGGATCACAAAAAAAAGTGTGAATAACCATGTGTAACGACCCGTCTCTGGTATGTTGATTCCATGGTATTTATTTAGAAGTTTTCAAGAGGGACTCGGCGAGTCTATAGCCTGACTCGTCGAGTAGGGACGGGATTTCGAGCACGTGTAAGTCGGCGACTCGGCGAGTCCATATTCGGGACTCGGCGAGTCCGCCTGCCAGGAAGAAACCCTAAATCCCCGGGTTTGCTCACTATTTAAGCAATGTTATGTGCCCCAAACTCGCCTCCTTCACCCTCAGAGAGCCTGTGAGAAACCCTCAACCATTCCTTTGTATAATCTAAGTGTTTTGTGTGGATTCTTGAAGGATTGAAGAAGAAAAGGAAGAAAGGACCAAAAAGAGGAAGTGTAGAGCAAAGATCCAAGGCCAAAGTCAGAGTTCATTGAGGTATGTCTCAAAACTATCCTGTTTTATTCTTAAAACCTCCATTAGAACACTTCTAGGGCTAGTTTAATGTATTTTCCAAGCTTTATAGTTGTATGGATGCCTTGTTGGGTCGAGATATCCCTAGATCTGTTCATTTAGGAGTGTTAGAGCCCTGATCTAGTGCCTTTTAGAAGTTTCCTTGCTTGAGAACCCTAGATCTAGCCTTTATTGTGCTTTTTGAGCCTTATAATCTTCATGGGTGCATATGGGCACATAAAGATAGAATCTTTACGTGTTAATCGAGCTAAGGGAGCCCAGATCTATAAGTTTTATGCGCTGGATTCAAGCAGAATCGAGTTTAGAGTAGCTGCATGCATGCGACTCGGCGAGTCGGAAGAACGACTCGCCGAGTCGAGTCGCGAGTCCCCAATTTTTCCCCTTTTGAGTGATGCTGAGTGGGGACCAGTGAGTAGTAGAGTGGACTCAGTGAGTTGGAGGTCAGACTCAGTAATGGAGGGACTCGACGAGTTGTTCATACAACTCGGCGAGTCCAAGGAAATCTTCTTAGCTCAAGAACAACTCGTCGAGTTGTTCATACGACTCGGCGAGTCGGATGCAGATAGCCTGAGTTTTAGAATCGAAAGGGAACTCGTCGAGTTGATACCGTACTCAACGAGTAGCCACGAGTAGGGTTGAGAAGTGAGAATAGAGACTCGGTGAGTTGGCGGCCCAACTCGGCGAGTCAGGTCAACTGTAGGTTGACTTTGACCAGGGGTAAAAGAGTCATTTTACCCCAATTCAGTGATTAGTAGTTGATTGAGTTTGTTTATGGAATTGTAGCCGGAGAGATACCGGAGTAGCAGCAGATAGCTTCCAGAGCCATACACTCAGCAGCCAGTTCACGAGGTGAGTTTTCCTTCCAGTAGGAACGGGTCTACGGCCACAATGCCGGCCCGTTTAGTTAGCAGTAGTTCCGGACTTCAGTCCGATGGAGTAGTTAGAGTGCTTGATGTCTTTGTGATTCAAGCATGTTTTGTGTTATGTGTTCTGGACTTCAGTCTGATGCAGTATATGTGTTATGTTAGCAATTACGTGTTTATGATATGCTATGTTCAGACAGTTCCAGATTTCGGTCCGATGCAGCTAGTTCCGGACTCCGGTCCGATGCAGTCAGTTCCGGACTTTGGTCCGATGCAGCTAGTTCCGGACTTCGGTCCGATGCAGTGGGCAAGGCCCAGTATGTGCTTTATTTGTTATTGTGTGGTATGTGGTAGTTTGGGGGAGCTCACTAAGCTTCGTGCTTACGGTTTCAGTTTTGGTTTCAGGTACTTCCGCAAGTAAAGGGAAGAGCTCGGGATGATGGCATCGCACACACTACAGCTTCAGTGTTTGTCCTGGGAGTTGATTCAGTTTCTTAGATATGTTTTGATACAGTTGTGACACAGTTTTTCTCACAGTATTTTAGTATGGTTTCGAGATACGTAACGTATGGTTTTATTATGTGATACTTAGTTTTATGATTTTTGTTATATTAAAAATGAAATTTCCGGGTCGTATTTTTGGGATGTTTCAAGTTGGTATCAGAGCCTTGGTTTGAGGGATTCGGATACACTTCCGGGTGTATCTGAACTCAAACCAAGGTAAAGATAAAAAGATTTTCAAAAAAGAAAATGTTTTCAAAAGAAATTTTGAAAAGCACTTAGAAAGAAAAGAATTTTTAAACGAGATAAGGGTGTGGTGCATGCGATCAGCCGAGCTCAAGTAAGTACTCCCAAATTACCCATACAAGTTTATTAACTCAGTTTCAGTTTTAGTTCCAGTTTCAGTAGAACAGCATGCTAGTATAGGACTAAGGATCTAGGAGGATGCCTTATGTGCCTGCTATATGTGTTTCAGCTTTATGAGAATTGCATGCTAGTATTGAGTAGACAGCAGTAGGATAGCCTGTTTAGGTTATGCCTGATAGTATGAGTTTATCATTGTATGCTAGTACAGTTTTCTCGTTATGAGGATAGAATTGCTTGAGTAGTTTCTTGTGTCCGAATGCTGCTTGCTTTGTGCTTTATGGGACTCCGAGTGATGGGAGTTAGCCATTAGGTGAATACGTCACATCACATGTGATCAGGCTTGAATAATCTCAGAGTGTTGGATTTGACCCTATTGCATAGCTCTTGTTTGAGTCCAACCGTTATAGGGACGAGCCTTTTACTCGAAGGATTATCTGAGCCTCATCACATGTGATGGTATTCAGGTGATGGCTAATTAGCATTATAAGGAGGCCTTCGGCAGCTGAGGACTGGTTTGAGTGAAGTCAGAGATTTCCCTAGGGCAAGCCTAGGATGAGAGTAGTAGAGATCAGTAGTAGTAGTAGTGACTTGGTGGAGTCAAGGCAGTTCTTGAGGAAAGTACGGATAGATGTGGAAGGTAGTATGGGCCCGTACTACTGAAAGCAGAGGATCCGTACTCGAATCAAGGAAGGCTGAGGCAAGACCAGGAAGCTAGTAGTAGTATCAATGATCCCTTGAGATATTTCAGTTTTCTGATGTTGCCATGTTGTGTTTCAGAATGGTGGTTTTGCGCTCGAGGCTAGCAGACGGCAGTACCGGCGCCGGGGAGGGATCAGGATCAGGCTTGGGGGCCGAGCGTATGGATGAGCAGACCAGAGAGTTTCTTTCTTCAGAGATTACTCGTATCATACTGGAGCAGACTCCTGTGATCTTCAGTTCGATCAAGGAGGGTATCCTAGAGCTGATGGATGAGAGGTTGGGCACCTTCCGTGCCGAGGTGGCGGCCATGATGGGGTCGCGCACATTAACGTTCAGGGAGTTCAGGGCATGTGGAGCTCCAGATTACCACGGGGCGCGGGACCCCATAGCGATTACTAGATGGTTAGCGGATGTGGCCAACGCTTTCCGCACGAGCAGGTGTCCCGAGGGGGACAAGGTTAGATTGGCGTCCTGTCTTCTGAAGGACAGGGCACGGGATTGGTGGGAAGAGGTCGGACATACCATTGGAGATGATGCAACGCTAGATGCCATGACCTAGGCTGATTTCTCTACCAGGTTCAGGGCGGAGTTTGCACCGGTTATTGAGGTGCAGCAGTTAGCCAGAGAGTTTCAAGACCTCACCCAGACTACAAAGACCGTGGCGGAGATCACCGCCAAATTTAGGGAGAGGGCTCTTCTCATTCCTCAGTATGCAGCCGATGAGGAAATGAAGAAGGCCCGTTATCATGAGATGTTGCGGAGCGATATCCGCCAGTTTGTGAGCCGGTCCAGCTGTAAAACGCTGGATGACATGATTGCTAGGGCTCGGGAGAGGGAGATTGACCTTGAGATGTAGAAGAAGAGGAAACCGGAGGCGGTTTCGGGTACAGGTAGTTCTGGCAAAAAGCCCAAGGTTTCAGATCACAGATCCAAGAGTCAGCAGAGCCACGGTCGATGTGGCAAGTGTGGGAGATTGCACGATGGGATGTGCAAGGCAGGGAGTTACGGCTGCTACAAGTGCGGTCAGACTGGGAATTTGAGCAGGGATTATACGGCCCCTGTTACCGCCATTGCAGCATCAGATCTGATTTGCTTTCAGTGCAATCAGAGGGGACATAAAAAGTCCCAGTGTCCGAGTTTAGCTGCAGCAGGGAAGGTGGCTGCACCTGCCCCTGCTACTTTGAGGATTACAGATGGTCGGCAGGGCCGAGCCGAGGTGCCAGTGGCGAAGAGTAGAGCTTTTTAGATGACAGCAGAGGAGGCACGAGTGACTCCTGATGTGGTGACGGGTATGTATCTTCCCTTCATCCCTATATTATTATTGATTGAATATTGCTTATGTTTATATGTTTTGTATAGGGTCGTTCTCTGTAAATGGCATTTATGCTACAGTATTATCTGATTCAGGGGCTACCCGATCGTTTGTATCGCTAGCGCTTAGCAAGAGATTTAGTAGAGCTCTAGGGGAGCTGGATTGTCCACTAGAGGTTGAGATAGTAGATGACAGGACCATGAGGGTCGCCAGAGTGCATAGAGGATGTTCTCTTCAGTTGTTCGACGAGCAGTTTTCGGTGGACTTGGTCCCTATTCCCCTGCGAGGGAATAAGGTTATAGTAGGCATGGATTGGTTGAGTCCCAATGGGGCGGTGATTGATTGCGAGCTGCAGCTAGTTAGAGTTCGCACTCCCAGTGGGGGAGAGTTAGTGATTCAGGGCGAGAGACCACAGCGCGGACCAGTTTTTTGTTCAGCCGCGAGAGCGAGGCGCTATTTTCAGCAGGGTTGCGCCGGATATATAGCTTATGTTTTGGATGCCCAGGAGAAGGGTAAGGTGGCAGTAGATGATGTTCCGGTAGTGCGAGACTACCCTGATGTATTCCCAGAGGATTTTCCTGGAATACCTCCAGAGAGACAGGTCGAGTTCGGGATTGATCTGATTCCGGGTGCGGTGCCGATAGCTAAGGCACCGTATCGGTTAGCTCCCCCTGCGATGCAGGAGTTGTCTACGCAGTTGTAGGAGCTGCTAGACAAAGGTTTCATCAGACCGAATAGTTCGCCTTGGGGAGCTCCGATTTTGTTTGTGAAGAAAAAGGACGGGTCGCACCGTATGTGTATAGATTACCGGGAGTTGAATAAGGTAAGGGTGAAGAACCGTTACCCACTCCCGAGGATAGATGATTTGTTTGACCAGCTTCAGGGAGCGTCTTGATTTTCCAAGATCGATTTACGTTCCAGGTATCATCAGATGCGAGTCAGAGATGAGGATGTGCAGAAGACTGCTTTCAGGACCAGGTATGGTCATTATGAGTTTGTGGTGATGCCATTTGGGCTCACCAATGCTCCAGCCGCGTTCATGGACCTCATGAATCGTGTGTGCAGGCCGATCCTGGACCGGTCTGTGATAGTATTCATAGATGATATCTTGGTGTATTCCAAGACGCAGGAGCAGCACGAGGAGCACCTGAGGGAGGTGCTAGAAGTTTTGAGGAGGGAGAGACTTTTGGCAAAGTTCTCCAAGTGCGAGTTCTGGTTGCGCGAGGTGCAGTTCCTTGGTCACCTCGTCAACCAGAAGGGTATTTTAGTAGATCCGGCCAAGATAGAGGCCGTGATGCGGTGGGAGGTCCCGAAGTCTCCATCCGAGATTCGGAGCTTCCTAGGGTTGGTAGGGTATTACCGGAGATTCATTCAGGATTTTTCCAAGATAGCAGTGCCGCTCACCCGACTGACCAAGAAGTCGGTGGTGTTTCGTTGGGGGCCTGAGCAACAGGCAGCATTTGAGACCCTCAGGCGGAGGTTGTGCGAGGCTCCGATCCTTACCATGCCAGAGGGAGTATAGGATTTTGTAGTCTACTGTGATGCCTCAATCACAGGTATGGGAGCAGTATTGATGCAGCGAGGCCATGTGATAGCTTACGCCTCGAGACAGTTGAAGCCTCACGAGGCTAACTATCCTACCCAGGATTTAGAGCTGGGGGCGGTTGTGTTTGCCCTCAAGATTTGGAGACATTACCTTTATGGGGTCCGTTGTACCATCTACACGGATCACAAGAGTTTGAGGTATCTTATGGATCAGCCGAATCTAAACATGAGACAGAGGAGGTGGTTAGATGTGCTGAAGGATTATGATTGTGAAATCCTTTACAATCCAGGGAAGGCCAACGTAGTGGCCGACGCCCTAAGCCGCAAGGTGACAGCAGCCCCTATCAGAGACTTATGTCTGAGGATGACAGTGATTACTCCGTTGTTGGAACGGATCAAGGAGGCTCAGGTTGAGGGCCTGAAGGAGGAGAGACAGAAGTGTGAGAGGATAGTGAGTCGAGTAGCTTCGTTTGATTATGATAGTCGGGGGTTGTTGACCCTTCATGGGAGAGTGTGGGTACCGTACTGGGGCGGAGTACGGCAGGTGTTGATGGACGAGGCTCATAAGTCTTGATTTTCTATCCACCCAGGGGCGACGAAGATGTATAGAGATCTTCAACTCGATTACTGGTGGCCCTGCATGAAGCGGGATGTCGCCTGGTATGTAGAGAGGTGCCTGACCTGCAGGAAGGTCAAGGCAGAACACAAGAGGCCTCACGGCAAGATGCAGCCGTTAGACATTCCTGTGTGGAAATGGGAGGACATCACCATGGATTTTATCACCAAGCCTCCCAGGACCGCACGTGAGGTAGATTCGATTTGGGTAATAGTGGATCGGTTGACGAAGAGTGCTCATTTCATACCGATCCAGGAGAGCATATCGGCGGAAAAGTTAGCCGATATCTATGTGCGTGAGGTAGTGGCACGTCATGGAGTGCCGGTATCGGTGGTGTCAGACCGAGACGTCCGTTTTACATCCAGATTCTGGAAGCGGTTTCACGACGAGATGGGTACTCGTCTCCATTTCGGCACCGCTTTCCACCCTCAGACGGACGGGCAGAGCGAGAGGACGATTCAGACTCTCGAGGACATGCTTCGGGAATGTGTCCTAGATTTCGGTGGCTGTTGGGATACGTATCTTCCGTTAGCGGAAGTTTCGTATAACAATAGTTATCATGCGCGCATTGATCGACCTCCCTTTGAGATGCTTTATGGGAGGAAGTGCAGGGCCCCGATTTGTTGGGGCGAGGTCGGTCAGCGAGTCATTGGGAGCACAGAGGTGGTGCTCAAGACGACCGAATTGATTCAGCAGGTTCGTAGTAGACTGCAGACTGCGTAGAGTCGGCAGAAGAGCTACGCCGATAGGAGGCGTTCATACTTGGAGTTCCGGGTGGGCGATATGGTCCTTCTGAAGGTCTCACCTTGGAAGGGTGTCATCAGGTTTCGAAAGAGGGGAAAGCTAGGCCCTAGGTTCATTGGTCCTTTCAGGGTTTTGGCCCGAGTGGGTCGGGTTGCTTATCGGTTGGATCTTCCAGCAGAGCTTAGCCAGATCCACAACACTTTCCATGTGTCTCAGTTGAGGAAGTGTTTGGTGGATGAGTCAGCAGTTGTTCCCTTAGAAGATATTCAGGTTGATAGCAGCCTGAATTATATTGAGAGGTCGGTCGCGATTCTGGACTGGAAGACAAAGACCTTGAGGAACAAGGTAATTCAGTTAGTGAAGGTGCAGTGGCAGCACCGAAAGGGGTCTAAGTGGACGTGGGAGGCTGAGGAGGAGATGAGAGAGCACTACCCGGAGTTATTTGCAGATTCAGCCATAGCAGACTTCGAGGACGAAGTCTGAGTCAAGTGGGGGAGAATTATAACGACCCGTCTCTGGTATGTTGATTCCATGGTATTTATTTAGAAGTTTTCAAGAGGGACTCGGCGAGTCTATAGCCCGACTCGTCGAGTAGGGACGGGGTTTTGAGCACGTGTAAGTCGGCGACTCGGCGAGTCCATATTTGGGACTCGGCGAGTCCACCTACCAGGAAGAAACCCTAAATCCCCGGGTTTGCTCACTATTTAAGCAATGTTATGTCCCCCAAACTCGCCTCCTTCACCCTCAGAGAGCCTGTGAGAAACGCTCAACCATTCCTTTGTATAATCTAAGTGTTTTGTGTGGATTCTTGAAGGATTGAAGAAGAAAAGGAAGAAAGGACCAAAAAGAGGAAGTGGAGAGCAAAGATCCAAGGCCAAAGTCAGAGTTCATTGAGGTATGTCTCGGAACTATCATGTTTTATGCTTAAAACCTCCATTAGAACACTTCTAGGGCTAGTTTAATGTATTTTCCAAGCTTTATAGTTGTATGGATGCCTTGTTGGGTCGAGATATCCCTAGATATGTTCATTTAGGAGTGTTAGAGCCCTGATCTAGTGCCTTTTTGAAGTTTCCTAGCTTGAGAACCCCAGATCTAGCCTTTATTGTGCTTTTTGAGCCTTTTAATCTTCATGGGTGCATATGGTCACGTAAACATAGAATCTTTACGTGTTAATCGAGCTAAGGGAGCCCAGATCTATAAGTTTTATGCGCTGGATTCAAGCAGAATCGAGTTTAGAGTAGCTGCATGCATGCGACTCGGCGAGTCGAGTCGCGAGTCCCCAATTTTTCCCCTTTTGAGTGATGCCGAGTGGGGACTAGTGAGTAGTAGAGTGGACTCAGTGAGTTGGAGGTCAGACTCAGTAATGGAGGGAATCGACGAGTTGTTCATACAACTCGGCGAGTCCAAGGCAATCTTCTTAGCTCAAGAACAACTCGTCGAGTTGTTCATACGACTCGGTGAGTCGGATGCATATAGCTTGAGTTTTAGAATCGAAAGGGAACTCGTCGAGTTGATGCCATACTCGACGAGTAGCCACGAGTAGGGTTGAGAAGTGAGAATAGAGACTCGGCGAGTTGGCGGCCCAACTCGACGAGTCAGGTCAACTGTATTTTGACTTTGACCGGGAGAGTTGACTTTGACCAGGGGTAAAAGAGTCATTTTACCCCAATTCAGTTATTAGTAGTTGATTGAGTGTGTTTATGGAATTGTAGCCGGGGAGATACCGGAGCAGCAGCAGATAGCTTCCAGAGCCATACACTCAGCAGCCAGTTCACGAGGTGAGTTTTCCTTCCAGTATGAACGGGTCTACAGCCACAATGCCGGCCCGTTTAGTTAGCAGTAGTTCCAGACTTCAGTCCGATGCAGTAGTTAGAGTGCTTGATGTCTTTGTGATTCAAGCATGTTTTGTGTTATGTGTTCCGGACTTCAGTTCGACGCAGTATATGTGTTATGTTAGCAATTACGTGTTTATGTTATGCTATGTTCAGACAGTTCCGGATTTCGGTCCGATGCAGCTAGTTCCGGACTCCGGTCCGATGCAGGGGACAAGGTCCCAGTCAGTTCCGGACTTCGGTCCGATACAGTCAGTTCCGGACTTCGGTCCGATGCAGTCAGTTCCGGACTTCAGTCCGATGCAGTGGGCAAGGCCCAGTATGTGCTTTATTTGTTATTGTGTGGTATGTGGTAGTTTGGGGGAGCTCACTAAGCTTCGTGCTTACGGTTTCAGTTTTGGTTTCAGGTACTTCCGCAAGTAAAGGGAAGAGCTCGGGATGATGGCATCGCACACAATACAGCTTCAATGTTTGTCCTGGGAGTTGATTCAGTTTCTTAGATATGTTTTGATACAGTTGTGACACAGTTTTTCTCACAGTATTTTAGTATGGTTTCGAGATACATAACGTATGGTTTTATTATGTGATACTCAGTTTTATGATTTTTGTTATATTAAAAATGAAATTTGCGGGTCGTATTTTTGGGATGTTTCACCATGCAAATATACTTGGTACTATCGATGTCATTTACCACCTAATCAATGTGCCGGTTAGCCACACACGCTCCATTGATCTATGACAAACATCGAGCCACCCTTTGCCACCTTCGCTAGTCCCATATTAGTGTGCCGGTTATCCACGCACGCTCCACTAACAACTTGGCAAGGTGCGAAGTGTAATTTCATGGAATAGCATCATTTTGACATTTTTCCAAAAGTAACTAAGATTGGGAATTTGTAAAAACATTTAGTTACTTTATAGACCATTATACTTATCAATGAGGAATTACTTGGCCTATCCTACCTGTTCGGCTAACAACCCTCCTTAAATCAAGGAAGCGGTGGGTGACAGTGGATACCCATTAAACCACCATTTTATAGGTAGTAACCTTATACCCCCTTATAGATCGGCTTCGTGAATAAGGCCTACTAACGGTAAGACTAGCTTATCTTATACACACACACACACACACACACACATATATATATATATATATATATATATATAATTATTAATCTTATAATATTATAATAGTATAGGGGTTGAATTTTAAACTTGTAAAATTCTAGGGTTCAGAATTTAAATATTTCAAAATTAAAACTATTAATCAAAAATTTAAATTCCAAAACATGAGGGCAAGTTTTGAAACTTTTCAAAACCTTCTAGATCAAATTTCAAATAATTTAATTAATCAAATAATTAATGATTATCTAAATTTGACCTAATTCAATTTCAAGCCAAGATAATTCAAATAAAAAAAATACAAATAATTAATTTTATCTTATAAACAATGACTTATTAGATTTCTCAAATGCTGCTTTCTTAGTGCTATGCGGAGTCTATATTGATGGTAACTAAATATTAAGCGGATACATTAAGTTTCATGCCACAAAGACTGAATGGTTCTACAGTGAAAGATTTGGCTCTATTGCCATCTTTAGTCTGATTCTAACCGTTGTGGTGTTGGATCTTTTAGTCGAAGAATTGTTCAATCTTTGTTACACATGATTGTATTCATAAGGTAGTTGTTTGACATGTGTAGAAGTTATCCTTTGCAGCTGAGAGGAAGACGAGGTAGGTATCCTTGTAGATCAGGAACAATGTTAGAACATGATTATATAGGAAGTGGGATCCTAGAAGGAGAATATAGGAAGATTAGCAGTGAGTTCTCATATGAGGGCGGATATTTGTGGTTGGATCGGATGGTACTGGTCATGAGTAGTTACTTTGAGGATCCATAACGATTCTTGAGGAAAGTACGAATAGGTGTGGAAGATTGTATTGGAGTCGTACTACTGAAAGCACAAGATCCGTACACAAATCGAGGAAAATTTCGGGGGTTCTAAGGAGTTGATTGAGGGTAGATTGTATGGTTTGGCACCATGATTCATTACAATATGTTTCCGTCTTTATCGATTATGGTTGTTCAAACTGAGGATGGGCTTGATAATTGTTTGGGCCTTAGTATCCATGTTAGTGTGGGTTTGAATGGTGCAGACCGAGGTGTGATAGTTGACTTTGAGGTCTCTAGACCCTTGATTGAGGTAATGCCAGTGGAGTCGCGGGACTTAAGAAGGAAGTGATTGTGATAATCAGCTTGAGGATTACAGCCAAAGGCTGAGTGATTTGCAGGCAGATTGGTATGTCACTATCTACGACAGAAGTCATGTTCTTCTAGCTTTCCATGTTCAAAGGAAAGAGAGAGAGCACACATTAGATTTTTAGATATGGGATGTAGACCTAGCATGGGGCTAGATGGCTGTGGTTTTTGGCGGCAACTATGGTAGTGTGGGAATGCACAAAAGGATTCTTGTGTTAGGTTGCCTTGAGACGTTATCAAGGGTCTACTTTCTTTGAATTTAGTTAGGACAAGTTCTAGCTTATTGTTTTAGGTGATCAAGGGAGGCGAATTGGAAACAACAACTTTTTTATGCCTCTTATGTATCCTGACTAAGAAAATGATGCTTTTTGTATCTATGAATAATGCTCGTGATGAACTGTTCGATGGGGATTTATAGGTGAGGTGTGCAGTAGTCTATTTGTTTCTATATAAATTATTGATGTTATGAATAGACTGTTAGAATTACTTCTTGTGCATCTGCAAGGGATTCTTGATGTTAGAGACAATTATGATTGAGAAGTTTTTGAGGTCTCCATCTGAGAATCGGAAACTCTTTGTGTCTACTCTGTCTTTATATGGAAGATCATCTTGCCATGTGTTATACGTTCCAAGGGTCTGGGATGCTATGTATCTGGTCAATCCGGTTTGAGATTTGGTATGTTTATAATGCCATCTGGTGGTAGTTCGAACCCTAAGTAGGGGAGAATTGGGTATTCTACTTGGAAGACCATCGATCTGTTTGGGTTATGCTTTCGACATAATAGGTCATAGGTATACGTGATTCGGATATGCGAGATTTTGGTTCAAGATTTGGTGAAAACGGGGTGCATGGAAAGCTGCCATCAGATGTATGTGCTCAGGAATACATGGGTTGTCTTCACCGGTAGGAATCTGTTGGACAAGGAGCTCGTTGTAACCATTGATTCCTTTCGGGATGTCGATGAATAGATCAGGAGGCATTTGGGTTGCTCAGGTTGAATATCAGTTGTTAAGGGATTTGTCAGCTCGTTTCATAGATTGCTATCGATAGTCTAGGTTGGGTAATTATTAATCGGTAAATCAACTTTAGAGTTGGGTATGTTTAATTCCACATGGGTGTTGTTCAATAGTGTATTGGACTAGTGTAGGAGTTGTGAACACATTCTCGATCGTTGGGCATTTCGTTCATCGTCAATAGTTGAGGTTCTTCAAAAGTTTTGAGTTGTATTAGTGGAAGTTCAACGGATGCGTCAACCTATCGTCAAAAATTTTACATTGTACCTTTAGGTTATGAAAATATTGTTTATAGCGGGCTTGGGTTGGTAGGTTTCATTGGTTATTTGGAGTTCGAACGTCGGAGCGGTATTGTTTAGTTTTTTAGGTTTGGCTTTGGATCTACAAAGAATCCAATTCGGCATCTCATGTCGACAAGGTTAGTATTTGAATTGATTTGACTAGGGTTTTAGCAGCATTTATGGATCACTTTGGTAGTTTTATCAAGCAGGTTATGTATTGGTAGAATCTGTTTAGTTCCAGTTAAAGGGTAGGACCTTGTTTCAGTTATTTTTGAGGATGTTTCTGTTAACGATTAAGGTTGGTCATTTTGTTAGATCTACTAGTACTTCACCCTTTGTGTAAGGTCGTGATGAAAACAGAATGCGGTAGATCTAGGGTTGGTTTTGGGTTCTCTTGATGGTGTGTATTGTGATAAGTTCATTAGATATTGTTGTAAGGGGTATATGTGCACTGAACAAGATAGCAAAGAGCACTTGGTTCGAATTATAGGAGTAGTTCTTATTTGGGTTATAACCTTTGAATTGGAAAAAGAGTACAACACCCTAGCTCATTCTTTGGTTGTGTGTGACCAAATTTTCCTCTAATTTTGCATTGGTAGTAGCCTATTCTCTCAAAGGAGTTGTACGTTATAAAAGGGTATGGCTCATGTGGTGTTTGGTTAGTATTGAGAGGGATGTTGAGTGGGTTCTTTCATTTTTGGTCCTTTTGAGACCTAAATACTAGATCTTGGTTGTTTGGACCGTCCTAATGGATAAAGTTGGAAACTTTATCCATTATGGAGCTATTAGGAACTAGATCTGAGCCTTGAGTGAAATTTCTTAATGTATTAAGTGCTTCAAACGAAGTTTGGAAAGGGACACTGTATGCGGGGAGTAATCTGGGCTATGCCCAACATAGCCTGATTCTTGCCCTTTTAGTGGATAATATTCTACACCCTGCATAGATTAAGACGTACGTTGCGTTTAAGTCAACAAAAGGTTGACCGTTGACTTTTTAACCAGTTTCACTTTTGGTCAACTGTGACGGCTTGAGGACTTAGTAGGGTAAAATAGTCTTTTGCCAAAATGAGAATTTATCTTGGTATTTGGACTTGCTAAGTTAGATTATTTATCCTAATTGCTAATTAGAGTTTGGTTTTAGATATGTTTAGTGGGAGAGACTTCAGCACCTGCAGCTCGTTTGTGAAATCTATTCATTGACCGATTGAGGCGAGTCTCTTCACTGTACTTGTGGGTCGAAGGCACCAACGTTGGCCCATTGAATTTTTTTTGTAGGATGATAGTGGTCTTTATGACACTTTCTGATATGTATGTATGTGTCTGTTGTCTTTGTGACTCTTCCATATGTATCTATGTTTTATATATCATTTTGGGTGGGGCTTGTTATGTTGTGGGTGGGGCCCATATGCAGTTTGGCAGGGCCTGTTATATATCATTTTCGGCGGGGCCCATTTATATGTATATTGTATGTGGTATCTTGGGGAACTCACTAAGCTTTGTGCTTACGGTTTATGTTTAAAATGTTTTCAGGTACTTCTAGTTTCAAAAGGAAGGGTCTGGCTTGATCGCATTGCGTCCACTGGAAATTTATTCCGCACTTAATGTTTACAAATTATTTTGATGTTTGAGAATACTTTGAATTTGATCGTCATTTGGAACAATAAATGAATGGTTTTTACTTATTTAAAATAATTTTTTTACTCGGTATTTTTGGGACGTTACATGAACTAGCATATTTTAACACTTTCCTAGGTCACTAGGAATCGCAACTCACCCTCCTATCAGTCGAGGAATAAAATTATACTAATGTCAACTAACTATCTGACGAATACAATTATGTGTCACTAAAATTAAACAGTCTTTTGACTGAAAGATTCTGCTCCACAACGGTTGGACTCAAACAAGAGTTGTGCAATAGAGCCAACTAAAACATTCTAAAACTATTTAATTCTAGGAGCATGAAACCTAATGCATTCTCTAAATAACTAATTAATATCAATATAGGTTTCAAACAGCACATAACATGAAATTCCTAGGCTACTAGGCATCTTAAATATCAAGCAACTCTAACTTGCAATTCCTGAAAGATCCTTAACCTACTTACTAGCATGCATTTCTAATAGTTCACAATTCACCAAATATATCAAGTATAGATATTTTGGGAATCGCTTTCTTTTATGAGCTCCGACTGACTATACAAACTGCATCTTTCCTCCTTTATATAAAATTCTTCTCCAAAAATGTTTATACAAAATTCTGTTCTAAAAGATTTGTAAAGTCTATTTTTTTCCACAAAAGGTTGTATAAAACATTTACTAAAAAGTTTGCATAAATTTCTCGGATCCTATTTAGAGTTTTGAATCGCACGAGTGTATATCCAAATCCTTCAAACCAGGGCTCTAATACCAACTTGTAACAACCCGGTTTTTGAACCACAATTTTCATTTTTAAAAGATATTATTTTATTTTAACATTCATTAATTCATTCATAGAGAACACCATTGTTTGATAATCAAAAACTTAACTATTCAAATCAGAGTATAAAATAAAACATGAATAAATCTTAAACATGATGCCGATATATGTGTACAGTCAATCCTTGCCCTTCCTCCCAATCTAACGGAATATCTACAAAACAATTAATTAACAACTATAAGCCAAGCTTAGTGAGTTCTTCAAAATGTCACATACAAGCATATAAGCAAGGATCTTGACACTAAAACCGGTCTTCCTGAACAATCAACTCGCCCACTTGTGAGTGTCTAGACTTACAACACTTAATGTCCATATTATCATCAACTCACCTATTTCTCCCTTAGCATAAAGTTGCTCCACCTACATCTTGACCTTCCGCACAAATATAGAATGCCTCAGCCCAATACAAAATATGTAGACATATACATAATATAAATAAGCAACCAACTCAGCATCACAGGTCACAGTCCACAAGTCTACCTGGCTAACAACATATTACAGTCTAACCACATCCTAGCATACAAGGACACATACTGCAATATATAGTATAGTGAGAAAACTCACTTGAAGAACTACCCGTACAACTATCAATGATCCAATCAGCGAGTAAGCACTCTAATCACGAAACAACCTATAACGCTATAACTGATCAAATATTAAGGAAATCTGACAAAAAAAAAGTTAAATCCTTCGCTAATCCTAATAACACTGAATAACTATCAAATATGGATTAGCCACTCAAGATAGTTGGGTAGAAGGATCATTTCGGCATATAACTTTTCTGAAATCCAATATCCAAGCCAACATATGTATCCTAGACATCGCACCCATAAATAGATCAATCAGTATAATAACCGGGATTAATGATTAATCTAATATACAAGTTCATAATATCCGCGAGAAACTTTGAATATCCGCGAGAAACTTTGAATATCCGCGTATTCTTCATATCAAGTTATACTTAAATGAGAGTGTAACTTACCTAATTTACAAACTTTGAATATCCGCGAGAAACTTTGAAACTTACTTCTTATATCTTTCTGAAACCTCTAGCTCTTCGCTACTGAAACTATAGAAAGAGAAGTCGAATCATGAGGGACTGAAATGCTCGAGGGTGAGAGAGAAAGTCTCATGAAAGAGACATGGGGAAAAGAAATTATGAGGGGAGACCCTTCTTTTATAGCTAAGAAATGGGGTGTCGTACCGCAATGATTGGCCCATATGACGGTTCTTGCTTGTATGCGACGTTCAGCCGACAAGGTCAGGTGCATTTAATGCAGCGTATCGTGGTTTCTCTCTACTTTTCGAAGTGTGACTACACTTTATGATCAAATAGGTAGTTCCTTTCCTGATGTACATGTTAATATTTTATCATATGAATTATTAAGAATATACATTCGACCTTCCAACTTTAGGTCCGAACACACTAACATGGGATGATAACCTGTGGGCGTTCCAATCCTTAAGTGTAAGCTTTCCTCATTAAATTTAACCTCTAATGTCATATTAAAAGGGAATTAGGTGTGTCACAATTAATTAATTGAATGGACTCTATATCTATCCCGCTCACAAACTTATGCACTAAGGCCCAGGCTAGATCTTTTGTCAAGTGGTCCGTAAAATTTTGTTGTGACCTCACAAAGTCCATCAAAATTATACCTTTCACGATTAAATCCCTAATCATGATATGTTTAACACCCAAGTATATAGACTTCCCATTGTACACTTAACTATAAGTCTTAGCCAAATTGGGAGCGGTGTCATAACGAATAGATATAGGTGCAATCAACTTTGACCATAATAAAATCTCATAAACCAAATCCTTTAGCCATTCCATATATTTATCTGTTGCAGCTAACACAACAAATTTAGATTCCATTTTTGAGTTTGTGATGCAAGTTTGCGTTTTATAAGCCCATGGGATAGCACCTCGCCCAAGAAAGAATACACAACCACTTGTAGAAGAATGATCTTCAAGATGAGTTATCTAACTTGCATCTGAATATCCTTCTAAAACCAAAGGATACCCCAGATAACATAGTCTATGATCCATGGTTCCCTTTAAGTACTCTATCAATGTTGAGTATTAGGATTGCTAGTATACCGACTCAGCCTCCCAACCGCATAAGCGATGTCAGTGTTGGTGTTTGTCATGACATACATCAAGCAACATATCACTTTAGAGTATTCTGTTGTGATATCTCCTTTCTATTATTTGTTATTAATTTCACACCAAGAACTATGGGGTAATCACAGGATAACAATCATTGTAACTAAACTTTTTATGAATTTTCTCATAACAATGATTGTGTCATAGCAAATACCCTTGTTAACACGTTTAATCCTTATGCCAACAATCACTATAATCAAACTTTTTGAGAATTACCCCTGCCAGAGGGACACAATCCCTTTGACTCCTGTCATTTGGTGGAACCGAGATCAAACTTATTTTAGACAAGCATACACTATATACATCCGAACTTGTAAATAAATTCAATAATAAAATCTAATGATAATCTGTAAATTCAATTATACTTCAATGATACTAAAATAATATCACGAAACTTTAATCACTGGTTAATAACCAAGTGACATATAATAGCTTAGATCAGATGTGCATGTTTCCTCTTTTCTAAACCCTAAACCCAAATAAAAAAGTTTATTTTGTTATTTATGTAGCCATAAATTTCTACCAGCACACACGCCTCAAAATGCTGGAATCAAAATTATTAAGATTGTTATTGTTAAAAGTCATCTAAAGAATTCGTAGTCCCCAAATAAAATAGGTTCCCGAAATTTTACAAATTTTGGTTCATTTGGTAGCCAAAAATGTCAATTTTTTATAACATATTTAGGGAAGTCCAGAAAAGCATATTGGATCTGCCCACAACCTGATACCCAACCCAGTTCATTGGTTTTAATGAAATTATCAAACACTATTGATTTAAACCTTAAACCCATTATCTAAAATCCGAATATGGTTTTGGGTCGTCTTTATGACCCGGTTTCACTACTTTTGACCAGTCCAACGTCTTTTCTGAATTAAATCCATTACGTGTACACTATTCATGCTCTACATCTAGAACTAGAAGTGACAAAATAAATATACCAAAAGATTTTTGTTATTGAGGTAGGTAAGGAAAATCTAGTTTAATATTAAAAATCAAACCTAATTTAATAATATAAGTTAATGTCTTATAATATAATTAAGAGTGACAACCGTGACACGACACGACAAAATTGTATACCAAACGAGATTTAGACGAAATTGAATTTGAATTTCTGTTTGTTTTGAGTGTAAATGTCGTGTTGTGTTCTAGATTCAATACGATATTAGCATCTATTTGTCGTGTTTTCGTGTTTTATCTTTTTTTTGTTTGCTATTTTTATATGTTTTAATTGGGTCATTTTTTGTTTGTAAAACAAAACACGACATCATTTCTTGTTTGTGTTATATTAAAATTATTGTTATGTTGTGTCGTGTCTGTTAAAAATATGACAAAACTGTTCGATTTGCACCCCTAACTATAATTATAGTTGTTCATGATGATTTCTTTTATTTTGTTTTGAAACAATCTACAAGTATAGTGTTCATAATATTATTTAACACATAATTTATCAATATATAAAATTAGACAATTATTGATATATTGGTCACTCATTTTTTATCGAGTAAATAGTTATTTATCAACTTTACTTGTGGATTTTGCAACGTTGCAAATCCATGCTAATTTTAGTACATGATATACAATTTGATATATTGTATTTTGTTTGTTCTACCTTCATCTTTTTTCAAGGTAATTAAACTTTACATCTTCACGTGCTTCAAGCTCATTGTCTCTGGTAACAAAATTTAGTCGTTTGAGTACGTTTCTCCACTTGAAGTTTCATATCGATGACTGAGTAAGATAATAGTTGTGAAATTAGTTAATATGTGAGTTATAAAATAATTACTAGTAGTTAACCCTTTGTTGGTGTAATTCCAAATATAATTCTATGTATAGCATATCAAAACTTAGCAGAGTCCTTGGATTAATCAGCCACATACAAAAATAATCGCAAAGAGATTCAACTTGAAGCCGGAATAACTTTTGAACGTTAGGAGTTTCAAATATGGATGGAAAACTCGTTGGAGATCCCAAAAAGCACCTAATGTCCATATAATAAATTTGCCAATGCCTAGAAGGTACTAAATTAGATTTATGGCCTCATGTCCTATAGTATTTTAGATTGTTTAGCAGAGTTCCATATGTATACAACCGATACAGTCTCTAAGTGTTCGAGATTTTATCTCAAACTTATTGATTTATTGACTTATTGGTTTTTTAAAAAAATCAATAAATCAAAAAATGTTTAGCAAAAAGAAAAAGACTTTTAAAACAACTTCTCCTCAACCTTTCATAAAAAAGATTTTAAGAAGTTAAAATTTGTAATTTTTCTAAACTCATTATGACTTTTTGAGTTCTAAAAGTCAATATTACCTTAAAATATCATTAAGCTAAGACAAACATTTTTTTAAAAAACAATTTATTAACTTTTTGACTTTTTCCCATCATAAAAACTAATCCGAACATTTTTTTAAAAACTCATTTTCCTACCACCATAAGTCAATAAGTTCTTTTGTTTAAAAGTTCGTTTGAGGATCAAAATGAAATCTCAAACACCTTCTTAATAATGGTGGAAACAAAAAATATCCTTAAGCTAAGACAAATAGATTTAAAAAAAAAAAAAACGACTTATTGACTTATTAATTTTTCCCACCACAAAAACTAATCCAAACATTTTAAAAACAAAACACATTTCTCAACCATTATAAGTAAACAAGTTTTTTTTTTTTTTTTTGTCTAAAAGTTGTTTTGAGCATTAAAATTAAATCTCAAACACCCTCTTAATAAAGGTGGAATAAGAATTATTAAAATTATTATTATTAAAATTCATCGAAATAATCTGTAAAACCGTAAATAAATAAAAAAAAAAGTTTTCCTAAATTTTACTAAAATCATGGTTTATATATTCATAGAAAAAAATGTTAATTTGTTGCAACATATTAGAAGTCAGGAAAAGTAGATTGGGCCTACTCACACCCCAAGGCTCAACACAACGTAGTCGATCGGATTTAATCAAATAAGCAGGCCAATAGTATTCTAAACTGATACGTAATATCCATATTCTCTTTATCTTCTACTAATACCTCTAATTATTATATTAATTTTTTCCTTGTGTCAGAAGCTGTGGAGCTACTTAGTAGAGTCCAATGGATCATCTATAGTAATGTTATGACTTCAAGATCTATAGATTTTGATTTTAAAAGAATTAGTTTTCCCATCTAAAAAGGGATTGCGGTACAGCTTGTTGCTCGTTTACCCGCTACGTCTATATAAACTTTTTTCATTACAATTAGATTGGATCAGTAATGTTCTTTTAATTGATTAAAATGATTAAGCAATAATTTATCTTTTTTAACTATGATGATTAAGTAATTATTTGATATAATAATTATTTGATATACAAATAATTTATTATGTATTTAATCTATTTAATAAAACATTTTTATATTTTAAATCTATAAAACAAAAAACGTTTGTTATATATTATTTATATACATCTAATAAAATTATTTTATATAAAATAATTAGATTTAACACACAACAATAATAAAATAATATTTCAACGCAAAGGATAATAAAAAAGTTCAAATACATTTGCACTCAGTCGATATGTATCTAAGGTGCTACAGAACTACGAGTCTTAAGTTGATTGTATAATTCAAAACGAGACCCATACATAATTTCCCATGTAGATGCTGACGGGCTTCTATGGGCATTCCAATACATTATGGTAGGAGGCATTGTGTAATTTTCTTTTAAAAACACCGACACATAATGGTTGCCATTTACAAATGCCAATGTAATGGCTCGGTGGGGCTGAAACTGTTCGTGACCTCTCCAAAGAGGGAAGCATGTCGTAGATTGTTTGTGGCTTAAACAATGAACGATCACACCAAACTTGTTGGAAATCAGGTAACCAGTCAAAGGCATATGCAACCAATATCGAAAAGGTGCAGATATTTCAAACCAACGCAATGAATCGTATACCTCGTTGAACCCGTCAATCAAAACTCTATGGTATGCGTAATATTGACTCTTTAACTCTTCAAGCAATTGTTTTCGAATATAAAGCCAATGGTCTTCATTGTACCCCAGACAAACAGCTACCGCTTGAAACCCACAATTTCCATCACCTTCTACATCATGTATATCGTCGATGTAATCATGAAATATATCTGAAATACTTCTCAGTTGGAATGGATCATGGCTAGGTGGTTCATCATTTAAGTCAGGTTCTTTATTTAAATCGAACCCAACAAACTATGATGTGGTTGAGAAGTTCTATCTACTAGGAGCTTGATTTGGAGGACTGACTTTCTTTTTCTGGTGTTTCTTCACACTTGGTCGTCCACGAGTGTTTTTTTTGAACTGCAGGTTCTCCAATGTTAGTTTTTTACGGATCATATATCTCTTGTAGCTTTCTCATATAAGCTTGTTTCCTGGCTTTTGATTGCTTCTTGAAGCTTTCTTTAATTTTTTCAACTATATCATCACACAAAATATTGTCGTCTACTACAGGTGTTGTATCTGAAATATCAAGCTTCCTCCAAAAGATATCTATTGAATCCAAGGGTATATGTTCACCTACATTGAAATATAAAATAATTATTTATCTAACATTTTAAAAAGTATCTGCATGTGGTAGTTGAACGTACAAACCTGAATTCGATTAGACAAAGTATGGAAGCACATGGTAACCTACAACTATTATGAAGTTTTCAACCAGAATTCGAGGAGTCTGAATTTAGATCATTCAACCTTTGAAACTCTCGTAATATTATATCTAAATCTTCGTTTGAAACAAAACCACGCTGTAACCAGAAGCACTTCAAATTATGGTGATTGTAGGGATAGCATATGCTATTTTCAAAACTTTCGTTGATCGAAGTTACCTGTGACTGCAAAATTTCATTAATCCGTTGCACAAATATATCTAGATTACAATTTGGGGAGTCCAGAGATTTCTTTAACTTGGAATGTGCACTCTCAACAATATCCGCCAAATCCTTTGGTTCGCACCGGGGTGTCCCCCAAGTTCGTGGGTCCTGGCACACTAGTGCTCACCAAGCCTAAACCACTTGTATGTAATGGTGGTGGAGTAGGTTTTCCCAAGCTTCCTTGGTTTCCTTGACCTGTAGTCAAGTTTGGCCTCGACTCGATTCTAGTAAGAGCTGAAGAAGTGCCCTGTAGTGGGTCATGTGTTTGCAGTATGTGGGTTACAAAAAGAAGGATGAAGTGTAACTCCTCAGGCTCAATGACGTGTAAGTGGGCTGCCCTGGAGACCTTAGGGCGACTTGTACCAATGGGATCCTCTTGGGATCTAATTGGAGGTGTGTCTCCATGTTGGGATGAAACAGATACGCTTTCTGTATCTGAGTAGTTAGATAGGGTAGAAATGAATAAGCATGCGGGGGCTCCAAAGACTATCGGGGTCTATACAGAGACTGTAGTATGGGTTTGATCATGCATTTGGCTATGACTAAGGGTAAGTTTGAGCTTTTTGTGTCTGAAAAGATCACCAGATTCATGATCATATTCTTCTACAACATTGACAGGTATGTCTTGAGTTTTAGAGGGGGAGGGAGGAGCTTCTTCCTAAGATTCAATGGTTCTGGACTTGTGTTTCTTTGAGGAAGTTTCTCCCTTTTGGACAATGTTATAGGGAGCTTTCTTGGAGGATACAACTTTCTTGACACCTTTGGGTTTTGGTTGACTAGACTGTTCTTCGGTACGAGGGACTGAAGATGAGATAAGAGCTGCGGTTAAAGACCTTGGGTTTTGGTAGGGACTAGCATAGACTGACTAGGATGAGGTGGGGAAGAATGGTATTGATCAATACCATCCGTAGCCTCAATGTGATTTGTGACTTCACGAGAATAGAGTCCAATAGATTCCAAAATATGTCCAGGTAATATCCTAAGGGGTCCAAAAACAGATTGATCTTTAGAGGTAGCATACCTTTTAAGATCGCGAGTGAAAAATAAGCCTGAATCATCTCCCATGTCGAGATTCGCTTGCTTGTGTAGATCAAGAATGCAAAGGGACCAGAAATGAGCAGATGTGAGCTCGATTGCACCTTCTTTAGGAGACTCTTTGGAGACATACTGAAGAAAGTCATCCCAAAGTATTTGACCATAGTTGACAGGTTTCGCTGTAAAAATACTCCTAACCAATTCCATAAGCTTTATACCCATGTTATCGGTGCCGCCTGTTCTGCCAAAAAGGCTTCGGATGATGAAGTGGCACACGAACTACCACACCACCGGTAGCTGGTTTTTCTTGAATTCTCCAATGCCTTTTAATTTCTTCTGATAACCCATCTGATACAGGGTTGTGATCACATCCTTGGTGCTAGGGGAGAAGAACTTTGTATTAGGCATGACTCTTAGGTTGATGGCTTCCAAAAACTTAGCTTTGGTTAGGACTGCAAGAGAATCATTCACCAGATTAAGATGAACCTCTTGAAGGTTATGAGATGGCCGGAAGGCGCTGAAAGCACATTTGAATAGGGTTGGTAATGGAAAAAATTTAGTGAAATCATTGAATGGTCCAAACAATGGGTGTTTTGAGAGAAACTGGATCATCAGTTTGATCGCATCATTATATGAAGGATGATCGGAAAACACTGCTATGAAATTGCTCGATGTGATGGAAGGAAATTGATCTTTTATTGTTGATTTACAGCTAGTGGGTCGAGCACACCGAGAAGCCTTCGACTGTTTCTTGGTGATGCTTGATTTCACCATTGTTTTAGAAAAGATTTTTGAAGAACTTGCAAGAATAGTGTTTTAAAAAAGAGGGAAGAAGATGAAGATCATCAATTAGGGATTCAGAAAACGCAAAGCATTCTTGGAAAAAAAAGGGGTTTTTATACCACCGAATTTCAAATTTTATTGGAATTAACTTATTTACAGTTGTTAATGGAAAAAAAACCCTTGAGTTTTAACCATTATCAGCCACAAGAAAATTAAATAAAAAAAATTAAAAGATTTTACTGGAAAAATGAGGCATTAAATGATTGTCAGACCCAGGTTTACACGTTTGAGAAATACGTGGTGCGTGGGGTTTATCCGTTGTAAAAAGGGAGACGTTGAAACGGATTAGACAGTTTGGGGGCTGTCATAAATGATAGACTAAAGAAAAGAGATTTATTTTATTGTTAAAACAATTTATTTGTCATTTAACCTAAAATAGGTCTGACACAGAAAAGTGATTTTGAAAGAAACCGAAACGTTGTATGCTACAAAACGAATGTCTTATGAGTGAATTTCCTTTTATTTAATGAAGATCATTAAATAGCACACAATGTTAACAGTGAATTTATGAAGTGATTACGGGATCATTTATTGTAGTTGTGGATGGATTCTGATGACTGCGGTGGAGAGCAGTGAGACTACGGTAGTGGAAGCTAAAAAGTGTTGGGTTAGTGTCTATGCCCGTAACTATATTCGGTATGTACTTGACTCGGTTCTGCATGGTCCTTTTGGGTTGCCTTCACCGAAACAACTTGACAGGATGATTATATATATATATATATATATATATATATATATATATATATATATATATATATATATAGAGAGAGAGAGAGAGAGAGAGAGAGGTTATTATGGTTTATTAATATATTATATGAATAATATATTAAAGGAGAAATCATATAGTTTAATTAATATTAGTCAAGAATTAATTTTGTGGCTAAAAGAGATTAATTAAATAAAGGGGACTGGAACTGTCAATTGTGTGATAGTTGGTTTTGGACTGTCAATCTTCCTGGATATAAGGGGGGACGAAATTAGGTGTGGAAGCCCACTCTAATTTCTTCCAAAGAGGCCAAATTCCAGAAGGTTCTCAAGCTGCTTAGGGCCTAAGTCATCCAATTAGGGTTTTGACTGAAACCCTAGCTGCTCAGCTACTTAAAGGACCCCAGGGCTTCAGTTTGGGCTACACCAAGAAACCCTAAGGTTACTATAGCCGAAATTTACCCTCTCTCCTTCTCTCTTCCAGATCATCCTCTTGCATGTGGTGTTTATGAGCCATTAGAGGTGTTACACTTGTGACACTAAGCTTCTTGAAGATCAAAGGATTCTTGCAACTATTGAAAGGGTTTCAAGTCTTGGATGAATTGCATGTAAATAGAGAAACCTAGATCCAAGCTTTAGGGTTTTACATGAGCACATAGGATTGCTCTTTTTCTCTAAACCCATTAGTGGTATCAGATCCTGGTTGGTTTCTATTGTATGTGATGTTTTTGAATGTCATTCATGCTTAAAAATCGATTTTTTTGATCTTCTACTTGACAGATTGTCGAGTCCCAAAGTGGGCTCACCGAGTCAGATGAACTCGACAAGTCCATATGGGGACTCAAGGAGTCGGGCTGTCAGACAGAGGGTATTTCGGGATTTCAAGCCTATTTTGCCGTGGGATAATTACCAAAACGTTTTTAATTGATAAAATACAAATTTTATTGATATTGTGTGATTACCCTTTCCAAAATAAAAGATAATGTCAAATTAATTGAATAATTATTTCCTTATATGATAAATGTTAATTATTTGGTCAATTATCTTGCATGAAATTGGATTAGGTAAAAATTAGATAATCACCAAAATTAATTGTTTAATTAGTTATTTAAATTTTGATCTAGATAGTTTTGAAATGTTTCAAAACTTGCACTCAAGTTTTGGAATAAAAATTTTTGTATTAAAAAGTTTAATTTTGAAATAATTAAATTTCAAACCCTAGAAATTTACAAGTTTAAAATTCACCCTATACTATTATAATATTATAAGAATAATTATTATATATGTATAACATAAACGCTAATCTTGCCGTTAGTAGACCTCATTCACGAAGCTGATCTATAAGGGGGGTATAAGGTGATGGCCTATAAAATGGGCGTTTAATGGGTGTCCACTCTCACCCACCGCTTCCTTGATTGGTGGATGGTCGTTAGCCGAACGGGTAGGATAGGACAACTTTTTCCTCATTAAAAGTATAATGATCTATAAAGTAACTAAATGTTTTTACAAAAAATTCCAATCTTAGTTACATTAGGGAAAATTTGAATTTGATGCTATTCCATGAAATTACACTTTGTACCCTTGCTAAGACGTTAGTGGAGCATGTGTGGTTAACCCACACTAATTTGGCTCTAAGAAAAGGTAGGAAATGGTGACTCGATGTTTGTCATATATCGATGGAGCGTGTGTAGTTAACCAACACATCGATTAGGTGACTGTAACATTGGGGGCACCATGTACATTTGTATGGTTATTCACACCCTGTTTGTGATCCTCGATATCCCAGTCACAAACTTAAGGGGCATCTCAAGATTTAAACATGCCATTGAAAAGTTCAATGAATCTCAAAGGATCTAGGAGTTTTTAATACATTTAAAATGTAATTCTCTTTTGTTTTTCATGGTGGAAATTAGTGAATCGTCATTCACTTTCCTTCAAATTATTTGTTGTTTAGATTACGGCATCCCTCTTCTGAATTGTTGTTGGATCCTGGCCCTAGTTTCTCATTTAGGTGTTTATTTGGGGATTCTTATCTAACAAACTTTATCTATTTTCTTTTTCAAATGTCGAACTCAAACCACAACGCTTCGAGCTCTAAAGCCTCCCGCTCATTCTCACTCATGAATTTGTGTATGAGAGTGATCTTCGACGGAAACAATATTAATGATTGGATCTGCAACATAAAGATTGTCACCCGCTACGAGGACAAGGAGTATATCCTCGACAAGGAGCTGAAACAGGTGGACATGAACACTGCCACTCCCGAGCAGATCGCTGCCTTCGAGGCCTATGAGCGTGATGCCACGAAAGTCCATTGTATCATGCTAGCGACCATGACTACTGAACTCCAAAAGTCCTACAAGGACTTCTATCCCTACGAAATGCATCAGGACTTGGTTGAAAGGTATCACCAAAGTGCAAGTCAGGAGAGGTACGATATCATCACTTCGACGATTACGACCAAGATGATAGACGGAGAGTCTGTCACTTCTCATCTATAAAAGACGCAGAGGTATATTGACCGCCTGCTGAAGTTAACTGTTAACTTCGATGAAGAGCTAGCGATTGACATCATTCCTCATTCACTACAACCCTGCTTTAACCAGTTTTGCATGACCTACCACATGAACAAAGAGGAGGTCATGTTGAGTAAACTTCAAGGCCTGTTGAGGACTGCTGAGAGCAACCGCAATGATAAGTCCATTGCACAAACTCCTACTCCTACTTCTATCCCAGTTTTTGCAATTGGGCAACGAAAGGGTAAGAAGAGGAAGGCTCCCTCAAAGAGCCACCATAAGGGAAAGTACCATGATGGCACCTCTTCTAGTGGAACCAAGGCTGGTCCCGCTGCACCCACCTCGAGCCCCAAGGATGCAGAGTGCTATCATTGTCACGGTATAGGGAATTGGAAACGAAGCTGTCACACCCCAAAACCAAGAACGGCGGAAACGTTCTGGGGCAGAGGACGTCATGTATAATATCACAACAATGTAAAGTAGTAAACAAGCAACAACATCATCCATTGCATTAATAATATAATTATTATACAAATGTGTTTTGTCAAATTTTGATAAACACTAAAGCATAAATGAAAATGAAAGATGAGTCTTGAACAAGCTCCAACTTCCTTTCTCCTTGCATCGGTACCTGTCTATGATGACCCGAGGATACAAGTAATTTTGAAAGCGAGTATCAGCTTTAAAGCTTGTGAGATCATAAGTATTTAGTGTCTTAATTTGTATGTATGAATTTGTAAGTAAATGAATTGTAGGTATTGAAAAAGTATATGAACTGTAAGTATGAAAATGTTTGTAAAACAACTGTAAATGTTTGAAAAACTCTAGAATCCCTATGATTCCTACTATTAGATGAAGGTGTCTTCTACCAAGACCTAACTGCTCTGAATGTAGCCTTAGTACTACCCTTTGGTACCAGGGTAACTAACGATGTTAACTGATGACATCCGTAGATGTACATTTACCTCTGTTGCTAACATCTGGGTGTAGGAATAGTCAGTCCCTTAAAGTATACCTGTAATGGTATCAACCGCTGACATTCGTGGATGTGATTTTACCTCTGTAGCTAACAGAGATTTTAGGAATGGTTAATCCCGCAACGTATCCCTTTGTACTAGGATATTAAATCCAATCTATCTCGTCGATTATGTGATTGTATCACAAGGTAAAGATAAGAATGAGGATTTTATAACAGAGTCTATACATATAAAATGTAATAGAACTCATCCTATAATATCTATGTAAAAGAACTCATCCTATAACAAAGGAGTGCAATGCCCCTAATGGGAGTTTATGGTCTAATGACCATATGTTTTGGAGTTTACGGCCCCGGGGAGTAAACTCCTGGCCGTAAACTCTCAACCAAGTCTCAAAAAGGAGCTTAGAATTACTACAACTCTAGTGGTAAATTGTTTCAAGGCTAGATCAAGTGTTTGGGCTTCCTATTAACTCCTTTGAGGAGTTTACGGCCCTGGGACCATATTCCCTTGGAGTTTACGACCGTAAACTCCCTTGGGAGGGTGGTTATGGTGTTTTCAAGTCTCAAACATTTCAAGGTAATGATCTATGTTGGGTTCTAGGCATAAGGAAGGAGTTAGGGTGTCATTTGACCCCTTTATAGGTGTTTACGGCCCAAGAACTTGTCTTGGACGTAAACTCTTTAATAGATGTGATTCCTTATGTTTTCTAGGCTATAAACACTTTAGGGTACTTGTCCTAATTTAAGTCTAAGCCTTAGGAAGTGTTTCAAAGCATTTTGGCACTTAAGCATGGAGTTCACGGCCCAAGAAGCTCCTTGGCCGTGAACTCACTTTCATCATTGATTCTAATAGCTTTTGGTGTCCTAAGCATGCAATGGTGGGTTCTAGTTCGAGTTCTAAAGCTTTGAGGGTCATTGGAACCCTTTAGGACCTTAAAATGGAGTTTACTCCCCAAGTGTTCTTGGGCGGTAAACTCCCAAATCTTGGGTTATTAATCCGATTTTGATGTTTTCTAGTCATATACACACTAGCATACAAGTCTAAGGTAGTTACAAATCACGGGGAAAGGACTAAGTAGCATTTAAGACACATATTGGAGTTTACTCCCCAAGCACGTTCTTGGGCGGTAAACTCCCGAGTCTAGTTGTTTTGTTATGAAATTGATGTTTCTAAACACAATCTAAGCTATATAACATAACTAGATCGAAGTACTCACAATTTGGGATAAAAACCCGAAGATCCGTGAGAGAGAATTTTGACTTTTCTCTAAATGGAATTCAACAAATGAACCAATTTGGTTCAGAATTCTATTTATAGTCCGGAGATATTTTTGGCAGAAAATATTTTTATTCCTGGAACGAACTCTAATGTCCTAGAGTATTGGAATAACAGTGTTGCACAAAACCCTAGTGCATCCACTCTCCTAATATCTCCTTAAGAGTAAAATCTTGAAAACTGCCAAACTTATACTCGAAATCTGAGTTTTCACTGTAACTGCTCTACTTCTATTGGCTTCAAATGGTTTGTTCAGAATGGAAATTTCGGGTTGTCACATCATCCCCCTGTTGAAGGGAATTTCGTCCCGAAATTAGAATTTAGGAAAGGAAGTATGCACGAATGATCGAGTCGTGAGGAGGAAACTTCCAAATCGATTGGTTCTAGCGCACTTAAGTGAAATCGGGTTCTCGATTCGAATCCCAACGAACCTTCACTATCAGGCGATGGCGCTGCTTCGTTCGCTTGACCTCTCGGTCGAGGGTCACTACGGTTCTAATACGAAGGCGAGGATCTCGACGAGTGGACCTACAAGAGTCCTGGCGGAATGGTATGGTTCCACGATCGAGACGCGAAGAGTAGGATGTACGTTACTGAGTTCGCGGAGTAGGTCTAGTTTGTGCGAGACACAGGACCGATTCTGATGAGAATCTCGGAGATCCTAATTATATTGGATTTAGCTTTCCACGCGATACGAAGCGTATTAATCCATTCCCAGAGTGAGTTAACCTAAACTCACTTGGAATCTCCAAGGTTTCTTTTTCTTGTTTAACCTCCCAGACAAAGGCCACCCCTTGCTAGGTCAAAGTCGTACGGGTTTCTGTAATTTTTCGAGGAGTTCTGAATGAACTATGACAGTAGGTCTGTAAGACCTAGAATTTGGTGAAAGACTGTCGGCGTCTCTGGTGTCGACAAAGCCCAACAGTTTTGACAAATTGAAAGAGTGCTCAATATTTTCCCACATTACTAACTGTGTGTCATAGAAATTTGACTTTTTAATTTCCAAAACTCGTGCCTAGAGAACTTCGCTAAAAGTTCCTCTGTAGGAAATGTTTCCATGGGTTTTCTTCTTACTACGAGGGTAGATAAGTAAGTCATTACATGGAGAAATGACGAACTGATCCAAGTAAGAAAGACGTAACCCTATTCATTTAGCTCATGAAAACTATGGGCGTATTGGTCCTATCCGAAGGGTATCACTACGGACTCGAAGTGTCCGCATCGAGTTCAAGAGATAGTCTTCCCGACATCTTTCCCTAACACTCGAACTGGTGATATTCGGATCTCAGATCCATTCCTGAAAGTAATTCTTTCCTTGCGTTTGCTCAACCATTTCACCTATGCGAGGCAGAGATAACGATTTCTATGAAAATCTTGACGGAGTCCTTGATATCCGAGGCACATACGATGCAATCCGTCGATCTCTGCGAGAATATGACCGGGGTTCTCTAGGGTGAGAAACCTAGTCTTCTAATTCTATTTCTGTGTAGTTCGCTAAGTTGTCCGGACTGTTCTTGTATCTCCGTAGGTGTTTAAACTATAGGGTGATCTGTTTACGGGAGTCGTACTAGGTTCTAAGTTTGTTCACATGATGATGTGATTACTCGTAGTCTTAAGCAGTTCTCCATCCTGAAGTTCATATTAGAATTCATACATGGTTTCACAATCACAAATTCGGGTATACGAGTCGTATATAATTAAGATTGAAAAGGCAGTCGAATAACTGATTCTTCTTTAAGCTCACCTCCCATCGGGGAAAAAGAAGTTAAAGTGGAATCATCAATTCTAAACCTGTAGAAGCTTGATTATATATCACTCTTATGTATACCATCCTTAGTGATAGATCAATCGCATGAATCCTTGGATTAAACTTGACGCACTGCACGAGTTGTACTTCGGGGATTTCTTCGGAAAGAAAATAACTAAGAGGTACTCCTGGCATGACTACTTCGGTGTTCTGATATGATGGCTTCGCTGGAAAAGTGATCTAGAAGAAAGAGATGTACGTATGAAGCTGTTTTTGTGAAGATCAAATTGAATCGAGTCGTATGATAATGTCGGAATCATACTGAAACTTAAAGACATCAGATTTGAACATAAGACGTTTACAGACAAAACACAACCGTGCAACCATCAACAGAGTTACAATACTTTAGACTTACAACAAGACCATTGCTGCGAATAAGGTATACTACAAAAGACAAGTATACGCAGCACGAGAATCTCTATACTGACAGGATCTTGCAAAAAGTAAGACTCTAGTTGCACTAATTCTGGATAGTTTATAAGTCTGTTACAACAACACGCCTAAGTTACATTAACGAGGGTTCCGGCGTAGGCTCTCCTGCAGCTGTGATCCTAAGAATCTTCCCATCAGCACCCGAGTTCTTTGCTATCGGGAAATCCTTCTTGAGGTGTCCAATTTCACCGCATTGGTGACATATCTGGACAGCACCCACATCAGTGGAGGAAGTGAAGTGTCGAGTAGGAGTTATGGGGACACGGTTGCTTTCGTTGATCTCCCCTTTTGGGCAATTTCTGTAATAGTGCCCTGCCTCACCACAACTATAGCAAACTAGGCTTGCTCCAATGGTGGAGGTAGTTCTACAAAAACGAGCAATGTGTCCCATCTTGTTGCAATTATTGCATTGCCAGGCTCGGAAAATTCCCTTGTGGTGGTGGTTGCACCGGTCGCACTTCGGGAGTGTTCCTTTGTATGGTCTGCTCGGTACTGGGATGGCAGAGGTTTCTACTTGTGGTTGTTGCCTGGCAATTCTCTGAAATCGTTTGCGTTCCACTTTGGCTTGATGTTTTCTTTTCTTGAACTCTGAGTTGTTGTTTTGGGTGGTGGTGACTGTTACTATTTGTTGATTCCTCGGATCGTTAACACGATCGGGATTGTCAACCCCTTTTTCAGCCTTGTTTGCGTTGGAAGTGCTGCGATTTTCCAGGACTACTGTCACGGCAGTCATCACGGCAGTTGTAACGGTGGCTTGAAAAGTAGCGGCGTCCATAGGAAAAGTAGAGGTCTCGTTGCTTGGCTGGTTGTTTCCGGATGACGACATGATCCTGTAACACGAAAGATAAGGATTTTGTGAGCGATTTTGGTTGAACCTAAATGTACTTAGATTGTTCAAGTAAAGAGTACGACTATGTTCTCGAAAGTTTGACCTACATCCCTATGATGCAGTCCTAGTAATGAGTAGAAGTAAGTTCGTAGAATGGTCTCAAAACTTTTGTTGTGCAAGCCGAGGTATCGTGGGTTGGTGAATAACAAGATCCAACCACTAAAAGAGACTTGGAAATGTCTCCGGAGATAAATTACTATAGTCCAATGACTTGACTAAAGCATGTTTCAGATAGACCCCAATGAAAGTATGATATGAGTACTTGAATGAAGAATGACACAGAAGTTAGCCAGCTGTCAATATCTTTGATATTCCCGACGTAAAGATTCGGGAAAAATGATCTTGTAAAGGTCTTACATCATATCCAGAGAAGATAGTTCTTGACAGCATAAAGACCTAACCATAGTACTTACGGTACAAGATAATTTCATTGAAATTGCCACATCGGGCATAGACAGAAAACGATTCCTTTTAATAAGGAAAATAAAGTAAAGAATCTAATACTGACGACAGTCATACCTCAGGTGAACTCTCAGTTCAGCCAGTGCTTGCAGCAGGGTTTCATGGTTTCTCTCTGATATCTTGCGAGTATCTTCTAGACGAATGGTGCGGAGGGTATGCATTCTCGCATCAGCAACAACTTCGGTAATCTGATGTAGGGTTGTCCTGCCTTGAATCTCATTTCGGGCCACTCTGCGGACCAAGATTGGCAAGACTCTATCTGCTGAGCCCCCATTGCTCAAGTCGTTAAAGCTTCGGTAGCCATCAAATGGTATAGGTTGATCTTGTCCTTGGCTCCATGTTTCCAAGCATTCCACTCACTCAGGGCCGGGCCATGAAAAGCCGGACGAGGGTTAGGAATTTGGAAAGGGAGCTGCTCGGGGTAGGTTCTCAACCTCTGGTTCGAAGTTAGCATCATACGAAAGGTCTTCATCATGGTGATCATTCAAGGGGATAGGATGATCATTCTCTGGTTCTTCTCCAAACCAACCAGCTATGACTTCGTTCGGAAGATACTGGTTTCCGAGGGGATGGAGTCCAGCTATGTTTTCTATGCGAGAATTTAGGGTAAGAGAATAATTATTAGACAAACTATATAGGTAATTATTTAGAAAACCTTCATTAGTTACATCGCTATTTGTGAAGTGCATACCAGCTATGTGTAATCTAAACAGGATAGACCTTCGAATAAGTGACCTTAACTCCGTATTACACAGAATAGGGGTGAAGTAAAATTTCCACAGATTCTAAGTCTATAACATCCTAATTACATATAGCCTTAGTGTATCCACTTAGCAACTATCAACTTAGTAATGAAGATCCCGTTTTAGTTCTCAAGTATAACGTACTTATAGTAACACCAAATACTCCTATAGTATTTTAATTTTAATGTTATGTTCTATTGTTCTCATTGTGGTAGGGTTGGTAAGATTTTAGCATTGTTGCAACCACACAATTAAACTTAGGCACATGCTAGTCAACCCTCGGATAATATAGGTGATCAGGCTATATCTTCCCAGTTTTGACCATATGTCTCTAAGCCCACTTGTGTTGCCCAACAATCGTAATTCTTTTGTACTGTCCTAGTGACACTGATTTTAGTATGAATGCAGGCACATATAATTACTTAAATATTTTATTATTTAAAGTATAAACTCTTGGTCAGAGTATTTTTAATCCCTTATGTATTTATAGTTAGTATATCTTTTATGGGTTGATATACTTAATTCACTATAAACAATGCTCTGATACCAATTTGTCACACCCCAAAACCAAGAACGGCGGAAACGTTCTGGGGCGGAGGACGTCATGTATAATATCACAACAATGTAAAGTAGTAAACAAGCAACAACATCATCCATTGTATTAATAATATAATTATTATACAAATGTGTTTTGTCAAATTTTGATAAACACTAAAGCATAAATGAAAATGAAAGATGAGTCTTGAACAAGCTCCAACTTCCTTTCTCCTTGCATCGGTACCTGTCTATGATGACCCGAGGATACAAGTAATTTTGAAAGCGAGTATCAGCTTTAAAGCTTGTGAGATCGTAAGTATTTAGTGTCTTAATTTGTATGTATGAATTTGTAAGTAAATGAATTGTAGGTATTGAAAAAGTATATGAACTGTAAGTATGAAAATGTTTGTAAAACAACTGTAAATGTTTGAAAAACTCTAGAATCCCTATGATTCCTACTATTAGATGAAGGTGTCTTCTACCAAGACCTAACTGCTCTGAATGTAGCCTTAGTACTACCCTTTGGTACCAGGGTAACTAACGATGTTAACTGATGACATCCGTAGATATACATTTACCTCTGTTGCTAACAGCTGGGTGTAGGAATAGTCAGTCCCTTAAAGTATACCTGTAATGGTATCAACCGCTGACATTCGTGGATGTGATTTTACCTCTGTAGCTAACAGAGATTTTAGGAATGGTTAATCCCGCAACGTATCCCTTTGTACTAGGATATTAAATCCAATCTATCTCGTCGATTATGTGATTGTATCACAAGGTAAAGATAAGAATGAGGATTTTATAACAGAGTCTATACATATAAAATGTAATAGAACTCATCCTATAATATCTATGTAAAGGTACTCATATAAGTGTGATCATGTAATTGTACTTATGTAAGTGTGATCATGTAATAGTATAGTAGTGTACTGTAATGCTCTACATGTGCTAGCTGTAATGTGTGTTCTCTCTATCTAGCAAGTATAGTAATGTACTGTAATGTTCTAGAAAGTATTGACTCATGAATGAACTGACTCGTTGTATGATATCATGTTCTAGTAATAGTTGTAGTATCTTCCTAAACTACCCATATGGTAGCTTACTAGTAATCTAACTGGTACGTATGGACATGGATGTATACCCTTGCTACCCAAGGGCATTGGATGAACTGGAAGGGCCTTTATGACTATATATGTACACATGATATATAACTAATATTTAAACGACCTTCAGACGAGTACCCGATATCCCACCAGACCACATCTCAAGCGCGAAAAGGAAATAAGGTGGATAGCCTTCCTAAGTCTTTTAAACATTTCTTATATAACTATACATATAGAGGCATGCAATTTATAATATAAAAGCATAAATAAGTTTTGTAAAACATTTGAACATAATTAATATCTTAAGAAAAGATCGACTTGATGTCAATCTATAAAACAGCTTGAAGGCATGGGTTTGATAAAACAGTTTAGTATAAAGAAACATGTGTTTGAAACACAATTGTAAATAAGTTTGAAATGTAATATACAAAGTAAAATGTACAGTGTAATAAGGAGTTTAAAACATATAAAATGTTTAGAAAAATCATTTGAAGGAAACTGTTTGGTAAAATGGCCAATGAGTAGCCAAATCATTTGAATGCTGTATATTAATCACATGTGATTGATATAATAACTAGCATAATTCTACTTATTAATCATATGTGATTGATATAATGACTAGCATGATTCTACTTTTATCCCCCCCCTCATAAAACATTTAAAAATAGTTTAAAACATTAGTTAAGGGGTATGAACTCACCTGCAGTAAGTGACTGGAATTGAACGGACTGTTATCGTAAGGAAGGATCGGACAAGTGCTTGGTGTCAAGTTAAGACTTTAGACACACACAATGATCCTAAGTACATATGAAGACATATGCATATAAATAATTAGTGATTAAAACACTAATTATACAAGTATAAACATTTAAACGCGAGGAACACACTTTTGGTCAAGTGCTAGGAGGCTAATGGGTTGCAACAAAGGAGTGCAATGCCCCTAATGGGAGTTTATGGTCTAATGACCATATGTTTTGGAGTTTACGGCCCCGGGGAGTAAACTCCTGGCCGTAAACTCTCAACCAAGTCTCAAAAAGGAGCTTAGAATTACTACAACTCTAGTGGTAAATTGTTTCAAGGCTAGATCAAGTGTTTGGGCTTCCTATTAACTCCTTTGAGGAGTTTACGGCCCTGGGACCATATTCCCTTGGAGTTTACGACCGTAAACTCCCTTGGGAGGGTGGTTATGGTGTTTTCAAGTCTCAAACATTTCAAGGTAATGATCTATGTTGGGTTCTAGGCATAAGGAAGGAGTTAGGGTGTCATTTGACCCCTTTATAGGTGTTTACGGCCCAAGAACTTGTCTTGGCTGTAAACTCTTTAATAGATGTGATTCCTTATGTTTTCTAGGCTATAAACACTTTAGGGTACTTGTCCTAATTTAAGTCTAAGCCTTAGGAAGTGTTTCAAAGCATTTTGGCACTTAAGCATGGAGTTCACGGCCTAAGAAGCTCCTTGGCCGTGAACTCACTTTCATCATTGATTCTAATAGCTTTTGGTGTCCTAAGCATGCAATGGTGGGTTCTAGTTCGAGTTCTAAAGCTTTGAGGGTCATTGGAACCCTTTAGGACCTTAAAATGGAGTTTACTCCCCAAGTGTTCTTGGGCGGTAAACTCCCAAATCTTGGGTTATTAATCCGATTTTGATGTTTTCTAGTCATATACACACTAGCATACAAGTCTAAGGTAGTTACAAATCACGGGGAAAGGACTAAGTAGCATTTAAGCCACATATTGGAGTTTACTCCCCAAGCACGTTCTTGGGCGGTAAACTCCCGAGTCTAGTTGTTTTGTTATGAAATTGATGTTTCTAAACACAATCTAAGCTATATAACATAACTAGATCGAAGTACTCACAATTTGGGATGAAAACCCGAAGATCCGTGAGAGAGAATTTTGACTTTTCTCTAAATGGAATTCAACAAATGAACCTATTTGGTTCAAAATTCTATTTATAGTCCGGAGATATTTTTGGCAGAAAATATTTTTATTCCTAGAACGAACTCTAATGTCCTCGAGTATTGGAATAACAGTGTTGCACAAAACCCTAGTGCATCCATTCTCCTAATATCTCCTTAAGTGTAAAATCCCGAAAACTGCCAAACTTATACTCGAAATCTTAGTTTTCACTATAATTGCTCTACTTATATTGGCTTCAAATGGGTTGTTCAGAATGGAAATTTCGAGTTGTCATAGAAGCTGCCCAAAATATCTGCAAGACATCAAGGATGGAAAGATCAAGTCGTCCTTCATAGGTATTTATACTATTCAATCTAATGATTCATCACATGCTATTTCTTGGGTACTTGATACAGGATGTGGTTTTCACATTTGTTCTGATTTGCAGGGCCTAAGAAGAAATAGGGATGTAGAGCATGGGAAGATAAACTTGATCATGGGAAGATAAACTAGATTTGAATAATTGGTGCTATTCGCCAGAAATGACAAGAGACATCATTTCTTTTCATTGTTTGTATACACAAGGATTTAGATATTCATTTGATAATGAAAAGGGTTCTATTAATGCTTATCTTAATGGTGTTTTCTATTTTGAAGCATTGCCTTGTAATGGAATATATGAAACTGTGATGGTTGTAGACAACTTAGGAAATGATGAGTTGGATATCGAATCTTCATATAGTTTGGACAAAGCATGCTTGTGGTATTGTTGTCTTGGACATGTCAACAAGAAACACATAGCCCAACTCCTAAAGGATAGAGTGTTGGAGTCATTTGACCTTAGGGACGATGACGTGTGCGAGTCTTATTTACCTGGAAAGACGACCAAGTCACCCTTCATTGGTACTTGTGAAAGGGGTGAGGGTTTATGGGATCTCATACACACTGATGTGTGTGGGCCCTTTAGATCCACCACAAGGGATGTGAGCAGCTTCTATGTGAATTTCACCAATGACTATAGCAGATATGGGTATATCTACTTAGCAAGCACATGTCAAAACCTTTGAAAAGTTCAAAGAGTTTAAGTAGGAAGTGGAGTATCAGTTGGGCAGGAAAATCAAGATGCTTCGATCCGGTCGAGGTGGAGAGTACCTAAGTCTTGAATTCTACGACTAACTCAAGGAATGCAGAATCATTTCGCAATTGACGCCGCCTAAGACACCGCAGTTGAATGGTGTAGCTAAGAGGCATAATCAAACCTTGATAGACATGGTTCGTTCCATGATGAGTCGTGCTTTGCTACCTATCTCATTCTGGGGGGTATGCCTTAAAGACTACTGCCCACATCCTTAACTTAGTCCCTACGAAGAAGGTTGCCAAAACAACTCATGAGATGTGGACAGGGAAAGCTCCCTCGTTGGCACATATCAAGGTTTGGGGTTGCGAGGCTTTCGTAAGACGAGAGACTCATGACAAGATCTAACCTCATAGTGAGCGGTGTATTTTCATCGGCTACCTGCAGAAGTCCTTTGGTTATCTCTTCTAAAGACCGAGTGACAATGTTGTCTTCGTTGCGAGGAGAGGGGTTTTCCAAGGGCGAGAAATTATAAGCCAAGGGGACAGTGGGAGGCAAATCGATCTTGAAGAGATTCAAGAGTCGAGCAATGAAGTAAATTCCTATTGAACCAATTGACGAGTCCCTACCTCTTAGACGTTCTAGTAGAGCTAGTGTTCCACCTGTGTTGTATGGTTTTCATATAAGAAGTGATGGTGATACGTTTATTAGTGATAGTACACTAATAAATTTGGATGAACCTAATAGCTACATGGAATCCATGGAAGGTCCGGAGTCTGCAAAATGGAAAGAGGCTATGGACAGTGAGATTTAGTCCATGTATGACAACCCAGTTTGGAATTAGGTTGCCAATGTGCTAGGTTGTAAGACGGTAGGGTGCAATTGGATCTTCAAGAAGAAGACCGACATGGATGGGAAGGTACACACTTATTAGGCGTGATTGGTTGCCAAGGGCTTTACTCAAACTCCCAGAGTTAACTATGATGAGATCTTCTCACCGGTTGTGAAGATAAAGTCGATTAGGGTGATGTTGGCCATTGCTGCATTTCATGACTATGAAATATGACAAATGGATGTCATGACCGCTTTCCTTAATGGGAAGTTGGCTGACGATGTTTACATGAATCAACCAAAGGGTTTTGTCAACACGAAGCATCCTAATAAAGTGTGTAAGCTTGGGAAATCCATTTGTGGATTGAAATAAGCATCTCGCAGATGGAATTTTTGTTTCAACGAGAAAGTCAAAGAGTTTGGCTTCCTGCGAAGCAAGGATGAATCATGTGTATATGTCAAAGCCATTAGGAGTATAGTTAGCTTCCTCGTATTGTATGTCGATGACATACTACTCATAGGAAACGACATCCCGACCCTGTAGGAAGTTAAGTCCTAGCTTGGCAAGTGTTTCGCTATGAAGGACCTCGGAGAAGCTGCCTATATTTTAGGAATACGGATAGTGAGAAACAGGAGTAAAAGACTAATAGGACTTAGTTAGAATACTTACTTGGACAAGTTACTAAAGCGTTTTAGTATGGAGAATTCCATGAAGGGGGAGTTACTAGTCCAAAGTAATGCCAAGTTGATTAAGACTCAAACTACGAGTACCGAAGTCGAGATAGCAGAGATGAGCCGAGTACCTTACGCTTCTGTAGTTGGCTCGATCCTGTATACTATGACTTGCACTCGCCCTGATGTGGCCTTCACTTTGAGCATGGTCAACAGATATCAAGGGAACTCTAGCAAAGCACATTGGACCGCAGTAAAGAATATTCTTAAGTACCTTCGATGGACGAAGGAATGGTTTCTTGTCCTTGGTGGGAGTGATGACTTAAGGGTGCGAGGGTATAGTAACGCCGGTTTTCAGACCGAACGGGACAACTACCGTTCTCTGTCAGGATGGGTCTTTACGCTAAATGGAGGATCAATGACATGGAAATGTTCCAAGCAAGAGACCGTAGCTGATTCAACATGCGAATTAGAGTACATAGCAGTGAGCGAAGCGTCAAAGGAGGCGATATGGTTGAAGAACTTCATTGGAAACCTTGGAGTTGTGCCAGCCAGATCTCGACATATTGACATGAAATATCATTTTATTCGACATCGGGTGGAAGAGGGACTCCTTGTAGTGAATAGGGTATCGTCGGAGGATAACCCAGCAGATCCCCTTGCGAAGGGACTGAGTAGGGTTAAGCACTTGCAGCATGCTAGGAGCATTGGCCTGAAGGACGATATTAGTTTAGATTAGATAGTTTTGAAACGTATAATAGATAAATGTAATTAACATTTGATGATTAAATAAAGGAGCATTATTTATAAGTAAAGTTACTGTCTTATGTTAATTGTTTACCTATTGTTTCATTTTTCATGTTTTGACTTCCTGAATGATAATATTATTCGAACGTTCCATAGTTGCTCATACTTTGGGAGTAGGTATGAAAGAAGATTGTCATGAATTGGTTTGTAGATTGTCTAAAATGTATTAGACAGAGCAAAAGTTTGATGCAATGTTCATGAGTGCTTATAACTAATATTTGAGCATTGGATTAAACCCACACTTGATGGTATCACTTCATGGAATTTATCACGAGTGATCGCAAGACGATAATATCATATGGTCTTGAAACCTAGATATATGGTTTATCATTTTCAAGTTGGTAGTGCATTGATAATGCGTTTAAAACGCATCAGTCACTTGATGTTATAAAACACATTGTTGTGCACGATTTGATGAGTGAGTGGTAAATGCATATAAGTCGAAGTTTATCTGTTCCTTTTATCCTAAGAGGGTAAAAGCGATATCTGGGCCCCTCAGTGATTTGGTTTGACTTATGTTCCGGGCCCGGTCAGGACTGAATTGATGTGTTCAATTAAGTTCTATGTCAGACAAATCAGAGATCGAGAAACAAACTGTTGGACAATAAGTATGACTATGTTCCATGTAATTGTCCGCACGATATCTTGAACGGAGGACTATACGATCCCTTATCTAAAGGATAGATTACTGATAAGATCAGAGTTCAACAACGTCTTTAAGAGCTACGATTACTAATCGGATCTTGAAGTCGTAGTTGCATTTACAGTTACTAGACTTATCCAAGTGGGAGACTGTTGGATTAGTGTCTAAGCCCGTAACTATATTTGGTATGTACTTGACCCGGTTGTGCATGATCCTTTTGGGTTTCCTTCACCAAAGCAACTTGATAGGATGATTAATAGAAACTGAGAGAGGTTATTATGGTTTATTAATATATTATATGAATAATATATTAAAGGAAAAATCATATAGTTTAATTAATATTAGTCACGAATTAATTAAAAATTAATTTTTTGACTAAAAGAGATTAATTAAATAAAGGGAACTAGAACTGTCAATTGTGTGATAGTTGGTTTTGGGCTGTGAATCTTCCTGGATATAAGGGGGACGAAATTAGGAGTGGAAGCCCATTCTAATTTCGTCCAAGGCGGCTTAATTCCAGAAGGTTCTCAAGCTGCTTAGGGCCTAAGTCATCCAATTAGGGTTTTGACTGAAACCCTAGCTGCTCAACTATTTAAAGGACCCCATGGCTTTAGTTTCGGCTTCACCAAGAAACCCTTAGGTTACTATAGCTAGAATTTACCCTCTCTCCTTCTCTTTTCTAGATCATCCTCTTGCATGTTGTGTTTGTGAGCCATTAGATGTGTTACACTTGTGACACTAAGCTTCTTGAAGATCAAAGGATTCTTGCAACTATTGAAAGGTGTCATCTAAACTTCTCATCTTCTAGATTTCGTTTTTAATAGTATGCTAGATTAGGGTTTCAAGTCTTGGATGAATTGCATGTAAATAGAGAAACCTAGATCCAAGCTTTAGGGTTTTGCATGAGCACATAGGATTGTTATTTTTCTCTAAACCCAAAAGGACCACGCACAACCAGGTCAAATGAATATCTAAATCCTTGTCTATACAAACCATGAAAAGAAATGATGTTTCTTACCATTTCTGGCAAGTAGCAACAATTATTTACATCTAGTCCTAATCCATTACTAAGCACGAAAGTGTAAACTCCAATCTTGGTGACAGGAGACGATCTTTAGTTCCCCATGATCAAGTTTATCTTCCCATGCTCCACATCCCTATTTCTTCTTAGGCCTTGCAAATCAGAACAAATATGGAAACCACATCCTGTATCAAGTACCTAAGAAATATCATGTGATGAATCATTAGATTGAATAGTATCAATACCTGGGAAGGACGACTTGATCTTTCCATCATTGATTTCTTGCAGATATTTCAGGTAGCTTCGTTTCCAATGCCCTATGTCGTGGCAGTGATAGCACTATGCATCCTTGGGGCTCGAGGTGGGTGCAGTGGGACCAACCTTGGTTCCACTCGAAGAGGTGCCATCACGAGACTTTCCCTTATGGTGGCTCTTTGAGGGAGCCTTCCTATTCTTACCCTTTCCTTGCCCATTTGCCAAAACTGGGACAGTAGTAGGCGTAGGAGTTTGTGCAATGGACTTGTCCTTGAGGTTGCTCTCAGCAGTGCTCAACAGGCCTTGAAGTTTACTCAACATGACCTCCTCTTTGTTCATGTGGTAGGACATGCGAAACTGGTTGAATCAGGGTGGCAACAAATGAAGAATGATGTCTATTGCCAGCTCTTCATCGAAGTTAACATTTAACTTCAGCAGGCGGTCAACATACCTGTGCATCTTTTGCAGATGAGCAGTGAAAAACTCTCCGTATCTTATCTTGCATGATCATCAAAGTGATGATCTTATACCTCTACTGCCTTGCACTTTGGTGATACCTCTCAAACAAGCCCTGATGCATTTTGTAGGGATAGAAGTCCTCGTAGGAATTTTGGAGTTAACCAGTCATGGTCGCTAGCATGATGCAATGAACTTTTGTGGCATCACACTTATGGGCCTCGAAGGAAACCATCTCTTTGGGAGTGGCAGTGTTCATGTCCACCTCTTTCAGTTCCTTGTCGAGGACATACTCCTTGTCCTTGTAGCGGGTGACCATCCATATGTTGCGGATCCAATCATCAAAATTGTTTCCGTCAAAGATCACCTTCCCACACAAATTCATGAGTGAGAATGAGCCAGAGGCGTTAGAGCTTGAAGTGTTGTGGTTTGAGTTCGACATTTAAAAAAGAAAAAGAGACGAAGTTGGATTATATAAGAATCCCCAATTAAACACCCAAATTAGGGCTAGGATCCAACAACATTATTTGCAATTTGGAAGAGGAATGTCGTAATCTAAACAACAAATAATTTGAAGGTAAGTGAATGACGATTCACTAATTTCCACCATGAAAAACAAAAGATAACTAAGTTTTAAATGTATTGAAAGCTCCTAGATCTTTTGAAATTCATTGAACTTTTCAATGGCATGGTTAAATCTTGATATGCCCCTCAAGTTTGTGACTGGGATACCGAGGAACACAAACAGGGTGTGAATAACAATGCAAATGTACATGGTGTCCCCAATGTTACTGTCACCTTATTGATGTGCCGGTTAACCACACACATTTCATCGATCTATGACAAATATCGAGTCACCCTTTTCCACCTTTTCTTAGAGCCAAATTAGTGTGCCGGTTAACCAAACACGCTCCACTAACATCTTAGCTAGGGTACAAAGTGTAATTTTATGGAATAGCATGAAAGCAAATTTTGCCTAAAGTAAATAAGATTGGGAATTCTTTGTAAAAACATTTAGTTACTTTATAAATCATTTTACTTTTAATGAGGAAAGATTTTCGCTATCCTACCCGTTCGGCTAACGACCCTCCACCAATCAAGGAAGCGGTGGGTGAGAGTGGACACCCATTAAACGGCCATTTTATAGGTCATAACCTTATACCCTCCTTACAGATCAGCTTCGTGAATGAGGCCTACTAACGGTAAGACTAGCATTTATATTATACATATATGCTAATTATTCTTATAATATTAAAATAGTATAGGGTGAATTTTAAACTTGTAAAATTCTAGTGTTTGGAATTTAATTATTTCAAAATTAAACTTTTTAATCCAAAAATTTTAATTCCAAAACTTGAGGGCAAGTTTTGAAACATTTCAAAACTATCTAGATCAAAATTCATATAACTAATTAAACAATAAATTTTGGTGATTATCTAATTTTGACCTAATCCAATTTCATGCAAGATAATTGACCAAATAATTCAAATAATTAACATTTATCATATAAAGAAATAATTATTCAATTAATTTGACATTATCTTTTATTTTTGCAAGGATAATCACACAATATCAATAAAATTCGTATTTTATCAATTAAACACATTTTGGTAATTATTCCACAAGAAAATAGGCATGAAATCCTGAAATACCCTTTGTCTGACAGCCCGACTCGCCGAGTCTCCATATGGACTCGTCGAGTTCATCTGACTCGGCAAGCCCACATTGGGACTCAACGAGTCTATCAGGTAGAAGACCAAAAAACCGAGTATTCAAGCATGAATGACATTCAAAACATTAAATACAATAGAAACCAATCAAGGCTCTGATACCACTGATGGGTTGAGAGCAAAAGAACAATCCTATGTGCTCATGCAAAACCCTAAAGCTTGGATCTAGGTTTCTCTAATGTACATGCAATTCATCCAAGACTTGAAACCCTAATATATTAAAGACCTAATGAATATAAGTATTATATATGATTGCGGTATACAAAATATACTGAAAAGATATATGACAAGTATATTATTCTAGGACCGTAACGGAGACCAGAAGTGGTTTGCGGTACCTATGAATTCAAAAAGAATTGCGGGTCTAGATTCATCATTCCTAGCATTTCTAGAACATTATTTAACTTCGTAGCATCAAGTGCCTTTGTAAAAACATCAGCAATTTCTTCGCGAGTTGGAACAAAAATTAGTTTGATGTTACCTTTAAGGATGTGATCCTTGATGAAGTGGTACCGGAGTTCAATGTGTTTCGAATTAGAGTGGTGAATAGGATTGTGAGAAATCATTATAGCACTCTCTGAATCATAGTAAATCGGTATCCACAACATTCTATATCTATAATCCATGAGTTGAGTTTTCATCCATATAACTCAGGAACAGCAGCTGGCTGCAGCCACATATTATGCTTTCGCGGTAGACAACGAGACACAATTTTGCTTCCTTAAAGACCAGTTAACTAGTCTTCCTCCTAGAAATTGACAACCACCGGAAGTACTTTTTCGATCTAATCTGCATCTGACTTGATCCGAATTTGTGAAGGCTTGAAGGCTGAAGTCATTTCCTACGGGGTACCAGAGGCCTAGAGCTTTACTTCCCTTAAGATATCTAAAGATTTTCTTAACTGCGGTCAGATATGATACTTTAGGGTCGGCTTGGTATCGATCACATAAGCCTGTGGCAAAGACAATATCCTGTCTGCTTGCGGTGAGGTACATCAATGACCCAATCATTCCACGATAAGTTTTATGGTCAACTGATTCTCCTAAAGGATCAACTCAAATCTTGTACCCGAAGGCCATAGGGACCTTGGCTACGGAACAATTCTCCATTAAGTATTTCTTTAGTAGCTTAGAGGCGTACTTCTCTTCATGAATGAATATCCCTTGAGGGAATTGTTTCACTTGAAGACCTAGAATGAACTTGATCTTTCTATTCATGCTCATTTGGAATTTTCTTGTCATGATCTTTTCAAATTTATTCACCGTATCCTAACCAGTTGACCCAAAAATGATATAATCCACATATATTTGGACGAGCATCAAGTGATTACCATTATCCCTTCTAAATAATGTAGGATCAATCACACCTCTTTTGTAACCAGACGTGACAACAAACTCAGAAAGAGTCTCATACCATGCCCTTGGTGCTTGCTTCAGACCGTATACCGCTTTTTAAAGCTTGTAGCAATAGTTTGGAAATTCTTGACTTTCGAAGCCTGGAGGTTTTTACAAGTAAACCCTCTTCCTTTAGTTCACCATTAAGAAAGGCACTTTTTACATCCATTTGACGAACCTTGATGTTCTTGTGTGCTGCATACGCTAAGAAGATGCGTATGGCTTCTATTCAGGCTACAGGGGCATAAGTTTCATCGTAGTCAACACCTTCAAGTTGACTGTACCCCTTAGCAACTATCCTTGATTTCTTTCTTATAACTGCACTGGATTCATCAAGATTATTTTCATACACACATCTTGTTCCAACAATTGTGTGTCCATTTGGTTTCAGTACAAGTTTCCACACTCTGGTTTTTCAAACTCTGCTAACTCCACTTGCATTGCAGTGATCCAGTCGGGTTCCATGAGTGCTTCCTTTATGGATCAAGGCTCGACTGAGGACATGGAAGCTACATAGTGGCAGTGGTCCATTAAATCCCTAAAGGATAAAGTTTGAATACCTGTGGATGGGTTTCCAATGATTTTACCCGATGGGTGATCCTTCGTCCAAACATGCAGGCGAGCTTGTTGGTGATCAATGGCTGTGGTGGAAGGAATATCTTCAACGTCAGAGGACTCTGCGGTTGGAGAAGCCAGTTCCCCCTTGACTTGTGAGTAGCCCACAGAAGTGTCTTGGACTGTAGGATATTGATCAACATTTGATTGAGATTCTCTCTAAACTGCGGATAGGAGTTCCCCCTGAACGAAGGATGGTTCCCCCTAGATTGATGATTGAGTGATAATCCTCGGATTTGTTCTTGTGTCTATGTTTTCTATTTCTTCATCGTCAGAGTCTGAAGAGACATTTGATTGAGTTGTGACTTTGGAGCTGCGTCTTCAATAATCGGAACCTCGATGGTTGTTATTTGAACCGGAGTTGAACTTTCCCCCTCAATCGACGAGGTGGAAGTACCATGCGACAATTCTTTGGACAAGGTTGGACCAGATACTTCAACATGTTGTTGTTGAGCTACCTGAGATAAAAGAAATTCAGAGAGATGAGCCGTCTCTGCGGGATCAAAGAGGTCATCATAGTTGATTTCAACTATGTTTAAGGGACCCGAAGAGGCTGGGATATCACTTTCCTGGATAGTTTTGGTTTCATTTGATGGAGTAGTGTTGTGGAAATATTAGTCATGAAATTTGACATCGATGCTTTCTACTATTAGTCTCGTGCGTCTAATAAGAACGTGGTAGGCTACTTTATTGGTCGAGTAGTCAAGAAAATGCCTTCATCCGATTTTGGTGCAAATTTGTTAAGTTGATCCTTGTTGTTGATCACAAAATATCTGCATCCAAAAATATGGAAGAATCTGACATTCGATTTGCGGTTGTTGAGGCCCTTATATTGAGTTTTGTTGAAAGGCTTGCAAATGATGCTTCGGTTTTGAACAAAGCACGCAGTTGCCACTGCTTCAGCCTAGAAGTATAGAGGAAGGTTTGAAAAGTTTAACATGGATCTGGCTGCTTCAACCAGAGTACGATTCCTTCGCTCTACTACTCCATTTTCTTGCAGTGTGTAGGGAGCTGAAAGTTGTGACTGATGCCTTTGGAAACCAAGAAATTATTCAAGAGTTGATTAGTGAGCTCGATTCCATTGTCACTTCAGATTCTTCGGACTGGTAACTTGATTTGGAGCTCAATTTCTTTGATGAAGTTGATTATATTATGCGGTGTTTCGGATTTGAGCCTTAAGAAGAAGACCCAAGTGAAACGAGTGAAATCATCAACTATAAAAAGTATATATTTATTATGATGGAGATTGGTTACGGTAGAAGGACCGTAAAGATCAATGTGAAGTAGCTCTAATTGTTCAGAAATTGATGAATCAATAACTAGAAGATGGCTTCCCTTTCATTGTTTTCCACACTCACAAGCTGGGCAAAGTTTATCATTATTGTATTTCAGAATTGGGAGACCACGGACGAGTTCTTCTGTGACCAGGTTGTTGATATACCTAAATTTTAAATGAGCTAGCTTGTGGTGCCATAACCATCTAACTTCGGATACTACTTTGGGCAAAAAGCACAACTACGGTTTGCCAATGATCATTGAAACATCCAAAGGATACATTGTTCCTTCGGACATGGATTTGATCAAGTAGGTGCTTCTATCGCTTGTCATGATGTAGCAGTATTCATTATCAAATTCAACCTGATGACAAGCTTTGCATAGTTGGCCCACACTGATGAGATTATGCTTGAGGCCTTCTACGTAAGCAACATTTTGAATTGGGAAATTTCCAATTGTTAACACACCATAATCCCTGATGATTCCATTTGCATTGTTTCCAAATGTGACATGTCCACCATTACATATAGGTATGAAGTCCCGAAGGTATTCTAACCTTCCGGTCATATGCAAGGAACATGCACTATCAATTACCCACTCCTCTTCTTGTTCCTCCTTGCACATTGCCTACAAGATTAATGGGTTCGTTTGGGCTCCCAAATAAGTTTGGAGCTCGGGGACACAAGAGAATTTTTCTAACTAGATTCATGCACGTGAGTCTCAGGAACAGGTTTCATGTCAGTGTTTAGACCTAGTCCTGGGTGCTTGGTAACTTTTGGAATGTTACGAGGTTGGATTAGACGTGATGTTTTCAGAAGAAAAATTCTAGAAGCTAGAGGTTTTACCCAAACACCGGATTTGGTCAATGGTTTGAAGGGTGTTGTCTGAGCTTTTTTTCTAGTCCATGAATGACTTTTGACTGCAGAACCTTTGGGATTTGAAAGACCTTTTGCACGGTAATTACTCCTAGATTTTGACTTTAAAAATGACTGAGGTGATTTAATCAGTTCAGGAGTTGTCAAAAGACCTTTCCATTTTGGATCTTTTAAGGAATAATTCTGAAAAATATACCTTTGAAAAGATATGACTTTCTTTTGAGATTTTGCAAGAGTGTTTGAATTTTTTTTACTGTACACTCCCTTTTGTCGGATTATTTGATTGTAGTGATTTTCGAAAGATTTTTGTCAGTGACGGGTTTTCTAAACTCTTTATATTTGAAATCTTTGGATGTTTGAAATGGTTTTTATCATCTCGCTTTTTGTTTCGAAACTTGAGATGTTCTTTGAAAGCCAATTTTTCTTGAGTTTTTGGAGAACCGCAATCAGAAATGTTCAACTGCGATTTCTTGTAAAGTTTTGACTGTTTTTAAAAAATGAGGACTGGAATCGTCTGAGATAGAGAATTCAAGATTTTGTGAACAATGAGCATATTCAAAATTCTCAATTGGTAATTCATGATGGATGGGTTGAATGGTCACTGTCCTTTTGACTGCGGTCTGCGTGTCTACCGCAGAGTATGTCAATGATGGATTTTTGTTGGGACACTTTACAGAAGGTAAAGATGGGCAATCATCCGCTAAGTCTGGTCCTTCCAAAACAATTTCTTCATCTACATTTGAAGATGACTGAGATTGGGACAATTTGTGTCAGTGACTGGCATTGGATCAAAGGATTCGGGGAGAATCTCCTTAATAACACAATTGTTAGTCAGCTCATGAAGTCTACCGAAGTGACATTTTATGTCTTCAGAGAATTTTTTTTCATTGACAAGGTAATGAAACTCTCGATCCGAAGGGACATATGGACGTTCTTTTTTAAAAAGAGGAGATGAATCCTTTGCAGTTGAATAACCATTAGTCCAACCTCAATTGTACGTGTTATCAATAGTCCCATTATTCATAAGATTTTCAATAGCCTCACTTTCATTAAGCAACTTCTCAATTAAAAGGTTTAAGCGTACATTTTCTTTATAGGCTAAATCCATTTGATTCAAAGCTATTCCTAACTGAGTTTCACACAACATTCTGGCATCTTTTTCTAATACTAAGTCCTTTTCTAACATGGCAACTTTAAGTCTCTTGTCTTCTAGTCATCCTCTCACATGAAACATTTCTTGGGACGCTATGTTCTTCTCATCTAAAGCCTTGTTATAGTCTGAAAGGACGGCAACACAAGTGTCATTAAGTTTGGCTAAGAATGGTTGACACTCATGCATGCTGTAATTATTAGATTGGATCATGAGATTTACCTGTTCAACAATGTTGAGAGTTCCATCTTTTGCCATGAAGCAATAGTTTTTCTCCAGCTTTGTTGATCCGTCCTCATCAACAGTTGCCCACCATGAAGATTTTTCCTTTGCCCTTGATGTTGTTAAAATCTTCATTTTCATCTCCGGATGACCACACTTGATGATCCCTCTTTACTTGGGACACATATGCCCTTGCCTTTTCTTTCTCTTCCATCTACTGAGCCATTCTAAGATAGAATGTTTTATCTTTCACCACATTTGCTTTGAAATCTTTAGCAAAGTGGTTTTCTTTGTTGCACTTGTGACAGATGATAACATCATTTTTTTCTTCAAATGAAATACCGATGTCAGTTGACTTGTTGGACTATCGTGCCTGTTTGGGTTGATGAGTGTTTTGTGGTTGCGGAGACCGGTGAGGGTTTCTAGGATATCGGGAATGATTGTTCTGTGGATTGAAGTTACGGTTAAAGGGTGGTTTGGTAAATTGATGATTTTACAAAATGAGGTTGGAGGTAGCCTATTGAATTGTTGGCTAGCAGTGCAATGGCATTTTGAAATTCATCATCATCATCATCATATTATGTATCAGCTTCATAGGACTGTGGTGGGTTGTCATATGATAGAGGGTAAGGTTCGTATGATTGGGTTGTTTTTCTTTGTGGGGTTTGAGATATGAGGGAAAGTGGACCACCAAAGCTTGCTCAATCTTTTAGCACTGTTGATTCTTGTGCCTAAAGTTCATCATACAACTTGAAGAGAGATAGTGTGTGAATCTTCCTATCTCTTTGGACTATAATCTTTTCCATAGTCCAATGTTTACCCAAACCATTTAAAAACTGAAGGTTTGTTTCATGATTGCTTTGGACGGTGCCAGCGTTTGATGAATTTGTGACAATGAGATTGAATCTTTTGAATGAGTCTTCATGACTCTCACCAGGATGAGTTTTGAAGTTGTTAAACTCGTTAAGTGCGCTGGTGAGATTTTTGTCTTGAGCTTGCTCGGAATCTTCATACAAGTTTTTGAGAACATCCCATATTTCTTTGGCTGATTTTCAGTTGATGATGATGTCAAAGTTGTCTGGGGCCACTCCGCATGAGATTTCATAGAAAGTGATAGCATCATTTTCCATTGTATCAGGATTATCTTTAGTGGGACGATTCATTACAACTTGACCTCCACCTAGTCTTGCTTGAGCACCATCAACTTAAATAGGAGTAAGGATACGAACATGGGGTCCCTCTTCCACATATCTCCACACATCTCTACCAAGTCTTTTCAAATACCTCTCCGTTCTTTGAGACCAGTGGTGATATTCACTAGCAACAAGTATTGGAGCTCTGTTGGAGCCTCCAACACTTTCGGAAACGTTTAATGATAAAGCTTGTGCCATATTTCCTTTTTTGTTTTTTTTAAGAATGAGCTTCAGTGGTAAAGAATGCTTTTCAAAATCAAAGTTTTTGTTGAAAAAGCAACCACTTTGGCTCTGATACCCATTTTTGAGAGAAGAACTTGGGGAAATACTTGAACAAACATTATTACAAGTTTATAGTTGCGGAATAAGTTAATCTTAAAGGATCATAAAAGCTCAACAATAATAAGAAGTCAGATTTGTTAGATTTTTAGTTGCGAAATTAAAAGTGTTGAAAAGTAAAGGAAATGTAAATGACAAGTTATATCAAGTATACACCAAACTGATTTATAACAAGGTTTGCACTCAAACACGAGTTAGTATGTGAGATCAGTTTACAGTGAAGAGGATCTTCGATGATGATCAATAAGATAGAGATATGAGAAAATGATCTTTATATTTCAAAGAGAAAGATCAAGAGATCGTAGTGAAGAAGTGGTAAGAGGTGTTTGATATAAAAGATGAGCACTCTATTTATAGAGCCTCTAAAAGTTACATCCTCAATAAACAAATAATAAACTACTGAGTAACATGGCCATGCAAGGTCCATTGGATAAAGAAAGGCTATCACACCAAGTTAGAGGACGTAACATAATCTTCATTGCGGTTCACTTCTTGAAAATGTGGTACACACTTCATTGTTGTAGGGAGATAGTTGATTGTGGTAGCAGAAAGATAGTTGCGGTAGAAAGAAAGTGATTGCGGATGGCCATGTTTAATAGGGTCACTTTTCGCTTTAAGATTGATCTATTTGCCTTGTTCTTATTCTTTACCTGTTTGAGTCTATTCGATCTAACCAGGATTCAATCCTAACAATTGGTTTCAGAGCAAGAGACTGTGTAATCTATACACATCACTTCTGTTGAGAAAAGCTTTTTAGGGTTTCCGCTATTATTGGATCTAGTGTCAGCCTTCATCATTATTTGTTCATCTGTTGACGCTAATTTTGATCTTTATATTACCCTAATCTTGTTTACACATCTGGTTCATACAGGTTCTGTTCGATATACAAACATACATTCAGAGGATTCCCATGTTAAGTCGATAAATCTCTCAAGTGGTATTAGATCCGCAACAAGGATTCCTATCTTATTCCCTAGTGAATATGAAGTTTGGGTGTTGCCTTTAGAAGACTACGTCCTTGGTCCAGATAGTAATGGCTATCTGATCAGGGATGACATCACAGTGGAGCGTTTGCTCATACTGGAACTAGGAGTGAAATTAAAACTCATGCTGACTATAACAAGCTTCTTCTTGAAGTGATAGATGTTCCACAAGATGAGAAGGAAAAGTTAATTAGCAATGTCAATGCAATGAGGATTATTAGGTGTGCCCTACCACCAGACACCTTTCATTTGTTTAGTTCATATGATACAACAAAAGGTATATGGGATAGGCTAAAGGAACTATACTCTACTGTCAGAGTTTGGAGCTTTTGTGCAAAAGCTTGAAGAAAGTTTAAATCAGGACTTTAATCGATACAATCATCTTCTCAGCAGGATGAGCAATCTAATGTCTGAATGGAAGGCTGGTGTTTCTACGATTAAAGCACATGAGCAGTTTAAGAGCTACACATTGGCTAACCTTATTGGTATCTGTAACACTCGTGTTTCAAGCCTAGGCATTTATATTGAGTTGATAGTCTAGGTTAACCTTTGTAACTCATTTTGAAGAAATGAAAAGTAATTATGTGAATATTATGTGAATTATGTGTTTTATGCTTAATTATTAGGGCTTAATTAATTAAGAATAAAAATAAGCGTCAAAATTAAAGTGTGAGATAAGCCCGATATCTTTACATAAAGTTGTAGTGGTCGAAAAAAGGATTCCGGGGATATAAAGAATACCAAAATCCGAGTTATAACAAAGAAGTTATGACATGTCGAAGTTTCGCGACAAAACCGGCACGGTGCTGAATGTCGTAAAAAGTGAGTTTTCGATAAACTAATTTTTAGCCTTAGTGATCTAAATGAAAGTCGTAGTATTCGTTAAACCGAGAAGTTCGATAAAAAGAACGCCCAAATCTGACTTCGTATGAGGAAGTTATGATTTTTCGAAGTTTCAGCTTAGCAGTAGACAGCTAGAAACTCGAATTTTAGATCGAGCGATTTTTAGCCGACACAACCTAAACGGGAATTGAAGGTCTCGTCATTATTAGCACAACAGTAAAAAGTCTGACGAAAATGGACATCGGATGAAGAAGTTATAAATTTTTAACGGATTTCCTGTCCCGGTCTGTTAAAAATAATAATATAAAATTTAAAGTCAAAATTAGCCGACAAAGTGTAAACGGAAGTTGTAAAGCGTAATTTTAGAACGCGTGCATATAAAGAACGTCAAAAACGGAGCTCGTATGCGAAAGTTATGGATTTTAGAAGTTGTGGCGCAAAAATCGAGAAAATTCACATAGTCACGTTTTGCCTCTTCACCTTCGCTGAAAGAGTGCCACGTGTCGTGCTGAGTCACCGAGCTGCTGAGTCATTCGAAGCCATGCGTTGGATCCTGATTTGACCGAAGGGAGGTCCAATCCGAGGCTCGCATATGGACTGAACCTCGCACAACCTAGCTCCGAGCCTCGCACATGGGTCACGACTCCGTTGTCCAATCAGCAAGTGCCACCGAGGCCCTCGCATGTGCTGACCACCTACGCACCGGAACCGACTTCGGACACACGCTTCGGACCAATCACAAGAAGCCAGTAGCCCCTTCGCACATGCTACCCTCGTGCGAGCCACCCCCTGCGAGACCTATCAGCCATCGGATCAAGAGCCTCTCAGCCCTTGGATCAGGACTTTGGACCCTATAAATAGAAGGGTACCTGCGAAGGCTCTCAGTTACTTTTGGAGTTTTGCCATATTTAGCCCCTTTCTTCATATTTTCTTCATCTTAGAATCCCCCAAAGCCCCGATATCGATTATAAGCCCCGGAATACGCCACGAAGTGCCCGAGAAGCCCGGAAAATTTATCTTTTCGGTTTCGAAGCTCGAATTTTGCAAAGCCCGGTTTCTCAATAAAACTCCCAGTTTTATTAGAACCGATCGTTTTAGGAAACGAATTGCTGCCCGATTATCACCAAATCAAGTGAGTGTATAGTCACTTTCATTTTACACATAGATATGAAGTATTTACCTTATAATACGTGCTATATGTAAATATATTAATTTTTTATTTGAGGTGATTGTTGTGTTGACGTTTTATACAAGTTTTAAACTGTATAAGTATTTTTATCTACAAATATGTTATGTAGAACATGGGTAGATAGTGATGTGTGATAAAAATAAAATTGATGAGAGGCCTCAATGTGTTTTGAGATCCAGTCATCTAGCGGAGTTTGGATGACGACCACGGACTTTCTAGACAGTCTAGTGGGAAACATTAGCAGGTCCGCAACCTGTAGGTGTTAATGAACTAGAGTGTTCATTCATTGTACTCCATCCCCCTCATGGTTGCCTTTAGGACATGTATGGCTGAGGAAACCCCTTAGCAGTAGTGTCCATCCCGATGATATTCTTTAGGCTAGGACCCTTGTGAAAAGTGTTTAGGGACGTAAAGTGAGGATAACGAGAACCGGTAATTAGGGTTATTGTTGATTGGTGAACTTAATAAGTTTATTATTATTGTGGGTTAAAAACCCTATATGATCACCAGGCTCCCAAGCCTGACCCACTCAGCTTTTTATGTTACAGGTAGTGGACCCCGAGCATAGTTGGAGGACGACGAGAGATTTTTGGATTATAGGCTAGTAGTTGTAAATAACTGTTGAAAGGCTTATAATGTCTTGTTTATGCTTTTGATCTGTATCGGAAAATGACATCCCGATGTTTTGATATATATATATATATATATATATATATATATATATATATATATATATATACCTTCTTAATGAAGGGTTTTGATAAACTTTTATCATATGTTGTTTGGGGACCAATTCAGCAACATCTTTTGAAAAGATTTCTCTGATTTTATTTTAAAAAGCATAAATTAAATCGGTCTTTTCTGGCCGAGAAATTAGGGGGTGTCATAGTTGGTATTAGAGCATTAGTTTAAGGGAACTAAGAAATTGTTGAATTTATAGACTTGAACTTAGAATGCTAAGTGAGGATTGTGAGATGAGTGTCTACCATATTTTAGACATGAGCACTAGTTTATTTTAGGGAAGATGCCTAAAATGCCATTATGTGCTAAATGCTATGTGTTTTCCATGTGTGCCATTATTTGTTCGGATCTATGGTCTGTTGTCGACCGGATCTGGAAACCTTATGTGTGTAGGATTCTAAGCATATGATTACGAGATTAGAACTAACATGTAAACATTTCAGAGTGATAAGGGAATTGACATGTCTAACAAGGATAAAGAACTAAATTCGCCTTATTCGTTATATAGATTGTAATGGCTAGAACTCGTAGTGGAGCTGCAAATGCAAACGGAAACAGGGATCAACAGCCTCAACCTCAAGTAGTTGAGCAAGTACCTGTTGTAGGAGTTGCACCTGAGCCAATGACGATGGCTGGGGTACAAGCAATGATGCAGATGATGTTAGATCGCTAAATGGAGGAGACAAGGCGATTACTACAACAACATAGGGAAGAGACTACGATGCCTGTTGAACAGCCCGTATTGAATGAAGGGCAACCAGTAGGAGGGAACTACAGTGGGACTCTTGGTCAAGCCAACCCACCGATAGTTAGACAAAACAACAAGGATGGAGGAGTTGATGGACACGGATGCAAATACAAAGATTTCATGGCATCTAAACCACCGTGTCTATGTGGAAGTCCGACACCGGTGGAAGTCATGAATTGGATCTCCGAAATGGAGACAATGTTTGAAAGTTCCGAGTGCAGCAACAAACAAAAGACCGCACTTGCAATTCCTCTGTTAAAGTCTGGTGTGTTGAGCTGGTGGAAGTTACTAGCTGATTCGATGCCCAAGGGTGAAGCTAGTAAGATGTCTTCGGAAGATTTTGTGGTACAACTGAAATTGCAGTACTGCTCTGAGCAGGATCTTCTGGAAATCAATAATGAGTTCCGGAATTTAAAGAAAGGAAAGATGAGCGTTACTGAATACGCTTCTAGTTTTATGGAAAAGATGAAGCTAGTTCCTCATCTAGTTCCAACTGAACTCTCTAAGGTCAACAAGTTTGCCCTCGGATTACCAGTGGACTTTGGTCCGATGGTTAAGCAAGCAACCACTTTGAAAGCCGCCATCTGGGCTGCTAAAAATGTTGAGGTTCAGATCAAAGAGAAGGGTCTGGAGAGGGCAGAAGTTGGTGAAAAGATAAAATTTGAAGGAACTTCAGGTTCCAACAAGAATAGCAAATTTTCTAAGTCCAAGAAGTTTGGAGGAGGAGGAGGTGGAGCGAAATGGTGTGAGAAGTGCAAGAAAAAGCACTCTGGGAGATGTAGTGAGGAGGTGACTTGCTTCAAATGTGGAAAGATTGGGCATTATGCCAACATGTGTCCGTCCGACAAGAGGGTATTTTTTGAGTTCCATGAAGTAGGGCATGTTCTTAAAGACTGTCCAAAGAGGAAGGATGCCGCAAAGCCCAATCTACCACCAAAGCTGAAGGCGAGAGCCTTTTAGATGACACTTGAAGCTGCAAAAGAAGAAGTCGAACTCGCTTCAGGTACCTTTCTTGTAAACGAATTGCCTGCCCAAATTTTGTTTGATTCTGGAGCCAATTACTCTATTATATCGCATGAATTTGGTAAAAAGCTAGCTTTTCTTGTAGATAAGCTAGCTAATGCTTTATTAGTCGAGATTTCTAGTGGCAAGTTTGTACCTATTAGCCATCGTATGAAAAACATCCTTATTGACTTGGATGGGAATAAGTTCCACGAGGAATTATTGTCTATCGAGTTAAATGGATTCAACATAGTTTTAGGAATGGATTGGCTTAGCGCCAACGATGCAAAAATATTATGTAGAAAGAAGATAGTAAAAGTAAACCCGCCAGGGAAAGAGTCGTTTATGGTGTATGGAGACAAACGTAGAGTAAATCCTGGAATCATTTCCCTAATGAAAGCCCGAAAGTGTTTGGCCAAGGGATGTACATCATATCTAGCGTTCGTGATCGATGCTAAGATGGAAAAGAAGGAGGTGCAGAATATTCTGGTGGTGTTTGATTATCCGGAAGTCTTTCCCGAAGATTTTCCTGAATTGCCCCGTGATTGACAAGTAGAATTTTGTATCAACTTGTTCCCAGAAACATCGTCGATAGCAAAAGCACCATATCGATTAGAACCAACAGAGATGAAAGAACTTACAACACAACTTCAGGAGTTATTGGACAAAGGTTTCATTCACTACAAGAAAAAGACCCTTTTACGACGCGCAAACCATGACACTCATTGATTTATGTTACGTAAAAGAGAGTGACATTAACAAAGTGTCATCTCTTCATTAAATTTAAGGATTTACGTCACGCATTATTGCTTGCCCTTAAATTAATGTCTCATGTAAAAAATTAAAAAACACGGAGGGCACTTTATCTAAAATGTGCGTCCTCTATGAATGTCGTTTTATATTTTTTTAAGAAACGCGCGTCTCCTTAGAGGGAAAATGAAATCCCCAAATTTTTTAAACCCCGCCTTCTTCTCCCTCATGTCCACCCCTCACCCACATCCACCGCCTCCAATCCTCGTTGCCTCTTCTAGCCTCATACTGCTGCGATGCATCTTCCTTCTCGAAGAACTACCAAGAACCCTAATAGACTTGGGACAAATTTTTGAGCATTCCTCCTCGATCAACTGAATCGATCGAACCTACCAACACCTTATCTCCTACTAATACTTTCCTATTAATCTTCTTCAACAAATCCCCCCCCCACAAAAACTCAACTCCAAGTTCTCATGTTCCTCCGAAGACGAGGATTTCCCCGATTCAACCACCACACACATAAAACTAGCTTGAGCGGAGGCGACTTTTCTGATGGCTTGGTCCGAAGAGAGATGGAGCTTATCGGTGGAGGTGAGAGACGGTGATATCACTCCTTATAAAGGCTTTCTCAAAAATCGTTTTTTCTTCACTTTTCTTCTTACATTCTCCAATCTTCTTCAAATAAGTCTCCCCTAATTTCCTCATCTTATACAAAACCCTTTTTGTGTTTTGATCTTTATACAAACATGGATACCCAAGATCAGAGCAAAATCGCCACCTCTTCAGGTTTTCTCTTCGTTAATTTATGAAATAGTTATTATATTTCTTATTTTGAATTGAATTACTGTTATGAAAATGACATATTTTAATGGTGGTTTGCTATTTTACTTCGATTTTGAAGGGCATATTTTCCATAGATGTGGATGGTCGTGTCAAAAGGCACACCCTAGTTCTAAACATAGGCGAGCACATAAGAAAATCTGTGGAACCATTGAAGGGTATCCTAAGCTAATTGATTCAGAAGTTGTTTCAGACGACGACGCACCGGTTTCTAGAAACCAGAGGAGGGACTGAGAGAATTTGTCGCTTCCTTCGGTTTCTCTTTTGATTCTGGTAATGCTAATATTCAGTTTATCCTTCTTTAGAACTCTTTTTCATATATTTGTTCCCATCTGATTTTATGATTTCGGATTTCTCCCTATGATTTTGATTTCAGATTGAGATTTAGAATTCTCAATCTTCGGTTTCTCTTTCAGAAGCTTTGTAATCTTGTGATGGTTGCTGGAGGTGTTTTGTTATGGTTATTTGATAAGTGTTCTAGAAAGAAAGGGATTTGAGAAGTGCACTACATGTGTTCGATGAAATGCTTGAGAGAGCATTGGCTATTGGATAAGCCCATTTGTACCTCCAGGACTGAAGTTAGAAGGAATGATGACATTGGTGCTAAGATGCATTTGATGGAATAGGAGAGAGAAAGGGATCCACAACTATTTATTCCACTTGGAAAGATTATCAGGTAATTTGATTTCCTCATTTTCCCTTTTCACATATAGGCTACTGCTTTGGAGATGTACTTGATAACCGGTATGAAGTTCTAGCAACACATGGTAAATGTGTTTTTTTCAACAATTGTTGGTGAAAAAGATCTGAAAGCCAGAGCCACTGATCTAGGAGAAGTGACAATAAAAATCATATGCAACATTGACAAAATGTAAGCAATTTGACTTTGGTCAATCAGTCAATGAGTATGCAGAAATTATGGTTTTGTGAACTAATGTATAAAACTGGATTGGAAGAAATGGTGATACTGAAGAAGTAAAGAAGTTTGGTCATAATATTGGTCTTAAACTAAGTGCTTTCTATGTTGTTTATATTACATTTGCATGTGTTTTTTTTTTGAAATATTCAATTATGAAACATTTTATTTTAATGCATATCAATACCCATATGAAAATGTTGATCTATTTTCTAATAATTGGGTTATGTTTTGGTTATAGGTGTTGTATGTATCAATCTGATGGCTTAACATAATCAGATAAAGCATTGGATGGGGTATAGTAGAGTCAATTGGGGTTAAATCAACTTAATATATTCTAATAAGTAATACAATCAGATAAAGCATTGAAAGGCATTATCATCCCAACAATGACAGAAGGTTAGTTATTCAATTGTTTTGTTATGTATAGATTGTCTTTTTTTTTTAACACACAGTGTAAGATGGTCATTTGTATTATGTCCGCCAAGTGTTCGATGTAATGCCAATGTCAATTTCTTCATTGGAAATATTGAACATATTATGTATTTTGTAAGAATGTGTTGTAAAAAAAATTGCAACACATATGACTGTTTTGCCCCTGCTCAGAAAACTAGTTTTAACTTTAACAACTGATAATCAAATGTTTTGCCCCTGTTTTGCCATCAACAAGAAAAGTCTACCCACAATGCTTGAAGGCCTTTCATTCTATTCCTAAGATTCAAAGCAAACTTGGTGGTAAGGTTAACCAAACCATGTTTTCGCTTTTCATTTGCTAATATGATTGTCACTCCTAATAAGTTGGGACTGTTCATGTAATTTGACTAGAGAAAAGTTCTTTTCTTTCCACCCATCAAAATTTCAAGATTCTTTTTATTGACTTTTTTTTTCTAACTTTTCATCCAAACCATAACGGTTCTATAAGATTGATTTTTTTACCCCAAGACTGGTCATAATCCTAATCATTTTTGTTACGATTTGACCCTTTTGTTTACAGATGAGTTCTTGGATCTCGCTTAAATATGGTTCGTTGATGACTATTCTTAACCCTTTTGATTTAAATGTTCTTATATTTCGTTTATTACGTTTTTAATGATTTATAGCAGCCTAGATGAAAAGCTTAAGTACGACTTAATTTCATGTTCTTTTTCCAACAAATGAAAATTTCAAATAAATTGCTTCAGATTGAACAACTAATTTCAAAAGTTTGGGTCTTTTTCTTTTGACACAATGCATTCTAAGGGTGCAGATTACACAAATGAGCTCAAATTAGGATAACATGGTTCTAATAAGATGGTTATTGTGTGTAATCCTTCAAATAGATCAATTTTGGAATTCAATAATTGCATGACCTTACTTTCACGTTGAATATTAAATACTTTCTCAATTATCATTACTAAATAGTATTGACTTTACTTTCTCAGACAACATTTTTGTTGGAGTTATTCCAAAATAGATATGTGAGCTTAACATATGTGTATTGACTACAACTTTCATTTCCCTGTATACAAAAATACATACAATTTTGACTTTTAAAACCCTTTGTCAGTAATTATAAATTTTGTTTAGATTTAATGTTCTAATTTTTGGGAATTAAGCCAAAAATAACATGCTACTTTTATTTTGGAAAATATTACGTTTTGTTTGTATCTTTAAGACAAAAATAGCATGCTATTTTCATTTATAAACCAAAAAAGCATGTAACTTTCGTTTTAACCCAAATAAAACATGCTACTTTTTCATTTTTAAGCAAAAATAGAACACTGAATAGTAAAACGGGTTTTTGAAAGACTGATGCTTATTTATTTCTTGCCATTGTGTATCTTAATGCTCAACTAATCTTATGTATGCATGTTCTTTTTTTTTTTTTTTTTTGTTTTTTTGACTAAAGTTTATGATTTTTCAACACCCATTTTATTGTTTTTCAGCCTAAATATATTTCATCTATTGCAGTTCATGGATATTGACCAATGATGTAATTTATAAAGTCATTTTTGCAACAGTTAAAATAAAAGAACATGAAAAACATGGTTGTGGTTGACATGTAGGAGATCTTCCAAGTTGAATGGGATCCAAACCATAAAATTTTGATCGTCTCTTCTATTGATGACAAAAGGCTGGATAAAGGGTATGATGGAGTTTTTGATCAATCATTCTCATCCTGTCCATGTTCAAAACCCTAAATAAGTTATGGATTAAGTGTATGAATGGAGTTTTTGATCAAGATGAAGGTCATGAATGCCATGAATTTTTGGATGAAGTCCATGAATGTTTGATCTGGATCGCTGGTGTTGCTGATGCAAATATTTTGGATATGCATTTAAAAAGGATTCTAGAGAATGTGAAATTGTTGTACCTTTTTTAAAGAGAAGGGAGGTGGGATGCTAGTCAGAACTGGGAAGACATCTTGTCTCTTGGTGAACAACAAAGATTAGGCATGGTGAGCTTCCACCACATCATTATCATATGTATTAATTACTACGGCTATTGTATTCTTTTTTTTTTTTTTTCAAGGCTCACTTATTCTTTCACAAGCCTCGGTTTGGCGTCCTAGATGAATGCACCAACTAAGCTAAGCTATCCTCATGTTTATCAAGAATTTGAATTAATGCCATATCCTGTTTGTTTCAGTGCTACAAGTGTGGACGTTGAAGAGCACCTTTATCGGCTTGCACGTGACATGGGCCTCAAAGTTTTTACATCTTCATAGGTACCTACCTACGCATCTTAATTCTTAACTCACTACTCTCATTTTTATTCACAAAAAAGTTACCCTTTTAATCGCTTTTCTTGCTGCCTCCCTGCTTCTCAGCGTCCTGCATTAATACCATTCAACTCATTAATTAATTTAAATAATATATATAACCAAAATCGAAAAAAGTAAAATTGTGGGCTTTGTCATCGAACCAATTTCCATGGATATGTTGGTTTAGTTTAAAAGAATTTGAAAATGACCATTTTGCCCTTATATCTATTTGGCACATGGCTAACCTTGTGGGCTTTGTCATCGGACCATCAGGCATAAGTTGGCGAAAATCTATATTTCTTCAGACAGAAGGTTTCTATTTCTATTTTTGTTTTCCCCAAATTTTTGCACATATCTACTCTGGAGATGATAAAATCAAATTTTGTTTTCTTTTTCTAGGACTACCCACTCTTTCTGGCTTGCTTGTAACATTGTATGTGGGAACGAAGGTAAAAAGACCATCAATATTCTACACCCTCAAAGGCCCGCCATTCTTTTTTAGTGTTTGATTTCGGGAAAAATTGTAATTTTTTGGTAGAATTCAAGTGGTACCCTGCTGCTGCTGCCGCCATGTTTCCAGCTTATTATGAGTTCATACCGGTTACTTTTCCCTTTTGGGGTGGGCCCGCACCAGCAGCTAAAACAGAGTCTCATCAGTTTCTTAAACCCACAACAGTCCACTCCAATACCCCCATCAATTTGGATCAGCTTGTAGGTTTATCCAAACTCAGTTTAGGGGACTTAATCGGTGACAAGCCATAGCCGTCAGCAGCACGTTCCTTTTTTATCCGACTTCACTGGGTAATGTAGTTTCATATACTTCATAGAATGTTTGTATTAGATTTAGTGTATATGGTTACATACTTATATTTTTGTGTTTTTCTCATTTAAGCCATAAAATTTTACTATTTTGGTTTTGTTTCCAGCCATTGACCATATATCAAGCAATTCAAATTGCTTCTTTGAACAGTTGATCCTTGAAACTAGTGATGAACTATGCATACACTACTTAGGTATTTTTATCACTTTTAAAACCTGATTAGCTTATTGCATATAGATTTTTTTGGACTTGCTATTCCACATGCATATAGAGTTTGTTGGTAGGTTCTAGTAACAAAATACAACTACATTTACATATCCAGAAGCTCATCATCAACAATTAAGTATCTCTTTTTGTTCTATATATTTATGTTACTTTCTAGTTCTTATCATGCTGAGTTTAATGAGGTCAAAAAGCATAGTGGTTGTTCTTCCTGGAGATATTCATACATTAAAACATTAGAACATTCGTATCAGGGAGGTCAAAAAGCACAGTGAATCTTTATATCTCTATAATAATATCTAAGTGCATCATCTTGAATAACAGAATCTTATATCTTCATCATTTAATTGTGTTTTATTAATTATACATACATGTTGATATATCTTCTTAATCATATTCTTCTTGAAATATTTGTTACAACAATGGGATTCATCCAAGTTGATAAGACTACATATTATCTTTTGGATCCCCTTCAAAGGTGTCTCAAGGTAACATAACATATCTATTTATTGTTGGAGTCTTTATATATTAAGTAGATACAATTAGAATATTGACACCTTTATATGTAGTGTATATTTAAATAGTGATTTGTATGATCTTGTAGGACCTAGATGCATTCATTGCAGCTATTGTTGTGAGTATTGCCTTCTCTTTCATTCCTGCTTCGTTAGTTGTTGCTATTATGAAGGTAGGCCACTCTCCGGTTGTATTTTTCACATAATTGACAAGGAGTTGTTGTATCTATTCAGACTAGGCTTAGAGCAATGATTGCAAGAGATGAGTTCAGAAAAAGAAGAAACAAGGCTGCAACTATAGTTCAGGTAGTATGGATGAATTATGTTTGTAAAGTATTTAAGAAAATGATTAGAAACAAGGATGAATTTGTACAGATTAGTTAGCTACTTGCAGGTTGATCTTAAATAAGCGAAGGGGCAATGGATTGTATTTTTTGTATCTAATTCGTTTGAAAATTTTTGTTAGAACTTCTATTGATTTATTTTATCTTTCTATGGAATGATTATTTGTATGACATTAAATTTATGCAATGGATTCTATTTTTTGTATATGATATTTTATTTTCAATTATGAAACATTAAATACAAATTTAATTTGAAAATAAGTAAATCTATAAATAAATTTTTTTTAAACATTTCAAATATGATACGCAAAAATGTGTCATCTTCATTTATGACATGGCCTTTATTGACAGGGGCTTTCTCGATACGCATTGTGTGTCATTAACATGCGCGTCGTATGGTTACGACACGCGAATGCGTGTCATCTTCCTTTATGACAGGGCCTTCCTTGATACGCATTGCGCGTCGTAAACGCGCGTCGTAATTGCGCGTCGTAAATGAGCGTCGTAAATGCGCGTCGTCTATAGACGACATGCAAAAGCGCGTCGTCTCTCTTTATGACAGGGCCTTCCTTGACGCGCATTTGCGCGTTGTCTGAGCCTTTTACGACGCGCAATGAGCGTCGTAAAAGGCTGTTTTTCTAGTAGTGATTCAACCTAGTTCATCGCCCTGGGGAGCCCCTGTGTTATTTGTAAAGAAGAAAGACAAGAGCATGAGAATGTGCATCGATTACAGAGAGCTGAACAAAGTGACGATAAAGAACAAGTACCCGTTGCCAAGGATCGATGACCTGTTCGACTAGTTACAGGGTTCGAGCTATTTCTCGAAGATCGATCTTAGGGCGGGATACCATCAACTAAAGGTGAGAGAGCAGGATATCGAAAAGACTGTGTTTAGAACAAGATATGGACACTATGAATTTTTGGTTATGTCGTTCGGACTAACCAATGCCCCAGCAGCTTTCATGGATTTGATGAATAGGGTTTGTAAACCATTCCTAGATAAATCTGTGATAGTATTCATAGACGACATCTTGATTTATTTGAAAAGCAAGCAGGAGGATGGAAAGCATCTGCATGTAGTGCTAGAAGTCCTGAAAAAGGAGAAGCTGTATGCAAAGTTCTCCAAATGTGAATTTTGGATTCAAGAAGTCCAATTTTTAGGTCATGTGGTTAACCAAGAAGGAATAATGGTTGCCCAGCAATGATTGAAGCTGTGATGAAGTGGGAACAAACAAAAAGCCCTACGGAGATTCGAAGCTTTTTAGGATTAGCTGGATATTACCGAAGGTTTATCCAAGGCTTTTCTTCGATTGCTACTCCATTAACAGCTTTGACCCACAAAGGAGCTACTTATGCTTGGAATGAGAAGCATAAGGAAGCCTTTGAGAAGTTGAAGAAGAGATTGTGTGAAGCACCAATTCTTTCGTTGCCTGAAGGAGTTGATGACTTCGCAGTTTATAGCGATGCATCTGGAGTTGGGTTAGGTTGTGTTCTGACCCAAAAGGATAAAGTGATAGCGTATGCATCGAGGCAATTGAAGGAACATGAAAAGAACTACCCCACTCATGATCTGGAGTTGGCAGCGGTAGTATTTGCCTTAAAGATATGGAGGCATTATCTTTATGGCACAAAGTGTAAAATTTTCACAGATCATAAGAGTCTCCAATATCTCTTTAATCAGAAGGAATTGAACATGAGGCAACGACGTTGGCTAGAGTTAATCAAGGACTACGACTGTGAGATACTTTACCACCCTGGTAAAGCAAATGTTGTTGCTGATGCTCTCGGTCAGAAGGTAAACCTTGAAAAGAAAAGGCCAAGAGCGTTGAGAATTGAAGTTGTCTCGACAATTGTGGAAAGTATAAAGAAAGCTCAAGATGAAGCTTTGGAGAAAAATGACCGAAAGGAAGAACGTTTGGGCAAAACGTTAGTGTTCGGTACAAACAACCAAGGGTTGAAGGTATTCCAAGATAGGATTTGGGTACCTAAGACGGGCGGAGTAAGAGATCTTCTGATGGAAGAAGCTCAGAAGACCATGTACTCGATTCATCCCGGCAGTACAAAAATGTATAGGGATCTAAAACCCTATTATTGGTGGCCGACAATGAAGCTCGATGTTGCTAAGTATGTAGCCGAGTGTGTAACTTGTGCTAGGGTTAAGGCACAACATTAGAAACCGTATGGGAGTTTATAACCTTTACCCGTACCCATGGGTAAATGGGAAGACATCACCATGGATTTTGTGACTAAACTGCCCAGAACAAGGAACGGTCACGACATGATTTGGGTGGTTGTTGATCGCTTCACTAAGAGTGCGCATTTCATGGCAGCCAAAAAGAGAAATGGTCTATGGATAAACTTGCGAATTCTTAGGTGAAGGAAATTGTGAGGCTTTACGATGTTCTGCTAACGATTGTATCCGATCGTGATAGCCGTTTTACCTCAAGGTTTTGGAGGAGTCTACAAGAGGAATTGGGTACCAAGTTGTGTTTGAGTACAGCTTACCATCCACAAACCGATGGTCAGAGCGAACGAATGATTCAAACATTGTAGGATATGCTGAGAGCATGTACCCTAGAATTCCAAGGTAACTGGGATGAACACTTACCTCTAGTAGAATTTTCCTATAATAATAGTTTTCACTCAAGCATTAAGATGGCACCTTATCACGCTTTGTATGGAGAAAAGTGTCGAACGCCATCATGTTGGCTGGAAGCTGGGGAAAAGCAGTTTATGGGACCTGAAATAGTCCATCAGACTGCTGAAAAGTTGAAAGTGATAAAGGAAAGCATGTTAGCTGCTCAAGATCGACAAAAGAGTTACGCTGACAAGAAAAGACAACCGATATCCTTCGATGTTGGAGATTCGTTTTTACTTAAATTCTCTTCATGGAAGGGACTTATAAGATTTGGGAAATTAGGAAAGTTGAGTCCAAGGTTTATTGGACCATTCAAATTCTTCAGAACATCGGGAATCAAGCTTACAAGCTAGAGTTACCGGAAGAACTGGAGGGTATTCATAATACCTTTCATGTGTTTTATTTGAGAAAGTTCACGGGAGATGTGCCGAACATAATTCCGATTTATGAGTTAAGGTTGGATGAAAACAAGAGGTTGATCGAAGAACCTGAGGCAATCGTTGACCGTAAGACTATGAAGTTACGATGCAAGATGGTCGATTTAGTGCTTGTGTGCTGGAAACATACGAATGGACCAAATCTCACTTGGGAAACGGAGAGTGACATGATGAGTCGCTACCCGCAGTTGTTTGGTGATATGTGATTCCGGGGACGGAATCATCCTAAGGAGGAGAGAATTGTAACACTCGTGTTTCTAGCCTAGGAATTTATATTGAGTTGATAGTCTAGGTTAACCTTTGTAACTCATTTTGAATAAACGAAAAGGAATTATGTGAATATTATGTGAATTTTGTGTTTTATGCTTAATTATTAGGGCTTAATTAATTAAGAATAAAAATAAGCATCAAAATTAAAGTGTGAGATAAGCCCGATATCTTTACATAAAGTTGTAGTGGTCGAAACAAGGATTTTGGGGATATAAAGAATACCAAAATCCGAGTTATAACGAAGAAGTTATGACCTGTCGAAGTTTCGCGACAAAACCGGCACGGTGCTGAATGTCGTAAAAAGTGAGTTTTCGATAAACTACTTTTTAGCCTTAGTGATCTAAACGGAAGTCGTAGTATTCATTAAACCAAGAAGTTCGATAAAAAGAACGCCAAAATCTGACTTCATATGAGGAAGTTATGATTTTTCGAAGTATCAGCTTAGCAGTAGACAACTAAAAACTCGAATTTTAGATCGAGCGATTTTTAGCCGACACAACCTAACCGAGAATTGAAGGTCTCGTCATTAGTAGCACAACGGTAAAAAGTCTGATGAAAACGGACGTCGGATGAAGAAGTTATAAATTTTTAACGGATTTCCTGTCTCGGTCTGTTAAAAATAATAATTTCAAATTTAAAGTCAGTTAGCCGACGAAGTCCAAACGGAAGTTGTAGACCGTAATTTTAGCTACGCGTGCATATAAAAAAACGTCAAAAATGGAGCTCATATGCAAACGTTATGGATTTTAGAAGTTTTGGCGCGAAAATCGAGAAAATTCACATAGTCACGTTTTGCCTCGTCACCTTCACTGAAAGAGTGCCACGTGTCCTGCTGAGTCACCGAGCTGCTGAGTCATGCGAAGCCACGCGTCGTATTCTGATTTGACCGAAGGGAGGTCCAATCCGAGGCTCGTATATGGACCGAACCTCGCACAGCCTAGCTCCGAGCCTCGCACATGGGTCACGACTCCGCGGTCCAATCAGCAAGTGCCACTGAGGCCCTCGCACGTGCTGACCACCTGCGCACCGGAACCGACTTCGGACACACGCTTCGAACCAATCACCAGAAGCCAACAGCCCCTTCGCACATGCTACCCTCATGCGAGCCACCCCCTGCGAGACCTCTCAGCCGTCGGACCAGGAGCCTCTCAGCCCTTGGATCAGGACTTCAGACCCTATAAATAGAAGGGTACCTGCGAAGGCTCTCGGTTACTTTTGGAGTTTTGCCATATTTAGCCCTTTTCTTCATATTTTCTTCATCTTAGAATCCCCTAAAGCCCCGGTATCGATTATAAGCCCCGGAATACGCCACAAAGTGCCCGAGAAGCCCGGAAAATTTATCTTTTCGGTTTCGAAGCCCGACTTTTGCAAAACCCAGTTTCTCAATAAAACTCCTGGTTTTATTAGAAACGATCGTTTTAGGAAATGAATTGCTGCCCGATTATCACCAAATCAAGTGAGTGTATAGTCACTTTCATTTTACACATAGATATGAAGTATTTACCTTATAATACATGCTATGTGTAAATATATTAATTGTTTATTTGAGGTGATTGTTGTGTTGATGTTTTATACAAGTTTTAAACTGTATAACTATTTTTATCTAAAAATATGTTGGGTAGAACATGGGTAGATAGTGATGTGTGATAAAAATAAAATTGATGAGAGGCCTCGATGTGTTTTGAGATCCAGTCATCTAGCGGAGTTTGGATGACGACCACGGACTTTCTAGACAGTCCAGTGGGAAACATTAGCAGGTCCGCAACCTGTAGGTGTTAATGAACTAGAGTGTTCATTCGTTGTACTCCATCCCCCTCATGGTTGCCTTTAGGACATGTATGGCTGAGGAAACCCCTTAGCAGTAGTGTCCATCCCGATGATATTCCTTAGACTAGGTCCCTTGTGAAAAGTGTTTAGGGACGTAAAGTGAGGATAACGGGAACGGTTAATTAGGGTTATTGTTGATTGGTGAACTTAATAAGTTTATTATTATTGTGGGTTGAAAGCCCTATATGCTCACCAGGCTCCCAAGCCTAACCCACTCAGCTTTTTATGTTACAGGTAGTGGACCCCGAGCATAGTCGGAGGAGGACGAGAGATTTTTGGATTATAGGCCAGTAGTTGTAAATAACTGTTGAAAGGCTTATAATGTCTTGTTTATGCTTTTGATCTGTATCGGAACATGACATCCCGAGGTTTTGATATATATATATATATATATATATATATATATATATATATATATATATATATATATATATATATATGTATGTATGGAAAATATATACCTTCTTAATGAAGGGTTTTGATAAACTTTTATCATATGTTGTTTAGGGACCAATTCCGCAACATCTTTTGAAAAGATTTCTCTGATTTTATTTTAAAAAGCATAAATTAAATTGGTCTTTTCTGGCCGAGAAATTAGGGGATGTCGCAGTATCCTAAGGTCACATGAGGATGAAGTGAAAAAGAAGGGAAAATTATTTCTGGAGTAGGTTCGTTGGCACTGGTAGCTAAGGGTAAGAAGGCTGCAGAAGATGATGATCCGGAGTTTGAGCTCTCCGATTGTGAACTTTATAAAGAAGAGTTCAAAATGATGGTGTCCAAACTAATGAGGTTCGCAAAGATGAACTTCAACATGAACAAGAACTGAAACCGGAAAGGAAGCTACAACTCTGAAAAGGTAAAAGATGAGAGAACAACCAGTTCTAAAAACGAAGAGGATAAGAAGGATAAGAAGCTCGTGGGTGACTCTGGCTATGCTTATAACTACTATTATGGAAAAAAACCACCTAGCCAAGGAGTGCATGCTGCGAAGGTTGAACGAGAAGAATGAAGGAGAAGACGATGAAACTTACCATCTATGAAAGCTCGAGGAGATAAAGAAGAAAAAAGAATGCTGATAACTCTATGCAAGCTTTGATTGTGTAGGAAAATGATGTTGATGATGAGTTTGGCAGGGTTGAAGTCTGGTCCTTTGATTCCGAAGACGAGGAGGTTCACAGGCCTACTCATGAAAGAAGTTTCGTATAGAAGGAAGAAGATTCACAGTTTGGAGGAAGATGTTTGATGGTGACTAATGATGTGTCTGGAATGAGGAGATATGCTATCGATGGTGACCATGTTTCTGACAGCTGTTTGGCTGCAAAAACTATTCCTGAACAAATAAGCAAGTGCGAGCAGGTCATCAACAAGGTAAAATCTATTCTCGAAACTCTAAATATTCCCTTGTCTCGTTACGAAACCAAGCTAAATGATTTAAGATTCACCTTTTCAAGCTTTAGTGATGGTATAAAAAGAACACGTTTAACAATCTCTAACTTAAACGATCAAATCAGCAGGGTTTCGTCAAAGAGTGAGGAGAGATGCATGTGGATAGAGAAGATAGAGTCTGATTTATTTAAGACTATGGACGAGTCAATTTACTTACAGAGGGATAAGTTGAGTCTTTTAAAACAACATAATATTTTTTGTTTGATTGCCAAAAGACTTTATTTTAATGTAACTCAGTTGCATCTTAATTGTGGGATTGGTGAGAAAATTCACAAAATGGTTTTACCCTTTCCTTGAATTCAAAGAGGACGAAATTGATCCTGACTGTTACAGGTGCGAATCCATTGTCTCATTTGACAAAACTTCAGATGCGTACCGAATTGGACTAGACAAAATCGAAACATTCATTAAGTCTAAAGATCACAAAAACATGCTCAAACAACTTTTGGATGAAAAAGACAAAGAGCAAATCAAATCCCAAACTGTGTAGAAGTTTGACTCTTTAAGCACCAAGTTATGTTCAGAAAACAAACTTAATGTTGAAAATGTTTCTGAATTTGACGATGAAAGTGATATGAGTAAAATCTATGTGGAGGATGAGGTTGACTGTTCTGAGTTTATTAAGAAACGAACCTGTCCCTACAAAAGTCCTAATTACTGAAGATTCAGTGTAGTTCGCACGTATTTCTAAAACTAAACCTGGAGTTTTATAAGCGAATGAGACTGTTTGTCCTAAATTCCAAACTGTTCCTAACCAAGTTTTTGCAACTAAAGGCCTGGAAAAAACCCAAACATCCGAATTAACATCCATGGTCGATGATGGCAACAAAGATGGATGTGATGAGTACGTCTGGTCTGCTCCAATCAACAATGCAGACAAAACCAAATGTCTATCTGAAATGACCTCGTGGAGAACAAAGAGTAGATACATAGAAGAACCCCTAAACAAAGTCAATTCAAGCTATGAAAAGGGAATTCCAAGTGGAACTAAGAGTGTTCCAAGTGATACATCCTCAGTTCAGACCGAAACCCTTACCAGAAAGCCAAAACCTAGGGCCAGTATTCACAAATCCTCAGAGTAGTTCGCAGCTCAAAAATGCCAACGGAATGCTAGATATAACAAGAATCTTGAGGAAAGAAAGCAGTTCTGGCAGTCTAGGAATCCATATTTCGTTCATAAAGAAAAAGCCCATCCAAATGCAAAAGTCTCTTCATTTGCGAAACCTAAGACCTTTCAACAAAATCATGCATCTAAGGTCTCGCATCAAAAAGTTTTTCAAAAACCAAATTTTCAAAATCATGTGAAACCTGTGCAGAAAACTAACTCTCAAGTGAAACAACCCAAAATATGACCCAACTTTTTCTTGTTTTAATATTACTAAAAATCAAATCATTGAGTATCATGCATAATAAAAACCATGGAATGAGTAACTCAAATGTCATAGTAACTGTGTCAAAACAAAGTCGTATCAATCGTAACAATATCCGAAATAAACTCTTAGGATAAAACTCAAAGGCCCGTTTGTTTTTAGTCTAACTGAGTTGGGTCATACCTATTGGGCTGACTCGGTCAGCAGTATATGTTTGATATTCCTTTTTTTTCCATCTGATTCGGAACTAAACATCTGACCGAGAAAGGTATAAAAAATAAGCTGACTGAGGTAAGGGAAAAAAATCCCACAGGTACCCTTGCCCTAACGCACGCCTCCCTTTCTTTCTCATCTTTCAACGAATCGTTTTTTCTCTCCCAACCAGCAAGCTTTGGAGAAGCTGCTTCCTTGTCTGATCAGGTAAGCATCGATTTCCCTTCCTCTTCTCATAAATACTTCTGATTTTTGGCATCATCACTAGCAAGCATTGATTTCTGCATCAATAGTTCCGATCTCTGCCATTATTTCTCTAAAAGTTTTGATTTTTACTTCTCGATTTTAGCTGTTTCGATTATTGTTGTTTCGCTTTTTGCATCTCTTTTCCTTTCAAAGTTCTTTTGCTATTGAGATGGATAAAAGTTTTAATTTTCAAATGATTTGTTCCAAGTGATTTGTTGTTCACTTGATGTGTGATGTTGAATGTGCCTTTATTGATTTTATTCATACTTGAACACACATATATATGTGCAAGTGATTCAGTGATTTGAAGTATGATATATGTGGAAGTATTATGATGGAAAAGACAGTGGCAATACGTTAACATAATTAATGGCGTGAACAAGAGTGATGAATGTTTTAGGTTATCAAAGATGTTGAAGTTGTTGAACAAATATACCAACGTTTTGTGGTTTGGTTTCTTAATGGTATTTCATTTTTTTAACTTCAAAATAGATGTAGCATTTTTTTAACTAAAAATTTTGCTAATTTGTGTAAAAGCTTGAAATCGTATAACTTTGTGGAAATGTTTAATTTCACATATGCTAATTGTGTCTCATAAGTTCAAATTATAAATTTATTTACTTGGGTAAAATAGTTTTCAAAATCTTTGAATTTACCATATTCTTTTGTGAAAAAATAGATTATGCCTTTTGACATGAAACAGCGTCTTACGATTTACCATAATGTGTGTTTTGCTTTATTATGCAACAAGTTTATCATCAATCAATTTTGGAAAGTATTTAATATGGAGTGGTGGAAATTAAATTTCATATGCTCATTTTTCATGCTCTATTGATAAAGTACTTGTAATTATTTATGATCATAACAGAGGATGAGATCAAAACTGGGGAATTGTATGGGCATGCGTGAGAACAAAATATATGTATGAGCCAACAGATGCTTTTATCGATGATTATGAAGAGATGATATTTATAGAGGTTGCATATGTCATTCACATAACATAACCATTGGCCATTGCATTTGTAGAAACTGTTTGTTTTCTATTTCTTTTCCTCCAAAATGTGTGTACTTGTATGTCTAGTTATGACATAAGCAATTAAGGATAAAATTATAACATTCAATCAAGAAATCAATTTGGCATAAATTATTGGTATTTCTAGTATGTTTTAGACTCAAGATGACAATATTGTTTTGTGAGATGTAAACTTGTAATGTTTGGTTATATTATTTGGTGTGGATTTATTATTATTATTATTATTATTATTATTATTATTATTATTATTATTATTATTATTATTATTATTATTATTATTACTGTATAGAGCATAAGGGTAAAATTGTCATTTTGCATCGATCAGCACATTCAGTCAGATGTACAATCAAACAACATTATTTCTTACTCCGTCAGAATTGATTACTCACAGACCTTTCTCAGTCACTATTTTCTCAGTCAGCAACTATCAAACGACCCCAAACTGTGGTATGTGCGATGCCATCATCCCGAGCTCTTCCCTTTGCTAGCGGAAGTACCTGAAACCAAAACTGAACACTATAAGCATGAAGCTTAGTGAGCTCCCCTAAACTACCACATAACATACAATAACACATAAACAAATATTGGGCCTTGCCCACTGCATCGGACCGGAGTCCGGAAACTAGATCGGACCGTAGTCCAGAACTAACCAGGGCCTTACTCTCTGCATCAGACCGATGTTCGTAAACTGCATCAGACCGAAGTCCGGAACTGACTGGGACCTTGTCCCTAGCATCGGACCAAAGTCCGGAACTAACTGCATCGAACTGAAATCCGAAACTGACTGGGACCTTTTCCCCTGCATCGGACCGATGTCTGGAAACTGACTAAGCATAACATAGCATAGCATAAACATATCAATTAGCATAAGCACATATATTGCATACTGCATCGGACCGAAGTCTGGAACACATAACACAAAGACATGCTTGAATCACAAAGACATCAAGCACACTGAACTACTGCATCAGACCAAAGTTCGGAACTACTGCTAACTAGACGGGCCGGCATTATGGTCGTAGACCCGTTCCTACTGGAAAGAAAACTCACCTCGTAACGCTGGCTGCTGAGATGCTAACTCTAAAACTGACTAACTGTTGCCCCAGAACTGTCCGGCTACACATCCCAAAAACACTAGATCAGGTACTGATAAATGCCCTCAGGGTAAAATGACTATTTTACCACTGGTCAAAGTCAACTCCCTGGTCAAAGTCAACTCCTTGGTCAAAGTCAATTTTCAGTTGACCGGACTCGTCGAGTCAGGGCGTAGACTCGCCGAGTCCCTCTATTACTAACTCTGACTTTAAGTCACTACATCCCTTCTCCACTCACTGATTCACATTGAACTCACAAATCAAGGAAAGACAGGGGACTCGCGACTCGAATCGTCGAGTCCGAAGAACAAATTGCCGAGTCCTAAGCATGCAGATTCCATATAGTCGATTCGAATCCATTTCATAGCATCTAACTCGTAGATCTAAGCTCCTGGGACTAGTTGAACATGTAAAGTTGCTAACTTTACGTGTAACTAAGAAGAAATGAAGCTATTTTACTCAAACTCTACTATTATTGGGTTAATAAGCCAAAACAAAGCCATGGCTGCCAAAAAGGCGATCTCCTTGAGCTCCTGGAGCCCAAGAGAGGCTAGATCTGAAGTATAACTTGATCACAAGGCTTAATCACAAATGATTTGGGGTTTTTGAGCTTAATACCAACAATTTGGGGACAAACTATATTTATTAGATCAATAAACAAGATGGAGAATTTATTACCAGAAAATATGACCACAAAGGAGTGTGTTCTGGATCTACTTCTTCTTCCTTGAGTTCTTCAACCTTCTCCTTCTTCTACTTGCTCCAAAATGCACGAAAAGTTCCTTTACAAAGAAACAATCACTCACACACTCTTCAAGGAAGCTAGGGTTTGATAAGAAATGTTCTGAGGGTGATGGAGGCTAAGTTGGGGCGCAATAAGGTGTTTAAATAGGGTGTAAACCCTTAAAATTAGGGTTTCATCCAGACAGGCAGACTCGTTGAGTCCTAACATATGGAGTCGTCGAGTAGCCAACTCAAATTGCATGATCATCCCGTCTCCACTCGATGAGTCGGGCTACAATCGTCGAGTACCCCTTAAGAAATGAAAATACTTTATTTAAATTACATACCAAAAATGGGGCATTAGAACTCTCCCCCACTTATCTTAGACTTCGTCCTCGAAATCTGCTGCTGTATCTGAAAATAACTATGGATAATGCTCCCTCATCTCCCCTTGGTCTCCCACGACCACTTTGAACCCTTTCGATGCTGCCACTACACCTTCACTAACTGAACCACCTTGTTCCTCAAGGTCTTTGTCTTCCGATTTAAGATTGCAACTGGTCTCTCGATATAATTCAGGCTGCTATCAACCTGAATATCCTCCAAGGGTACAACTGCTGACTCGTCCACCAAACACTTCCTCAACTGAGAAACATGGAAAGTATTGTGGATCTGGCTAAGCTCTACCGAAAGATCTAACCGATAAGCAACCTGACCCACCCGGGCCAAAAACTAAAAGGACCAATGAACCTAGGGCCCAAATTGCCCCTCTTCTGAAACCTGATAACACCCTTCCAGGGTGATACCTTCAGGAGGACAATATCACCTACCTGAAACTCCAAGTCCGAACGCCTCTTGTCGGCGTAACTCTTTTGCCGACTCTGCGTAGTCTGCAGTCTACTACGAACTTGCTGGATCAACTTTGTGGTCTTGAGCACCACCTCGGTGCTCCTGATGACTCGCTGACTGACCTCTCCCTAACAAATCAGGGTCCTACACTTCCTCCCATAGAGTATCTTGAAAGGAGGGTGGTCAATACTAGCATGGTAACTGTTGTTATACGAAAATTGAGCTAGTAGATGATACGTATCCCAACTACCACCGAAGTCTAGGACACATGCCCGAAGCATGTGCTCGAGAGTCTGAATCATCCTCTCACTCTGCCCGTCTGTCTGAAGGTGGAAAGCGGTGCTAAATGAAGACGAGTCCCCATCTCGTCATGAAACCGCTTCCAAAACCTAGAAGTGAATCGGACGTCTCGATCTGATACTATTGATACAGGCACTCCATGTTGTGATACTACCTTGTGCACATAAATATCGGTCAGCTTCTCAGCCGATATACTCTCCTGGATCGGTATGAAATGTGTGCTCTTGGTCAGCCGATCCACTATGACCCAAATCGAATCAACTCCCCGTACAGTCCTTGGAAGCTTCGTGATGAAATCCATAGTGATATCCTCCTATTTCCACACAGGAATGTCTTGTTGGGTTTTGAGCAATCTAACACTTCCTAAGTGTGCATGCAACCCTAATAAACCTTGGATCTATGTTTTCTTCTAAAATACATGCAAATAATAACTTCCAAGGTTTCTTCCTAACTAGCATAGCATAAGGATTATGAATCATAAAAGTACTAGTAGAAATACATACCTTTTGATGATGGTTGATTGTTTGGAGTTTGAGAGCCAAGCACCAATAGTGTGAATGCCTCAAATGGAATCACAAATCACCACAAACACTTGGAAAACTTTGAGAGAGTAGTATACTTTCTTGTGGAATCGGCCACCACTAAGTCTCACACTACTAGTGTCACATTTCTTGCATCATATGCTTCTTTATATAGTGTGCATGCTTAGGGTGAAACCCTAATAACCCATGTCTTTTCCATTCCAAGGATCCATGGGTTAAAAGCTCCATGGACCATCCATGGACTTCCATATTAGCTTAGCCCATTAACAAATGAGTATTAGCCCACACTATATAAAATATAATAGCCCATAATTTAATCAGTCTTCTTTTTAATCTCTAAATTAATTCATAATTAATTTAAGACTAAAACTAATTAAATAACAAGACTTCATATTAATATATTATAACTTATAATATCTTAATAAATCGTAAGTATACATTTCTCATAAAATTATCCATAAATCGTTTGGGTGAAGTGCAACCCAAATGGACCATGCCGGGTCGGGTCAAGTATGTACCAAATAAGTTATGGACTTAGACACCTTATCCAACAGACTCCCACTTGGATAAGTCTAATAACTATATTTGTGTATGTTACTTCAGGAACCAACCAGCAATCGTAGCTCTCGAAATCTCTGTTGAACTATGAAGCGCCATTTTAGATAAGTGATCATATAATCCTCTGTTCTCATGATATCAGCCGGACAAATACATGGAACAACGTCGTACTTATTGTTCAGCAGTTTGTTTCCCGATTTTCGATTTGTTTGACAAAGAACTTAATCGAACACATCAATTTAGTTCTGACCGGCCGGTACATAGGTCACAACAAAATCATCGAGGGGCCCAGATATCGCTTCTATTTCTAGAAGGAACAGATAAACTTCGACTCATATGCTTGTTCTACTACTTGTTGAATTGTACACAAAGGCGCGTTTTATAACATCAAGTTACTGATGCATTTACGTGCAATCAATGCACAACCAACTCATAGGTAACAACTCATATCTCTAGGTTTGAAGATGTATATGATATTACCGTCTCACGATCACTCGAGATAAATTCCATGAAGTGATACAAGTGAGCGTGGGTTTATTCCAATACTCATAACTTATGAGCACTCATGAATGTTGTAGCAACTATTGCTATGACTAAACCCATTTAGCCATCTACAAACTCGATTCATGACAGTCTTGATTCATACCTACTTCCAACATATGAACGACTGTGGAGTGTTTAAATAACTTAGTCATTCGGAAAGAATAACCTAGCTATTTTGGAAGTCAAAACATGCAAAGTGAAACACAATAATAATCGAATCCAATATGGTCTCAGAACCCTTTTGAATATAAATAGAACCACCTTTTATTTATCACCATATTGATTACACATTATTCATTGTATAATGTTTCAAACAATCAACTTAAGACTTGAATAAAAAACAACAGTCGTCCCATGCTCCTAGCATGTACACTTTGTCTTTCTAAACAATAGTTATGCCATACTCCAAGTATGCACACTATGTTTGTCTATGATCCTTACATTGTAATGTAGATCAATTGAACATGATTCCAATGATACTCATTTCACAATCCCAAATCGTTATTGTAAATGTGAGACTCCCCGATTCCTATCATTTACCAAAAAAATATGTTAGATTTTAAACTTTTATGCAATGTTCCTCTTGTAATGATTATTCACAAAGTCACCAAAACCTTGTCACCAGTCATTACAGAGTATTCCAAAGAAGGTCAACTTCTATGGAACAGAAGTATCATATTCAAAGTACATTGCTTTGAACATCCTTCTTGCATTAAGGTTTTCTAATCTTACATAGATTGAATAACTTCCACCTATGGAGACATTTCCATAGTCCCATTTTGACTATCACTTCCGAACAAGAGTTACTTCTTTTCAGAACATGTCAATACGGTCCTTTCCGACAACTTACATCATAGTTCCAACTTTCCCTGAGCAACCAATCTTTGGCGAACCTCAGATTTGTCCTCGACAATTGCTTAACCACTTTAGTCATATCCAGTTCTAAACTTTTCCCTTCTCAATGCCTTAAGCATTTGGAAAATTTAGAAAAGATGAATATTATAGCACATGCAATCGATCCTATATCCGAAGCATATGGGACACGATTCATGATGTTTGACATAAAGACATGATACTAGACCAGTCTTTTTCTACAATATTTTTTTTAATTTGCCATGTTTTCAAAATTTAGCTATGAAGAGGGATGTCGTAATCATAATCGAATTTTGAAAACGCAATATATATAGAATTTCTTCAAGTTGAACCATTCCAACATAAAATTCATATATATATATATATATATATATATATATATATATATATATATATATATATATATATATATATATATATTCTTGACTAAAGATGATTAAAATCTCAATCTAAGCTTTAGAATTGAAATGAAGTATAATTTCCTCTCCCTTAATTATAGCAAAACAACTTTTCAACCCCTGCAACTTCACGAATTGAAACTTTGTTTTCTATAATTAACATTGCTGACTTGCAACACTAAACGTAATAATCATGCTCCCACTAACATGATGATTATCAACATAACACTTATGCTCCCACTAGCTCTGACATATTTCCAGAAATCTGCTGGACTTCTGAAATTTAGATTCATACAACCTTTCTTAGATAGCTCACATGTATGTCTAAACAATTTTCAGAACTATGAAAAGGGATCCTGTAATCATAGTCTTAATTGTTTAGACCGTTGCCATTTCTCACAAGTCCATGTTAGTGTGCCGGTGAACCACACGCGCTCCACTAACGACTTTTGAAAATGCAAATAACACAATTGATATCTACGTAAAATCTACTTAGTGAAAGTGTTTCCTCACCATTATTTTCATGAATCAGAGAGAAATCTTATGATACTTAGATTTTATAGTGTATGAGTTCCTATCCATGTGAATTTGTCAAAACTATAATCACAAGATAAGGTTAGTGACAAATTCAGCCTTACATGGATTAAACTTGTTCAATCTTAGTTTCTTGTCACCTTGGTAGCACAAGGCCCACCAATGCTTCCAAGTTGAACTCTGATAACTCACATGCAAATTCAACTTATTTGAAGTAGGTATAGAAATAAGAATTATGTCAACACGATAGGTTGCATACCTTAAGTCGTGTGCTAGTGATATATTACAGGTTTTACTCTTGATTAAATCTTGAAACTCTTTCAGGATCTTTAAGGCTCCCACTGTCCCCTTAACATATAAGTTTCCCCAGTCAAGAACCATTCCTTAAAAAAACAAATATTCAAGGGATAGTGTGGATTCTTATCAAGACTAACACTTCACACAATTGGTCTTAGTTGGTCTTTGTCTCATCCAAGACATCAAAACTTACCAATCTCAAATGTACAAGAATAGAAAACATTTTACTCTTACATTTGACTAGTGTTAATAAATCTTCCTTTATGTCACTCAAGGTTACAATCTTGGAGTATGACTCTAAGAATTGTTTTGGAACGAAGTATGACTCATCTTCTCGATCTTAACCAATCCAACAATTCATGACCTCTCTTCTTAGCCATAACAATGCACTAAGACGTCCTTAGAGTATGAATTTGTGATATGGTTTCATAATCATTAAGATGATCATGAAATACGATACTAAAGTACTCTCCCATCCTTTCAAATTTGAGAAACTTTTATCTTTCTGCCTAATTTGATTCTTCTCATTTGTTTTGTCATACATTGTAACCTTTCCAATGTTACAGAATTATACTTAACCTTATAAGTATAATCATATTACTAATCTTTAGTAAATCATGACAAATCAATCTTTATGGTGGACCTTGACCAGCGCACACCCAGTGTACCTAATTCCTTAGTCCTTCAATTGACTCACATATACATGTGATCAAAGAATTAGTCTTGGTTTCCAAAGATGAAAATTCTCATTCATCATACAATACAACTTGTATGATTCCAAGTTTCTATCCAATTGAAACTTGGGTGATGAAAAACTTTCTTCATTTGGTAAATTCAGACACTACCACAAATGAAAGAATCAAATCCACTTTCCAATATTGCTATTACTGGAAACATATAAGCAACAATTTTCCACAGATGCCATTGTAAGGATATTTTTAAAATAAATAAAATTAAAACCCTTTTTTTATTTTATTTTAAAACTTTGCGGAAAAACTTATCCTTACAATCCACATGAAAACCTTGTTGTTATCTATTCATAAGCAATATATTATAACTCTTAAGCAACAACTCAAAATTCTGATTGTTGAACCATGCGATCGAAACCCACCTTTGCAATCAGAATCAACATATACTTACTTTAAGCTTCCTATCTTTTCTTTGATTCGTAAAAACATCAGCATGTGACCCATTCACATTATGTAATAAGAATCTCCAAATAGGAACTTAATAGAGTTAGACAGTGGACTTTACCCGAAGTAGAGTCAAACCTCTTGACTTGATCAACCTTATAACCTTTCAGGTGAATAGGGCAGCTTTGCAACCAATGCCCTTCCTTTGGCAACAAAACACATGGACTCTTTGGTAATGGCACATGAGACTATCTCAGACTTAGCCTTTCTCTTTACCATTTGGTCAACCGAGTTGACTATGGCCGATCCCTTTCCATTGGGAAGAGAAATCTTTTTCTAGATATCCAATGCTACCATTGTCAATGTCCATTTAAGACTTGGGAAGTTGTTCTTTTAATCAAATTTGCTTTACTGGTGTTCCAAATCATTGCTGGTTCCACAACACCAAGCAAATAACATCATTAAGGGTCATGTCATAGTCTGCCTCATAGTAGTCCCAAAGAGACTCACTATGTTACTAAGAAAGTGATTGAACATCCAACTTTCACGAGACTTTGACACCCAACTCTCCCGGCTTGTCAATATGTGACTTTATCTCCAAGATGTGAGCACACATAGACTATGCTTGCCAATAGGGATTGAGTGACTTTAAACTTTTCAAGAACTTGTGGGTGAGGGAGAATAATTGGAGGAGGTGGAGGAAGTGACGCATGATGTTGAGGGACACCATCTTCAAGAGATTTGGGAAGATCATAGTTGTCTGAACCAGACATCTATAATAGGAGAAAATCAAGTTAGTTGATTCAAAATCCTTAATATAACACCCAATATGAAATATTAAGGCTAGGACCCAACACAATATTTTATAATTTGGAAGAGGGATGCCGTAATCCAAGCTATAAAATATTTGAAGGTAGGCGAATGACGATTCACCAATTTCCACCATGAAAAACGAAATAATTTATTAGGTTTTAATTGGATCTGAAATTCCTAGATCTTTTGAGATTCATTGAACTTTTCAATGACATGTTTCAATCTCGAGTGTGCCCTCTCAAATTTTTGTGACTGGGATGCCGAGGATCACAAAACAAGGTGTGAATAACCATACCAATTCACTTGGTACCCTTAATATTATCACCTAATCAATGTGCCGGTTAACCACACACGCTCCATTGATCTATGAAAAACATTAAGTCACCCTTCGTGATCCTTACTAGTCCAAGTTAGTGTGTCGGTTAACCACACACGCTCCACCAACGACTTGGTAAGGTACAAAGTGTGAATTCCATGGGCTAGCACCAAATTCACATTTTTCCTAAAGTAACTAAGATTGGGAATTAAATAAAAAATATTTAGTTACTTTATAATAATCATTATACTTTTAATGAGAATTTAAAGTCATTGTCCTACCCGTTCGGCTAACGACCCTCCACCGATCAAGCAAGCGGTGGGTGAGAGTGGACACCCATTAAGTTGCCATTTTATAGGCAACAACCTTATACCCACCTTATAGACCGGCTTCGTGAATGAGGCCTACTAACGGTAAAACGACTTGTTCTTATACATATATATAATAATTAACCATTAATCTTATAATAGTATAAGGTTAGAATTTTAACTTTTAAAACTTCTAGGGTATGGAATTAAAGTTTGTGTGAGACTTTACAAATTCCAAAACTTGAGGGCAAGTTTTGAACAATTCATAAACTTTTGGATATTCATAACTTATGAGTTTTAATTAAGCGTTTAAAACTTTTAATGAAGAGTCTCTTGGAAATCCATAACTTGAGGACAAGTTATGAAGTCCATAAAAGCATTTATTAGAAAAACTCTTCAAAAGTGTAACTTATGACTTCTTAAAAAACATTTAAAAGAAAAAACTTTTGGAATTCCATAACTTGAGGAAAAATTATGAATTCCATTAAAACACATTAAGATCAAGAATTAACTAACAAACAATTTGCAAATAATTCCTATGATCTAACAAAACTCATATGAACATGAACATCCACATTAACAATTTCAAGAATCATATGAACAAATATAAACTTGAAATTTTGATTATAACTTTGAAATTAGTCCACCATCATCATTACCACATCAAAAACAGGTTTTATAAGATCAAAACAGTTTAAGGTAATGATTCTAGACCAATTCCAGCACCAAAACTCGAAAATCTACACTCAGGCCTGCCAACTCGTCGAGTGCATGAACTGACTCGGCGAGTTGGTTGAATCTACACATGGACTCGGTGAGTACCATGAATGGACTCGGCGAGTCTGCTGTGCAGAATGCAGTTTTTCGACATTTTCAGCAATTTGCATCAAGTATTCAAGAAAACAAGCCTAGGCTCTGATACCACTGTTGGGTTTTGAGCAATCTAACACTTCCTAAGTGTGCATGCAACCCTAATAAACCTTGGATCTATGTTTTCTTCTAAAATACATGCAAATAATAACTTCCAAGGTTTCTTCCTAACTAGCATAGCATAAGGATTATGAATCATAAAAGTACTAGTAGAAATACATACCTTTTGATGATGGTTGATTGTTTGGAGTTTGAGAGCCAAGCACCAATAGTGTGAATGCCTCAAATGGAATCACAAATCACCACAAACACTTGGAAAATTTTGAGAGAGTAGTATACTTTCTTGTGGAATCGGCCACCACTAAGTCTCACACTACTAGTGTCACATTTCTTGCATCATATGCTTCTTTATATAGTGTGCATGCTTAGGGTGAAACCCTAATAACCCATGTCTTTTCCTTTCCAAGGATCCATGGGTTAAAAGTTCCATGGACTTCCATATTAGCTTAACCCATTAACAAATGAGTATTAGCCCACACTATATAAAATATAATAGCCCATAATTTAATCAGTCTTCTTTATAATCTCTAAATTAATTCATAATTAATTTAAGACTAAAACTAATTAAATAACAAGACTTCATATTAATATATTATAACTTATAATATATTAATAAATCGTAAGTATACAATTCTCATAAAATTACCATAAATCGTTTGGGTGAAGTGCAACCCAAATGGACCATGCCGGGTCGGGTCAAGTATGTACCAAATAAGTTATGGACTTAGACACCTTATCCAACATGTCTAACGGCTGCATCTTGTCGTGGGGTCTCTGGTGCTCCGCCTTGACCTTCCTACAGGTCAGGCACCTCTCTACGTACGAGGCCACGTCCCGCTTCATGCAGGGCCACCAATAATCGGGCTGAAGATCTCCATACATCTTCGTCGCCCCTGGATGGATGGAGAACCGGGACTTGTGGGCCTCATCCATCAACACCTGTCGTACTCCTCCCCCATGCGGCACCTAGACTCTCCCATGAAGGGTCATCAATCCTCGGCTGTCATAGTCGAATGAAGTTACTCGGCCCACAATCCTCTCACACTTCTGCCTCTCTTCCTTCAGGCCCTCGACCTGTGCCTCTCTAATCTGCTCCAACAATTGAGTAATCACCGTCATCCGTAGACATATATCTGTAATCGGTTCCGCCATCGCCTTGTGGCTCAGGGCGTCGGCCACAACGTTGGCCTTGCCCAAATGATAAAGGATCTCACAATCTTAGTCCTTTACCACATCTAACCATTGACGATGCCTCATGTTCAAATTCGGCTAGTACATGAGGTACCTCAGACTCTTGTAATCTATGTAAATGGTACAGCGGACCCCAAAGAGGTAATGTCTCCAAATATTGAGGGTAAACACCACTGCCCCCAACTCTAAATCGTGCGTCGGATAGTTAGCCTCGTGAGGCTTCAACTGTCTAGTGGCATAAGCTAACACATGCCCTCACTGCATCAACACTGCTCCCATCCTTATGCTCGAAGCATCACAATAGACTAGAAAATCATCCACTCCCTCTGGCAGGGTGAGAATCGGTGCCTCGCACAATCATTGTCTGAGGGTCTCAAATGTTGTCTGCTGCTCAGGCCCCCAGCAAAACACCACCGACTTCCTAGTCAGTTGGGTGAGTGGAACTGCTATCTTGGAGAAGTCCTGGATGAATCTCCTGTAGTACCCTGCCAAACCTAGGAAGCTCCGAATCTCTGATGGAGACATCGGGACCTCCCACTGCATCACGACCTCGATCTTGGCCGGATCTTCTAGAATACCCTTCTGGTTGATGAGGTGACCAAGGAGCTGAACGCCGCGCAACCAAAACTCGCACTTGGAGAACTTCGCAAAAAGTCTCTCCCTCCTCGGCATCTCTAGCACCTCTCTCAGGTGCTCCTCGTGCTGCTCCTGAGTCTTGGAGTAAACCAAGATGTCGTCAATGAATACTATCACAGACCGATCCAACACCGGCTTGCATACGCGGTTCATGAGATCCATGAACGCGGCTGGAGCGTTGGTGAGCCCAAACGGCATCACCACAAACTCATAATGACCATGACGGGTCCTAAAAGCTGTCTTTTGAACATCCTCACCCCTGACCCGCATCTGATGATAACCGGAGCGCAGATCAATCTTAGAAAACCAAGATGCTCCCTGAATCTGATCAAACAAGTCATCTATCCTCGGGAGTGGGTAACGATTCTTCACCATCACCTTATTCAACTCCCAGTAGTCTATGCACATACGGTGAAACCCATCCTTCTTCTTCACAAACAGCATCAGGGCTCCCCATGGTGAACTACTCAGTCTGATGAAACCCTTGTCTAGCAGCTCCTGCAGCTGCGTAGACAACTCCTGAATCTCTAGAGGAGCCAACTGATACGGTGCCTTGGCTATTGCAGCCGCACCAAGAACCAGATCAATCCTAAACTCAACTTGTCTCTCCGGAGGTATCCCAGTTAAATCCTCCAGTGATCCCAGTGTCACAAATTTATTCTCAGTAATTAAATTTTTGAAGTTGTATATTTTATTTGATTTTATTTTTATTTTTATTTTTATTTTTAAATTTTTAAATTTTATTTTTTTATCTTTATTAATTGTTACAATTTAACTGTTAATTTTAATTTTTAAGTTTTGCAGATTAATTTTATTTTATTTTATTTTATTTTTATTTTATTTTTATTTTATTTTTAATTTTAATTTTAGCTTTAATTTTAATCCTCAAAAGGTTTTGTTTTTGAAAATTTTTAAAAAATTGGATTGTAGCTTACACTGTGTGGTCAGCAGGTAAAAGGGTCAAATGTATAAATCGAGTTTACAGCCGGAATCTCATTCATTTTTCTGATTCCGGCCGCAAACACCTTTCTATTCTCTCTCAACCTCAAAAAAAATATTTTTGTCTAATTTTCTGAAATTGCTCCGTTCATCTCGTAGGTAAGAGGATTCCGACCAAGGATATGCATTTGTTCTATGAAATCAATGAGTTTTGAGGCCAAAATCGACGAAAAACTAACTGTCGTAGTTTACGGCCCAAGCTTACAGCCAGGAGTTTACAGCCTTAAACTCAGTTTACTGCCGGCAGCTAAATGCCATGGGTTTACGGCCGCAAACCCTATGTTGACTGCAAAATTGTTCTTAATAAAAATTTATTTATTATTTTGGGCTAAGTTTAAAATTAATATCATAAAATGAATAAAAAAAATTTTATTATACTGTTCATTGCTCAAATGTCTTTCGTTTCTTATTTTGTATGTTTTTAGTGCACATCAATGGCAGCTCTAAAGTTTGCAGACATGAACAATCTGGCGATAGTACTGGCAGATCCTCCAGTAGCACATGGTGAATTTAAGTTGATGATTCATGGACTAAGGGAATGTTTTCTGGCCTCCGCCATCACCATGAACACAGTTGTTTATTAGAAGATTATAAGAGAATTCTGGCAGACTGCCAAGATGTCAAGAGACGATGATGGAGCAGTGACAGCATATGCATTCGTGCAAGGATGCAAAATTGTGATCGATGAGACGTTTGTGAGAGAGACATTGCTGATCAATGACCATCCGAGCTTTCCCACAGAGATTGGTATTGAAGATGATCATAAGATATTAAAGAAGATGGGGTATGAAGGTGATTCTCCTCCTACTATGAAGAAGCTTCTGCCTCCCTATTGGAGATTTCCAGCCCACGTGTTCGTGAGCTATATCTCTGGCAGAAGGTCCGGTGCAGATGAAATTTCCCTGCGAAGCACTGGCGCTATTGTTTCTCTTGCTGCAGAGACTGGCTTCAAATTTTCTAGGTTTATCCTGGACGAGTTTTTGGTCAGCATTAATGCCACCACTCGGGATACCTTCCTAATGTACCCTTGGTTCGTTCAGCTCTTCATCAATAAACAATTTCCTGACTTGGTAAAGGAGGGAGAAACGCTCGATATGAAGTCTTTAGGCCCTCACACTATTGGGCTCATTAAACAAAACCGTAAAAGGAAGGTGATCTTTCAAGGCCTGTATCTATTGGTTAAATTCGGACGATTTGCTGGGCCGAATGAAGCGACCGAGTCCCATGGATCATCAAATAAGATATCATCGGAGCACACTTCGTCAGAAAAGGTGATCTCGGAAGGAGATGTGATCACCGCATCAGATCAAGAAGGGGAAGAGACTGTTGCTCCTGCTGTATCAGTAGCTGAGGAGCATGACCTACAAACAGTCCAAGTTGAAGGAGATTACAATGAAGGGTCTTCCAAGAATATTGATGAGCCTGATCAATATGAAGACCTTGATCTCACAGGTTTCGATAGAGATGAGATTCCAACTAATTTTTGAACTAATGATGACTTTCTATCGAATGTCAACCTCAACTCGTTGCTTGATAATCTCAGTGATGTCGCTCACACGGCAACAGAGAGAAGGGATACAGAAGACGTTCTTGAATCAACACCCATCTCTAAAGAGCAAGTGGTTGGTTCTACGAATTCTATGGTGACAGTGTCAGGGTTTCTTCCCCTTGACAGTGCTTCGCCTACATCTGAACCACTTCAAGGTGATAAATCAACAGACCATACCTTACAGCCTCCATCCAAAAGAAGACGACGAGATCCTAAGTTCGGGCCTCTGGATTCTAGCTTGTCTCAGGGCTTGCAATTACTCCAACTACCACTCCTGTTATTGTAACTACAGAACCTTTGCGTGAAGGCCCTAGAACCATTTTTGAAACCGGTGGCTCCTCTGTTCCACCAGGATTTTATCCTCCAAGGACAAATCTCGATGAGGCCTCTGTACGTTTGGCCTTGCATCTTGCTCAAGAACAAACTGATGCACCATCTTCTAAGGGCAAAGGAATTGATTTTCAAGAAGGTCAGTCAAGAGAAGATGATTCTATGATTGATGAACTTCAGAAGAAAGTGAATGTACTGGATCAGAAAAACATTGATCTCAGCATTCAAGTTGAAGATCACTTGAGTGAAAATACAAATTTGAAGATTCAAGTTTCTGATCTCCAAGAAGTGTTAGATTTGTGTCTAAGTCCATAACTATAATTGGTATGTACTTGACCCGACTCGACATGGTCCATTTGGGTTGCATGGCATCAGAACATTTGGATAGACCGTTTGTGAGAAGAGGACATTTGTGACATATTAATATATTAATATGAAATCATGTTATTTAATTAGTTTGATCAAGAATTAATTTGGACTTAATTTAATGATCAAAAGAGACTAATTAAATATATGAGGATTGATTGTGAAAATCGTTAATTCTTATATATGTGGGCTTATGATCCAAGATTCCTTATGTTGGGTTTAACCCATGTTGTGACCCATGGATACTCCATGGAGGTTAAAACCCATGGAGCATAAGGATTGGGTAAAGTCATGAGTTACATGGTGTAACCCTAATAGCCACACTATATAAAGACCCCTTTAGCTCAAGAAATTGGCACTAGTAATACTTATATGAGGGCTAGCCAATTTGAGCATGAAGTGTCTTCTTTTCATGGATATACCAAGTATTGATGATGTTGTGTGAACCATTTGAGGTGTCACACTTGGGGCACTAGGCTCTCGAGCTTCATGGAGTTTAGCCACATCAACAAGGTATGTATTTCTATCTAGTTTATTATTCAAGTATCAAAAGATTATATGCTAGTTAGGGTAATACCTTAGAATATTCATATTTGCATGTATAATAGAGAAAACATATATCCAAGGTATTTAGGGTTGCATGTACACTTAGGAGTGTTAGAATGCTCAAAACCCAACAGTGGTATCAGAGCCATGGGTTGTTTTCTGTTATGTTGATGCAAATGTTTTATTTTCAAAGTTGAAAAAAAAAAGAAAAAAAAACATGACGTTTGTCAAATTTTAAGATAATTACTTGTTTTTGTGAAAAACTAATTATTTGTAAAATTTGAATCATTTTCTATATGAGTTGAATTAGGTTAAATTTAGTAAAGGATAAAATGATATGATTATTTTATTAGTTTTAAAAGTTTGATCTAAAGAGTTTTTTGAAACCTCCATAAGTTATTGATATGAAAAGGTTTAAAAAAAATTGATTCAAAGTTTTTTTGGATTTACAAAATTTGGTTTTAATGTTTTAAAGAATTCCATAACTAATTCTTAAGTTATGGAACACGAAAAATTTCATCATAAAACAAACATTTAACTCCATAAGTTATGGATTACCAAAAGTTTTATGTTTCCTTGTTTTATGAGTTATTTTTTAGATTAATGAAAAATATGTGTTAGATGTTTTCAATCCAAATTAATCTAAAAGTTGTTCATAAAATGTGTTTTTGTAACTTGTATGAAAAGTCACATTTATGAACCTTAAAAACTCATAAAAATGCCTTAGGTTATAAAAAATGAAGAGTCTTTTCGTATAAATAGTTTTTATGGCTCCATAACTTGTCCTCAAGTTATGGATGTCCAAGAGTCTCTTCATTAAAAGTTTTAATGCTATAATTAAAACTCATAAGTTATGAAAATCCAAGAGTTTTGAATAGTTTCAAAACTCTCCCTCAAGTTTTGGAATCTGAAAAGTTTTCTTTTATAAATACTTTAATTCCAAGTTAAGCCCTTAGAATTTTAAAGAGTTAAAATTCAACCCTTATACTTTATAATATTATAAGTTAATAATATTTATATATGTATAAGAGCAAGTCAGTCTTACCGTTAGTAGGCCTCATTCACAAAGCCGGTTTATAAGGGGGGTATAAGGTTACTGCCTATAAAATGGCAGTTTAATGGGTGTCCACTCTCACCCACAGCTTCCTTGACCGGTGGAGGCTCGTTAGCCGAACGGGTAGGACAATGACTATAATTCTCCCTTCATTAAAAGTATTAATGATAAATATAAAGTAACTAAATGTTGTTTATAATTCCCAATCTTAGTTACTTTAGGAAAATGTGAATAAGGTGCTAACCCATGAAATTACACTTTGCACTTTCTTAAGTCAGTTAGTGGAGCGTATGTGGTTAACCGACATACTAGTCTGATTTAACAAGGTAGGCAAAGGGTAACTTAATGTTTATCATAGCATCGGTGGAGCATGTGTGGTTAATCGACACATCGATTGAGGGGTAAATATTAAGGGTACCAAGTATATTTGCATGGTTATTCACACCTTGTTTTGTGATCCTCAGCATCCCAGTCACAAAACCTGAAGGGCACACTCGAGATTGAAACATGCCATTGAATAGTTCAATGAATCTCAAAAGATCTAGGAGTTTCAAATCCAATTAAAAACCTAATAATTATTTTGTTTTTCATGGTGGAAATTGGTGAATCGTCATTCACCTACCTTCAAATATTTTATAGCTTGGATTACGGCATCCCTCTTCCGAGTTATAAAATATTGTGTTGGGTCCTAGCCTTAATATTTCATATTGGGTGTTATATTAAGGACTTTAGATCAACTATCTTGAATATCTCCCAAAAGATGTCTAGTTCAGACATCTATGATCTTCCCAAATCTCTTGGAACTTCACTTTCTCCACCTCCTCCAATTATTCTCCCTAACCCACAAGTTCAAGGTCACTCAATCCCTATTGGCAAGGCAAGGTCTAGGTGTGATCACATATGGGAGATGAAGTCACATATTGACAAGCCGGGAGAGTTGGGTGTCAAAGTATTGAAAAATTTGGATGTTCAATCACTTTCTAAGTCACATAGTGAGTTCATTTGGGACCCCTATGAAACAGACTATGACAAGACCCTTAATGATCTTATCTATTTGCTAAGATCAACTTACTAAAACTTTATGGACATTGACAATGATGACACTGGAAATCCAGAAAAAGCATTCTCTTCCCAATGGAAAGGGATCGGCCATAGTCAACTCGGTTGACCAAATGGTAAAGAGAAAAGCTAAGTCTGTGATGGTACCGGTACCATTACCAAAGGGTCCATATGTTTATATTGCCAAAGGAAGGGGCATTAGTTGCGAAGCTGCCAAATTTTACCTAAGGATGTTAAAGTCAATAAGGTCGACTCTACTTCAGGTAAAGTCCACTATCTAACTCTGCTAAGTTTCTATTCTGAGATTCTTGATACATGATGTGACTGGGTCACATGTTGATGTTTTAAGAATCAAAGAAAAGTGAAGAAACTTAAAGAAAGAATGTGATGAATCTGATCGCGTAGATGAATTTCTATCGCATAGTTTGAAGATCGGATTCTTGAGCTACTTCATAGGAGTTATGATATATTGCTTAGGAACAGATAACAACAAAGTTTTCATGCTCTTTTGCATGTAAGGATAGTTTTCCGCAAAGTTTTTAAAATAAAAGGAAAAAATGATGATTTTATTTATTTTAAAATATCCTTACAATGGCATTTGAGGGAAAAAAAATTGTTGCTTATATGATTCCATTAATAGCAAGAGTGGAAATATGAAATTGATTCTTTCATTTGTGGTAATGTCTAAATTTAGCAAATAAAGAAAGATCCTCATCACCCAAGTTTCAATTGGACCGAAACTTGGAATCATGCAAGTTGTATAGCATGATTAATGAGAATTTTTCATCTTTGGAAAATTAAGACTAGTTCCTTGTTCACATGTATATGTGAATCAAGTGAAGGACTAAGGGATTGAGTACACATTCTTGTGCACTGGTCAACTCCACCACAAAAGATCGATAAGACTATTCATCATAATTTACTAAAGCTCAGTAAATATGGTTATACTTATAAGCTTAAGTGTAATTCTGAGACATTGGAAAAGGTTCCAATATATGGCAGAGCGAATAAGAAGAATCAAATCAGGCAGAAGGTTAAAAGTTTCTCAAATCTGAAAACATGGGAGAGTACTTTAGTATCCAAACACTCAATTCGAATACAAAGAAAGCGCTAACGCTTCAGAACACGCTGATGATCCTCCAAAACCCATTTCCCCTACTGCTCAAAATCCAAGCAAGAATACACATACAGGCCCGAGGGTTGGCTACTCGATAATCTTTTATCCACCCTAAAAGGGGCATATACAATCCATACTTCGACCCAGAAGTTCTTAACTGCCCATACCATCATTACGAGTCTTCCACTTGAAACGGCCCTGACCACCACCAGATTCCTGACCATTGGCCACCTACCGTGGAGACATCCATCCTTTTCTCAGACACATACCACATGCATTATCTCGCTTTGCACCTTTCCTTGATCACCAATGACCCTGGTCTCATGAATTCGAGTCACAGGTTTCTGTATCCAACCCCTAACCGCTCTTGCACAAGTCTCTAGTTCCCTCAATAAAATACCCAGTTCTCCCCCACTTAGGGTTCGAACCATCACCAATTGACGCATCAACACTCTACCCCACCAACGGTTTCCTCCAGAAACATCGCACCTACGCTTGGAAGGTGCCACACAACGCCCAATGATCTCCCCACGTAGAGATCAAGAAACCTCAAATACCCTAAATCTCCGAAGAAATCCCCAGGAATTTCTCATCATGACTGCCTCTAGCCATTTGAAATCTCATACCATCCCAATACTGAACATCCCAGCTGTCCAGTACTATCACTGACTCTTAGACTGAAACAATAAATCATCATAATCCTCATCCTCGACTTCTCAACCCCCGATCAAACACATGAATCATCACGAGAATAGGGACTCCACTACCATACTCAATACCCATCATAGACAAAAGAGCCACCGCTCTGATATACTCGACTGGATTACCCGTTGATACCGCTACCACATGCCCTACTATACTCAATTAGGGTGCAATGTGGTCCTCGACCATCTCAGTCCCCACTGACTACCTGCTCATGGTAGATCATTTCCTCGTGACAAACATGCTGCCTGATACTCTAGTGGAAAAAAAATCGCCATCAATGTCAACCCATAGGGTTTACTCCTAAACCCAAAACTAAAATCTCACGCCTCTCCTACTTCCCACAGGAAACATAAATAGCACCCATCAGGCCACAGAAGGTGACATCTCCTCCATCGGCTGATTGCTCACTCAGACTGCAATCCCCCATAAATGCCTTCTCTACTAATCCCTGAGTCTTCCGACTACATCTGACATCTTACCAAAATACTCTGAAATGCTCTCGACCTCCCTATCAAGGGATGCCTCTTCGGACTCCATCATGGCCCTCAGGTCTAAAACCCCATCGCGTCCAAATTCCACCAATCAATCCTGACCGGACAACCGTAGAATCACAAGCATCATTTGCTAAGAACCATGACATCTCTTCTCAATCTGCTACAATATATGGTACTCGAACCATAACATCACTCCTTAATCTGCTTCGATGCATGGTACTCGAACCATAACATCACTCCTCAATCTATTCCGATGCATGGTACTCGAACCATAACATCACTCCTCAATCTGCTCCAATGCATGGTACTCGAACCATAACATCACTCCTCAATCTGCTCCAATGTATGGTACTCGAACCATAACATCACTCCTTAATCTGCTCCTTAGAACCTTCAGAATACTCCCTATATCGAGTATGGGTCCTCTGCTTTCGGTAGTACGGGCCCTTACTACCTGCCACATCTACCCATACTTTCCACACGGACCATCCCAAAGCTCCTAAGTAGCTGCTCAACCTTCTTGTTCCCCAATTCCATCACACGTGCTTGCTCCTCAGCGAAATGCTCTACTCTGCCAACGTACTCACCTGGCTAAGGTTATCCCCTAGGCCCTTCCTTGGTCTTCCCACTTCTCCGCCATCAGCCGCTGAAGAGCTCCTAATGATGCCAGCCATCTACCTCCTGAATATCATCACATTCACTTGGTAGCTGACTCCCATCATCGAGAGTTCCACAAAGCATGAAGCAAGCAACATTCGGGCATCAAAGAATACATAGAACTCACTATGGGTGATAACTCCGCTTGCTCTGCTCATTCTCAAAAGTACCACCAAACTCGGAAACTCTACCCCTCGCGGGTTCTAACTATTCTTTCAATAAGCACCACAATACTCATCTAGGCATCTCTCCTAGATTACTCCTCTACTCAAATCCCCCAAAAGGATTCCAACTGAATACTCTCACTCATCATATTCTCAAAAGCACATCACATATAACAGCAACTCCTAGGCTAAGGCATCACAAATCAGGTCACTCTAGTCCTAAGATATGAAATACCTAGCCTGTCTCTAGCATGCATAATATCTCATAAAATGTATCATAAATACTCATAATACAAAAGTAAGGGTATTTTAGGAAATCACCGTTCGGGCTTTGGCTGATTGTACACACTACTCTTTCTTACTTTCTATTTAAACTCTATTCACTTTTAGAAAATCATTTCTTTGAAAACTCTTCTTACTTCCTCAGGTTGAGTCCAGATTACCCGAAGGTGCATCCGAATCCCTCAAACCAAGGCTCTGATACCAACTTGTAACACCGAAATTTTTAAAACAAATTTTTTGTTTAAAATCGTTTATCTCTTTAACACTTTTCATAAAAATCTCCCTTTTTGTTTAAATTACAATACATGACTCTTTTGTTCAATCAATTAATAGGCCAGGATCCTCAAAACCAACGCTTCTTCTAATATGTACAATCGAGCCGGTGTCGTCCCATGATCCAGAGAAAACCTGAAACATATAACACAAAACACTGTAAGCACGAATCTTAGTGAGTTCCCCAAAATACCACCCTAACACATATTAGCCACTCAAGGCTATAACTCTTTTGACCCTCTGGTCAGTGTGTCTCAGTGGGACCCTCCAGTCCCAACTATCTGTGGACCCCCTGGCCCTAAATCTATGGACCCAAAGGTCCTAACTCTGATAACTCTTAATCATGCATATCACATACCACAATAAATCCTATAAAATAAATAGCATACAAATACACTGGCACATAACTCTAAACCTAACTCTGTGGACCCTCTGGTCCTAGCTCTGTGGACCTTTTGGTCCTAACTCTAATATACACACAACATAAATCACATAGAAAATAATGTAGTGCCAAACATCGCATAGATAGCATACAATAACTCTGTCACATAACTATGTTACCACTCTAGGTAAAGTATAGTGAGAAGACTCACCTCAGATGTCTCGGTAAATCTCTGACTCGGTAGAAATATGGTCTAACCTCCGCCTAATCACATAAACTAAATACTCTCATAAATATAAGTCTCGAGACTACACTCAACCCTCTCTTGGCAACTTCAGAAGGGTAAAAGACCATTTTACCCCTCTCTTGACATGAAGACCCTATTGTTGACCAAACCCTCAAAGTCAACAAAGCCAACGGTCAAACTTTGACCCGACTCGCCGAGTGCACTTGGGCGACTCGACGAGTCTACACGTGTCCACTATCCCTCTAGTATCGCATGACATGTCGAGTCTTTCCCCTGCTCGATGGGTTACACATGGCATGAATCGCGGGGCCACCCCGACTCAACTCGCCGAGTCCCATTATGAACTCGGCTAGTTTCGCCTTGAACTCCAGTCCTCTATTTCCCTCTGACTCACCGAGTCATTCCCTCAACTCGGCAAGTTACTCACTGAGTGAACTATGGGAAAACCCTATCCCTACTCGTCGAGTCTGTTCTTGGGACTCGGCGAGTTCATGCCATGATCAAGCTCAAATGACCTCCTAAGGTCAGATCCGTTCCTCTAACCCATAGATATGGCCTCCTTAAGCAATATAAACACGTAAAGTCTGGATCTTGATGCCCATGCAAAGACCAATGGCTCTATTTGAAGAAATGGCCTCAATATGTCACCCTAAACTCATATTACCCAATGTCACCCCATAAAGATCAAGGAGTTAAGGTCTCTGGACCTCTTTGGATCCAGATCCGAAGCCTCAACACAAGAAGGGACCAATTGCACCATCATTCACACTCTAAATGGGCTAGAAACCCTAACTCTCAAGGATTAACACCCAAAACCGAAGAAGGATCGAATATATACCTCAATATGAAGTCCTTAGGCTCTGAAATCCATAGAATAGCACCCTCTTCAGCTCCTTCTTACCTTGGTCACCTTCTTCTTGCAAAAACACCCACACAAGGATCAAAAATGGCCTCTTCTTCCTCACAAACGCTCTAGATAGCTTAGGGTTTCACTCAGGGGTCTGGTAGCCGCAATTGGTGGCTATAAGCCCCTTTAAATAGGTCTCAATCCCCAGAAATTAGGGCTTCATTAAACAGTGCGGACTCGCCGAGTCCACTACTCGACTCGCTGAGTCCGGTTATTAACCCGGATGGAATTCGCGACACTACTCAGTGAGTCTAAGCATCAACTCACCGAGTCCTTCCAAAATAAAGAATAAATAATGTACCTGGGAATACGGATGTTACAAGTTTCCTACTCTTGTACATTTGAAATTGGTAAGTTGTGATGTTTTGGATAAGAAAAAGACCAACTAAGGCCAATTGTATAAAGTGTTTGTCTTGATAAAGAATCCAAACAATCTCTTGAATATTTGGAAAGTGAGTCTTATGTGTCAAGAGGATAGTGGGAGTCTTAAAGATCCTGAAAGGATAATCTAGAATAAAAATCTGTAAGTTTATCACTAGCACGCGATTTGAGGTTTATAACCTATCATGTTGACATATTCTGTGCTCATTGCAGTTAAAGTTGGCTTTGCATATGAGTTCTTAGAGTTCTCAATTGGTTGCATAACAACTTGGAAGCAATGGCAGGCCCTTGAGTTTCTAGATGACAAGAAATTAAGATTGAGTTCAGTCCATATGAGTTTGGATTTGTCATTATCCTTGTCGTGTGACTATGGTTTTGACAATTCACATGGATAAGAACACATACACCATTAAATCTAAGTGTCATAAGATTTCTCTCCGATTCATGAAAATGATGGTGAGGAAACACTTTCACTAAGTAGATTTTAACTAGATAGAAATTGTGATATTTGCATTCTCAAAGTTGTTAGTGGAGTGTGTGTGGTTAACCGACACACTAACCTGGACTTGTGAGAAGTGACAAAGGTCTAAACAATTGAGACTATGATTATGGCATCCCTTTTCATAGTTCTTAGATTGTTTAGACACACCTGTGAGCTATCTAATGAAAGGTGTATGATTTTGATAAAGTCTTATCAAAGCAATCTAGTATCAGAAAACTGAACTTTGGTAAGAAAGTCAATAAAGTATTGATTTCTAGAAGTCCAGCTGATTTCTGAGTACATGTCAAAGCTAGTGGGAGCATAAGTGTTATGCTAATAACCATCATGTTAGTGGGAGCATGATAATTATGATAAGTATTGCAAGTTAGCAATGTTAATTATAGAAAACAAAAGTTTCAATCCGTGAGGCTGCATGGGTTGAAAAAGTTGTTTTGCTATAATTAAGGGAGAGGAAATTATACTTCATTTCAATTCTAAAAGCTTAGATTGAGATTTTAATCAAATTTAGTCAAGGATATATATATATATATGAATTTCATGTTAGAATGGCTCAACATAAGGAAATTCTATATATGGGTTCATTATTTGCGTTCTAAAATTCGATTATGATTACGACATCACTTTTTATAATTTGAATTATGAGAATTTGGCATATAGAAATGGAAATATTATAGCAAAAGACTGGTTTAGTCTTTATGTGAGACATCATGAATCGTGTCCCATATGCTTCGGATATAGGATCGTTTACATGTGCTATATTCATCCTTTCTAAAATTTTCCAAATGCCTGGGGCATTAAGAAGGGAAAAGGTCTAGAACTGGATATGACTAAAACGATTAAGCAATTGTCGAGAACAATCTAAGGTGTACCAAAGATTGGTTGCTCAGGGATAGTTAGAAGTATAGTGTTAATTGTTGGAAGGATCATATTGACATATTCTGAAAAGAGGCAACTCTTGTTCAGAAGTGATAGTTAAAAGGGGAATGTGGAAATGATCCCATTTGTGGAAGTTGTTCAATAAATCTGTGTAAGATTAGGAAACTTAATGCAAGAAGGATGTTTCCAAGGAGCTGATCTCCTCTGGAATGCTCTACAATGTTTGTTGTCAAGTCTTTGTGACTTTGTGCATAATCATTACAAGAGAATCATTGCATATAAGTTTAGAATCTAACAGATTTCGGTAAAATGACATGAATTTGGAATTCCTGCATTTGCCATAAGAATTCGGGAGTGTGAAATTAGAATCATTGAAAGTTTGGTCAATTGGTTTATTTCACAAAGTAAGGATCATAGATAAACATAGAGTGCATACTTGGTGTATGGCAAAGCTATTGTTTAGAAAAGCATAGTGTACATGCTCGGCGCATGGGAAAACTATTGTTTTAATTCAAGAATAAAGTTGATAGCTGAAACAGTATACAATGAATAATGTGTAATTGTATGGTGATAAATAAAAGGTGTTATATTTATGTTCATAGGTTTTGATACCATATTAGATTCAATTATTCTTGTGTTTCATTTTGCATGTTTTGACTTCCAGAATAAACTAGGTTATTCTTCCGGAATGACTAAGTTATTCAAACCATCCACAGTCGGTCATATGTTGGAAGTAGATATGAATCAAGACTGTCATGGGTTGGATTGTAGAGGTCCAAGTTGGTGGACAAAGTTGTGCTACAGCACTCATGAGTGCTCATAAGTTCTGAGTATTGGATTCAACCCGCGCTCATTAGAATCACTACATGGATTTTATCACGAGTGACCATGAGACGATAATATCTTATATTCTTCAAACCTAGAGATATGAGTTGTTACTATGAGTTGGTTGTACATTGATTGCATGAAAACGCATTCGGTAAATCGATGTTATAAAACATGCCTTTGTGTATGATTCAACAAGTAGTAGAACAAGCCATATGAGTTGAAGTTTATCCATTCATTTTACTTTCAGGACAAAAGCGATATTTGTGGGCCCCTCGATGATTTAATGATGATACATATGAGTGCTTGGCCAAGCCAGGACTGATTTGATTTGTATAATTAGTCAGTCGTCATAAATCGGAAATCGGGAAACAACAAATGGACAGAGAGAATGATTTTAATCCATGTATCAGTCCATATGATATCTAGAATGGAGGAATATATGATCCCTTATCTAATGGACAAGTCATTAGGTTAGAGTTCATCGACAAGGTCAGAGTTCGACAACAGCTTTTGAGAGCTACGATTGCCAGTTAGGTTTTGAAGTCATACTCAATAATAGTTTTAGACTTATCCAAGTGGGAGACTGTTGGATTAGTGTCTAAGTCCATAACTATAATTGGTATGTACTTGACCCAACTCGGCATGGTCCATTTGGGTTGCATGGCATCGGAACATTTGGATAGACCGTTTGTGAGAAGAGGACATTTGTGACATATTAATATATTATAAGTTCTAATATATTAATATGAAATCATGTTATTTAATTAGTATTGATCAAGAATTAATTTGGACTTAATTTAGTGATCAAAAGAGACTAATTAAATATATGGGGATTGATTGTGAAAATCGTTAATTCTTATATATGTGGGCTTATGATCCAAGATCCCTTATGTTGGGTTTAACCCATGTGGTGACCCATGGATACTCCATGGAGGTTAAAACCCATGGAGCATAAGGAATGGTTAAAGTCATGAGTTACATGGTGTAACCCTAATAGCCACACTATATAAAGACCCCTTTAGCTCAAGAAATTGGCACTAATGATACTTATATGAGGGCTAGCCAATTTGAGCATGAACTGTCTTCTTTTCATGGTTATTCCAAGTGTTGATGATGTTGTGTGAACCATTTGAGGTGTCACACTTGGGGCACTAGGCTCTCGAGCTTCATGGAGTTTAGCCACATCAACAAGGTATGTATTTCTATCTAGTTTATTATTCAAGTATCAAAAGAGTGTATGATAGTTAGGGTAATACCTTGGAATATTCATATTTGCATTTATAATAGAGAAAACATAGATCCAAGGTATTTAGGGTTGCATGTACACTTAGGAGTGTTAGAATGCTCAAAACCCAACAAGAAGATAGGGCAACAAAGTCCAAGCAAATCTCTGAGCTCCAAGCTCATTTCAATCTTCTGACCTCCAGCTATTTTGATCTCAAGAAGAAGCTTGAAGAAGACCTCGGTGCTATGTATAAGACATCTGCAGATGAGTATAGAATCAATCTTCATTCTCAGGCTCATCCTATTGCCGTGCCAACTGCTCAGACTTCACGGGTCGTAAACCGTTTTGAAGAAGAGCCTGCTCATGCTCCACATGTTGGAGAGATTATTCGAGACAGACAAGCCAAGGCAACTGAGAAGGGACAACTCTTATTCAAGAGGAGTTCCGACAAAAACGCACCAGGAAGTCAATCCACAATCACTGTTACGGATCTCGAAGCCGTAAGGTTTAGAGACACGTATGGTGATCGGTCAGGAATCATATCTTGGGGTTTTCATGATCCCCTAAGTATGTGGATTGTATGAAGAAAGAGCGGCAATACGGAGCTCTATAATGACTGTCATGATTTTAATTCTTGGACCAGAGTGGATCTTTCAGAGTTGTCTCAATATCCTTTTTCAAACCCGACAAATAATCAACAAGCAACTAAATTCAAACACTTTCTGGAAGATCAAGTGAAGAGGGGTTTTCCATCTATGAAGACTGCTGAATCTGTGATAAAGCATTATCCTGACTCCATCGATCCCAAAATTGGTCATCCACTCCATGTGGTGATGTGGCCTGCTATAAATCAGGTCAAACAAATTCTCATGCTTCAAAGTTACCCGGATGGATCCTTAAGCTCTACGCTCTATTGGGTATATGATGAAACCACAACATCTGCTGTCATCAAACTAAAGGAGGGATGCATTCGTTTGTATGATAGAAGGGAATTGCTCCAGTTTAGAAGATGGGACATTCATCATCTAAGCCATTATCATATCAGAGTTTCTGAGGAGATATTTGAGTCAGCCGCGAAAGAATACACCTCTATGGTTGCTGAGATGATAAACAAGCGAATGTGGAATAGAGCTATGGGGCAAGATGATGTGATGATTGTGGACAAACATTAACTTCAAGCTAGCACCAAACCAAGGGGGAGATTGAAGGGTCTAATGAATGGTTTGGTCTAGGATTTCATTGTAATAGGTTCTTTTGTTTAAATACGCATTTTTGGTAGTCTGTGTATGAGTTTACGGCTAGATATGTGTGTACGGTCGTAAGCCTGTTACGGCCATAAACCCAAGGCCGGCCCAAGTCCACTATATATAGATGCTAGCTAGGTCGTTTTATGGTTGTTGATGCCTTAGAGTTTCGGCTGCTATACCACAAGTTGTACCAGACGTTTTTGCTAATAGAAGTGTGTGTAAGCTTGTTCAGATTCTTGTTTCTACTCTATTCTTTATTATTATTGATTGTGTTTATTGTTTGATTACTGGTAAGATCCGTTTTAGGACCTTACAATTGATCATAACACGGAGGTAAGGAGTGCAAAATGATGCCAATTGCCAACTCCTCGGGGAAGTTCACATTCAGTTTCAACAAACGGTCCATATACCTTTGCATTTTCTGCATGTGGCACGTGATGCGTTCACCATCCTTCATCTGGGTTGTTATCATGGAGGAGATGATTTCATACCACTCTTGACGAGCACTCTGATAGTAGCAGTCCATCAAGTCCTGGTGCATCTCAAAAGGGTAGTAGTCCTCATAGGACTTTTGGCGCTAGGCTTTCATTGTGACCAACATGATACATTCCACTTTGGTAGCATCTCTCTCATGTGTCTGCTATTCAGCGATCTCCTCAGGAGTAGCGGACGAATCTAGTTCCTTAAGCTCCTTATTAAGGACATATTCCTTGTCCTCATACCGAGTGACCATCCTGATGTTCCTGATCCAATCCATAAAGTTGGATCCATCAAAGATGACTCTCCCACAAAGGTTCATAAGAGAGAAGGAGCCGATAGGGTTTGAGCCAGAAGCAGCATTGTTGGAAGACATCTGAAAGGAAGAAAGACAAGTTTAGATTAGATATAAAGATAGTCCTTAATAAGACACCCAAATGTAATACTAAGGCTAGGACCCAACACAATATTTTATAACTTAGAAGAGGGATGTCGTAATCCAAGCTATAAAATATTAGAAGGTAGGTTAATGATGATTCACCAATTTCCACCATGAAAAACAAAATAAATTATTAGGTTCTAATTGGTTTTGAAACTCCTAGATTCTTTGATATTCATTGAACTTTTCAATGGCATGTTTCAATCTCGGGTGTGCCCTTCAAGTTTTGTGACTGGGATGTCGAGGATCACAAAACACGGTGTGAAGTAACCATACAAATTACTTGGTACTCTTAATGTTTATCACTCAATAGATGTGCCGATTAACCACACACACTCCGCCTACCACTGATAAACCTTAAGCCACCCTTTGCCTACCTTGTTAAGTCCAGCTTAGTGTGTTGGTTAACCACACACGCTCCACTAACGACTTAAGCAAAGTGCAAAGTGTAATTTCATGGGTTAGCACCTTATTTACATTTTCCTAAAGTAACTAAAATTGGGAATTTATAAAAACATTTAGTTACTTTACATTTATGATACTTTTAATGAGGATTTAAAGTCCTTGTCTTAACCGTTCGGCTAATGACTTTCCACCAGTCAACGAAGCGGTGGGTGAGAGTGGACACCCATTAAGCTGCCATTTTATAGGCAACAACCTTATACCCCCCCATATAGAACGGCTTTGTGCATGAGGCCTACTAACGGTAAAACGACTTGTTCTTATACATATATAATTATTATTAAACTTATAATATTATAAAGTATAAGGGTTGAATTTTAACTTTTAAAATTCTAGGGGTTGGAACTAAAGTTTTACCAAAGTGTGTGAGACTTTACATGTTTCAAAACTCGAGGGCAAGTTTTATAACTTTCAAAACTTTTCATCTTTCATAACTTATGAGTTAATGGTTTATTAAAATGAGAGACTTTTCATTTTATGTAACCTATGTGTCTCTTTAATGGACTTTTAAAAGAGTGACTTTTGGTAATCCATAACTTGAGGACAAATTATGGATTCCATTAAAACACATCAAGATCAAGAATTAAACTACCAAGCAAGTTGCAAATAATTCCTATGATCTTCTAAACTCATAAGTTCATGAACATGCATATCAATAATTTCAAGAATCATAAATAAACCATACAAAACTTGAAATTTTGATAATAGCCTTTGAAAATGGATTAACATAACCATTACACCATCTAAAACGAGTTTTATAAGACCAAAACAGTTTAGGGTAATGTTTCTAGTCCATTTCCAGCAACAAAACTCGAAAATCTGCATTCTGAGGCTCCTACTCATAGAGTGCAAGAACCTGCTCGATGAGTAGGATGAATTACTACATGGACTCGTCGATTCCCCCCATGGACTTGGTGAGTTCATGCTGCAGAATGTAGAAAACTTGAGTTTTTTTCAACAATTTGCATCAAGTATCAAGAAAACAAGCCTAGGCTCTGATACTACTGTAGGGTTTTGAGCATTCTAACACTCCTATGGTGTACATGCAACTCTAGAAACCTTGGATCTATGTTTTACTATGATACATGCAAATTTGCTTTTCCAAGGTTCTTAACCTAATTAGCATGGCATGGAGAACTTTGAAACATAATAAGCTAGTAGAGTTACTTACCTTTTTAGTAGTGGTTGATTGCTTGGAGTTTGAGAGCTTAACACCAATAATGTGGATGCCTTAAATGGAAGTCACAAATCAAGTGCCAATGACTCCTTTATATAGTGTGGTGGATTAGGGTTACATCCATGTAAACCCAAATACCCATGACCTTTCATTTCCATTAGATCCATGGGTTAAAGCTCCATGGACTATCCATGGACTTACCATGCAAGCGTAGCCTATTCTAATAAGCATTAGCCCACAATATATAAATACAAGAGTTCATATTTAATTAGTCATACTTTTGATCACTAAATTAATTCTAAATTAATTTTAGATCAAGACTAATTAAATAATATGATTTCTTATTAATATATTAGAACTTATAATATATTAATAAATCATAACTTATACTATTCTCAAAAGATTATCCATATAAATTGTTCGGGTGAAGTGCAACTCAAATGGACCATGCCGGGTCGGGTCAAGTACATCTCAAATATAGTTATAGACTTAGACACCTTATCCAACAATTGCATCGTGTCCACCAAACTCACACCACGCTTAAGGGGGTTTCTCCCAAAACCTTCATTCTTATTTTCCTTAGATCATTGCATGGCAATTCCAGAAATAGGTTTTACACTTCAAATAATTTCTAAGTGCTCATGTCTTAACACATTTTTTTTTCTTATTGCGCTACTATGTGCTCCTCGAATTTCTCTTTTGTTTATGTCATGTGCTTCGTTTTCCTTTCACCATCCTTAGCATGTTTATCTGCTCGCTTCATCTTGTCCTTTCCTATCGGTTGATGAAGAGGGGAGATCTCCTCAATGTCATCTAAAATTTCATCTGTGTCGACGTTGAGGTGAATGTGAGTTCGTGTATCAGAAATGTCGACTACACTCGAATTTTGTGACCTCTTATATTGCACCTTCGACAAAGTTGGACATTGAGACCGTTTTGGTTCTCTTCTCAACATCTCTCATGGTCTTTTAAAACTGAAAATGACTCATCTCTCATCAATATTGCGCTTTTGTGGCTTTAAACATATCAAAGTCATTGCAGTCACTTTCCTTTTTAGAATAAAGTTTGTTGTAGATCTAGTTGAATTTGGTGTACCTCTTGTTCAATTTTTGCCATTCATTACTTAGTGCATCAGTGTTGTCAGTTGTGTTACATATGTTTTTTTTAACAAAGCATGAAATTGTTGGAATGTCACTTCCTACAAAGATTTTTTCTTCACACCATTTCCTTGAGTGTTATTTTTTTGATGTCCTACACCACACTTCCGCTAACGCAAATTTCTCATCTAGCATCCACCATTATGGACCATCTTAATTGTCTTTGGTTTTCCCTTTCGTTTTTGTTTCCCTTTCATATTCTTACTATCTTCGGCTTGAGTTTCGGTAACAAATTATATTGATGGTTTCGTGGGTGGTTGTTGTCGGGTAGGAGTTGGTTGAATGATTTGTTTGGAAATTTGATATGGAAGATGATGTACCAAAAATGTTTTGTTGCAATATCGGTCGTTGCCCATAAACATTTTGTTGGAAGTATGATGGTGAAGGAATTGTATTGGAGGTGAGGTGTGATTGAAATAAGTTTGTTGGTATGGTATCTTCAACGAACTTTGGGTGTTTAGTAGGTTAATATAACCCATTTATTAAGTGAATCCCATATGATAGGTTGTGTTCGGTGTGCGTTTGCATTTGATGGATGAGTGTTTAAGTTTTGATCCACTTTTTTGATTTTTGAGGTTGTGAAATTGTGTAAAATAAAAAGAATGAAAAGATTTTTGTAAAAAAAAATGAGTAAGTTGATACTTATTTACAAGTATTTTTTTTAATTCAAAACCGTTTAACAACGGTCATATGACTTCAGAACCATTTAACAACGGTCATATGACTAGTTCTTTTCTCCACCGACGTTAAGAAGCGTCTCCATCTCCACACGTATCAACGAGGTGTTATAGCCGGGCGGTGTTCGAATTGCCTCATCGGCATGGATGAGTGCCCATTCCACCTCCTCTACAACATTAAGCACCCATGCCTAATAGCTTCAAAATTTTAAGAAGGTTTTTTTACCTCTTGTGAAATATAGGTTTTTTCAAGCACATTTGAAAAAGTGCAAAACTGCAGGGGGCGAATATGTTATCCCGAATAATCTCTAAACCGCTGACTAAATAAGGAACGTCGACGCCGACCGTTTTCTATTTTCCTCGCCCCCTTCTTCGCCGATTTCATCCGCCGGTAGTTCAGATTTCTCTCGCCGACGGCTACTTGCGGATGGTTTCCGGCGTCTAGGGTTTCTGAGTGTTATATGATCTTCATTTTCATCACGGATCTGTTAAATTCATACCTACAGGTTCGCTGTCACCCACTGTAGCGTATAAAGAACATATTTTTACCGGGGAAGAGGGCGGAAACGCAACTATGTTATCGCGTTCGAATTCTACGCATCAAGAGAAGAAAATTACGCGATCGAATCTGGTCGAACAGCTGAGAGAGTATCAAATTCGAACGAAGCATGATTGGGCATCCGTCTCCTTATTTACTCCCAATTCTAATCTGTATACTTCCAGGTACTATATCTATCATTTTAGGGTTTCTTTGATCAATTGTTTTCGTATGGATGTTTTGTTTTTAGGGCTTATTGTATACTATTTTGTTTGAGTTAAATTGATTCATTAGCTCAAGTGTATTGTAGCTGTTTCACCTCTCAGAATGTTTCTTGATTGTTTTCACATCGGCTTTAGAGGAAAAAACCGATGAATTGGCTTGCAGTTTATTGGTTATATTAGCTGTTATGTAGCATAACAAAAGTATTTATCAACATTCAACAGAAAGCTGAAAATTGACATTTACATTACACTATTACAGATTCTTTTACTATCTAACATACCCAAGGAAGTTGAAGAGGATAATGGAATTACCCTTGTTCTTAATGATCCTTACATTACTCATATTGTTCTATCATAATCATCATCATCATCATCATTATATGATTTAATTGAGTCTTTCCATGGACACTTGCATATCTTTTGTATGATGTAATTTATTTGCTTTAATTATAAGCAGTGTGCCAGATATGAAAACTATTCAACTTTTTTACATTTAATCATTTTCTGCCTCTTTATGACGAATTTATCTGTGTTATGTATTGTTTTACTAACAAAGCTGATAATCGAATCCAACGTGTCTTAACACTTTTCCTTTATTTGGATGCAGGGTGGATGTGGTGGTTTTTGTAATTTGGGAACTTGTGATTCTAGCATTTTTGGTTTTCTCAGGTGTTTCATTATATTTCAGACAATTGAAGCTTGCTTTAGTATTAGGAAGTGTCACATTGTTGCTATTATTATGTATGAAGGTAACAAAGCATGTTAAACTCGCCCACAAAAAAAAGAGAAGGATGCTTCTTCCTTTATCAATGTAGAAAAAAAAAAAAAACAAAGTCTAAAACTCTTAGATTCATATGATGTTATAGCCCCTATGGCTTCTTCTTTTTAATGTAAGTTTCAACTAATTTTTGATCATTTCCATCGTATATTTACACTTTTTTTTGTTTGTTTATCTCGATGTTGAATTTAGTTGATGCCAAAAAAGGGATTAAGAAATCAATTTATTAAGGTAAGTTTTATTTAATTTTTTATGAAGACATTGTATGTGAAAAATATACCCAGTCATAGCATTGGACTTTTAATATTTTAAAATAAAAACGATCAATATATGTTGCTGTTTTTCTGTGATCGAAGTTGCGAAATATATGGGTTTTTGCTAATGTGGAAACATGAGAAAATCAGAGGACAGAAGACTAGAAGAGGGTGATGTAAAAGGCTTTTGACTTGATAATTGTATGTCAAATTACACAAGGGAAAAAGAAGTAATTAAGCTGCAATTTTTTGCTACATTGTACATCAAAGTAAAGCCTATTTAAATAGGAAACATAATCATACATGGTGTAAACCTTCATCCAAAGCCTTACCTTAAAATCTAGAAAAGATCCAAAGTCCAAACCATACCACGTTAAATCTAGGAAAGATACATGGTGTTAACCTTCATCGAATTGGGTATCGGTATGGACAACTAGTTAAGGAGCATGATTACATCCAAAAGTTGCTACCTAACATGTTATGTCGCCTAATGGTGTTATAACATCAAGTAATGAAATGAGCAACATGTTATGTGATACGTTATACCCATCACTAATCATATTTCATATCACTAACTATGAGATACATATCATTAAACATACGACTCCATTTTATTTTTTAATTAAATTTAAGTCAAAAATACATAAAAAAAACATATAATTTTTTAATACTAGTTTTTCATTAAATTAAAATACCACATTACATTAAAAGATTACATTAATTAAAATAATAATATAAATAAAAATAAAACACCTAAAAATACAAAACATACATAAAAAAAAAAAAACTACCATCTACTTCTATGTCTCGCTCAAACCGATTTTTTCATCGCGAGAAAAATTTCCAAATCTTCGTTTTCGAGATCGTTTGCTTTCTTTTTCAAAATCTCCATATCGGTTTTTGTTTGAAACATCTTTTGCGCCTCTTGGAATGACGTTTGCGCTTTAATCATTTTTTGGTCCGCCCGACTCAACATCTTCGCCTTGGTTTCTTGAATGTGGACATATCGATCAAATTTCTCTCCAAAATGATCGATAACATTAGAACCCGAAGCCGACGAACTTGTTTTTTTTTTTTTTTTTTTTTGCTTTAGTTCTTCCAATCGGCTGACAAAGAGGTTGCTCGTCTTCAAGATCGAACGGATCATCGTTGATGTCGATGTGTGTTCGCCCATCCAATTGTTAGGAAGTTGCATCCGAGTTTCTTGAACGCTTTGAACCGGAAAAGGGTTGTGAAGTTCCATCTGTTTATTGTTTCCATTTTGGAGTGTCTTTCAAATTTAGCCACGCTTTCACATACTTAAAAGCTTTGCGGATTGACGTTGTTTTTTCAAATTGTTCCAAGGCCGCCTTGAAGACATCAAAATCGTTTGACGCGCTTTTACGTATGTTTTGGAGGTTGTTCTAAATTCCTCCAAATTCGGTGCATTTTAGTCGAATATCATGTCGCTTGGAGCTAATTTGATCGAGATTTTGACTTTCACTCCCCGTTAACTCATAGAACACGCTTCAAACTTTCTCCCAAAAGCAATTGAAGGTTTGATTATCTCCTTCAATTGGGTCTTGGGAAGCCGAAACCCACGCCTCTACTAACTTTTATTCTTCCTCTTCTGTCCATGACACCCTTTCTTGGGTAGTAGTGGGTCGCACCGTTTTTTTTTTCTTTCTTCTTTTTTGGTTGAGGTGGTGGTGGTGAATGTTGTGTTTCCGAAACAAAATCCTATGAATGAGGTGGTTGTGAGTGTGAAGGTGGTGGGTGTGAATGTTGTGGTTGTGAAGGTGGTGGTTATGACGATTGTGGATGAAATTGTTGAAATTAGTGGAATTGATGTTAAAAGATCGGGAAAGGTTGGTATTGTTGTTGGAAAAGTGGTGTTTGTTGGATAGGGGAACCGATTTGAAGCAAATTGACAAAACTGCCTTGAGGTAATTCCATTGTCGGGAATTGGTGAAGGGTTGTATCTAACACAAAATGTAACGCGTGGTTTCCGGTATGAGCTTATTTGTTGTAATTATTTATATTTTCTAACAGTACTCGGCGTGTTGGAAGCCTCAACGTGGCCTGTCGAGTTGTTTTTGGCCGCAAAAGTTTAATGAGTCAACTTGGCGAGTTGACAGCTGGGAAGGAAACCCTAATTTTTAAGGTGTTGCACCCTATTTAAAGGCTTTAAGTCCATTGGTTGTCCTCCTTACCAGCCTCATCTGTCCAAAAACCCCTAAAATTGAGAATTATCTTCCATTGTTGAGTGTGTGATCTTGGGGAGAACCTTGAGTGTTCATTTTTGCTGTATGTTGAAGGCATTAAGGAATTAGGAGTTGCTTGGCTTGAAGAAGTATTGGATCCAGAATTAGTAGCACATTTACCAAGTTTTTGAGGTATCAAGGTCTCCCCTTGCTTATTAGTTTCCTAGATCTCTTCTTGGGTTAGATTGTATGCTTTTAGCCATGGTTAGGTGGATGATGGGGGAATAAGACATCCCAAATGTTTATTCTTCCATATCTAAGATCTACATGAGCTCTTTTGGCATAAAGGTGCCAACTTTATGGTCTTAAGGGCTTCATGCAGTCATTAAGTCCTTCATTTGGCCTCTTTTGAGCATTTAAGCCTCTTATAGCCATGTATGAGCGTAAAGTTGGAAACTTTACATGGCCATTCATCTTTAAGGACCAGATCTACATTGTGGGGATATGCCTTTGGTGATTAAGTGCTTAATGATTAAGCCCTCACCTTTTTAAGCCTAGGGTTTGGGTTTTGAACCCATTTTGGTGGTTCCTAGGGGTAAAATTGGAAACTTTACCCTTCTAGATGCCATTTTAGTTGAGATCTGAGTTGTGAAGCTCTTAGATTCGATAACGTTGGCTTAATGAATTAAGATGTTGGGTTTCTGGCGAACTCGACGTGTTTATTGATAAACTCGGTGAGTTGGATCAGTTTCTTTCCGACTTTGCAGATTAATAGAGAAACACGCCGAGTTGAAGTGTAACTCAGTGTGTTGGGTCAACTTGATAGTTTATATAGCATAATATGTTTTGCAGCCTATACCTGAAATCTATCTAGGAGAGCTTGTGTAGTCATTGCACTTAGACTAATACCTCTAACCAATAAAAGGTTGAAGTTAAGCTCCCTTCCTTAAGCATGTAGGAATTGAATGAAAAAGTGAGTTATATATAAAAGATAAATTACAAAAAATTGTAATAATTTTAGAGCTATCATAGTATGAAGACGAAAAGATCAAAAATTCTGAAGAATCAGAAAGTTGAAGATGCCAAAAATCAAACAAAAAGGTGGTGAATTCAAAGAAATAAAAGATCAATATTTCAAAGAAGTGAAGAATTCCAAGAGCTCCATTGAGATATCAAAAGTTGTAATTTTTCTAGATTATGTATGTTTGGGAAGCTTAACAAAAATACCTTCATGTTAAGAAAGATTTTGGAGGATTGATTCGGATGCTTGCAAAAATGAGTGTCGTATAAGCTAAGGGGTGAAGGTTCATAAGTATTGTGAGTATTTAGGATTAGGAAGTTATTAGGAATTTTAGACACAAATATGCATATTGCGGTCTTGGTATAATGGCTGAGTTCAAAATGGATTGTCTTATGTGATGTTGGTAATAAGAGTTTAACTTAAAAATTAATTAGTTTTGCTTGAGGGTAAGCAAAAGATAAGTGTAGGGTATTTGATATTGCCATATCTATACACATTTTAGGCAATATTTGAATACATTTTTATACATATTTTGGTTATTTGCAAAGATAAGTGGTATTTATAAGATTGAATTATATTTTGCAGCCAAAAGGGGTAATCTTGAAGAATAAGGACCAAAAGCGACAAGAAGCGGAAATTGGAGGTTTGAAGAATTAAAAAAAAAATCCCAGGAAAAAGGTAAATTCAAGATGTGGATATCACCTCCATAACGTGGAGTGGGTGTTTCTAGAAGATGAGTACACGGGAAGTGAGACTCTTTGCCCGATAAGGATTCATCCTAATTCGCGATTTGAAGTCGGAGTTCACGATGTGGGGGGGGGGGGGGGGGGGGGGAATCATGAAAACTATATATATATATATATATATATATATATATATATATATATATATATATATTCTAAAGTCGAATTCTGGAGGAGAAGAAGGTAGAGAAATTGTAGTGCTAGCATCAAAGAAAGGAGAAGTGGTGGAAGATCATAAAGTTTACTTTAAGTTAGTACATTCAAACATGTTTTTATTAATTGAGATTGTGTGTTTGATTTCAGCCATGAGTAGCTGAATCTAAATGTTTTTGTTTAGCTAGATGAAACTTGAACTCATAGATTAGTTATAAATGATGGATATTGCTAGTTGGTTGTATTCTTGTGATTGATTGTTAATACCTAGCATACTAATATTTGATACTTAAATTTCTTGAATTCATGTTCTATATTGCTTAGTGAATATTAAATTGCATGAACTTGACACCTAGTAATTTAGTGACTACTAGATTACTAGAACTAGGATTGAACCAATCTTAGATAAGTAATGAAAGTAATTGAATTTAGTTGTGCTGGAGAACATATATTGTGACTATAATTGTGTTTGTTTAATCAATCTTACACAACTCCATTCAATATTCATAATTGATTATGTGTTAAATTATGTATGACCATGCATAGTTATACATGAATTAGTTAAACATTAGTATATTTGGACTTAAATTGCTAATAATATAATAATTGGTAAACAACATTATCCATAATTAATAACTAACCACTGAGGAGAAGTGGATTCAAACCAAAATAGAAGTGTTTTTAGTAATTGATTGAATTGAATAATTAGGAGATTAAGTTTGTCTGAACTTGTAAAATCAGATAAAAACAAAATTACTTTTTCTTGTTTTAAGTTAACTTTTAGTAGGTAAACTAGTCAACTAAAATCGTTCCCTGTGATCGATACTCGACTTACCTAAACTATTCTATAATTCGACTAGGTACACTGCCTAGGTGCATTCTGGCTAGTTAAGTTCGTTAGGTTATAAATTTAAAACTAGATAGGTATCATCTATGCACACCAGTTACATTATGGAAAGTAGTATCCTAATAGACTTAATCATAGCTACTGGTGAGAAAGTTTCCTCATAGTTAATTCCTTGAGTCTGAGTGTAACCTTACACCACTCGTTGAGCTTTATAAGTCTGTAAGATCCTATCGATGCCAATATTCTTCTTGAAGATCCATCTACACCCTATGGTTTTAAGGCCAAGTATAGGATCAACCAAGTTCCATACTTTTTTATCGTACATTGACTAAATCTCGTTGTACATTGTTGTGCAGCCTCTAGGCTTTCCATGGCTTCATGATAGGTGTGCGACTCATTAACTCCTAATAAGTTATCATCGTCTGGAGTAACATAGAATCTATAAAACTTTGGTTGACAACATTCTCTATTAGATCTATGAGTTGGAGGTGGAGGTATATTAGATTCCTCAATAGGTTGTTCAACCTCTTGTTGAGGTCTAGTGTGAAATTTAAGGTCTTCATTGGTTGATTCTGGAATCTTTTCAAGATCATTCTAGCTCCCACTAGTTTCTTTAGATATCAGCTCTCTCTCACGAAAGACTGCCCTATGAGTAACAAATATCTTGTTCTCAGTAGGCTTGTAAAACAAGTATCTAAAAGAGTTTTTAGGATAACCAATGAGGTAACACCTTTCAGATATGGGTTCAAGTTTATCAAGTGGTTCTTGATGATGAAAGTGCCACAATCCCATACCTTGACTCGTGCAAGAGAGGGATGAGTCCATTTTCCACATTTTAAATGGTGTTTTCTCTACCTTGTTAGTGATGGATTTAATGCAAAAGAACATCCTATGTGCTCATGGAAAACCCTAAAGCTTGGATCTAGGCTTCTCTATTGTACATGTAATTCATCCAAGACTTGAAACCCTAGATCTAGCATGCATAATTCGGAATTAACATAATAAGAACAAATCTAGATGATTACCTCTTTCAATTGGCTTGAAACCTTTTGATTCTTCTTGGTTCTTGAGCTTAGAGTCACAAGTGTAACTCCTCTAATAGCTTACAAATACCACACAAGCAAGAAGGAAATTATGAGAGAGGAGAGAGGATGCTGAAATCAGCCCTAGGGTTTCTCTTGGAATCAAGTGGCCGAAAATTGCAAGTAGGGGTCTCTATTTATACTATAGGTTGCTAGGGTTTCAGGTAAAACCCTAATTGACAACTTAATCACCTAGGAGCCCATGGAACCTTCTGGAATAGGGCCTATGGACGAAAATATGATGAATTCCCATCATAATTTCGTTCCCCCTTTAATCCATTAGGTTTCCTAGCCCAAAAACTCAACTATCATACATTTGATAGTTTAAGCCCCTTTATTCAATTAATCTCTTTTAGTCAACAAAATATTTCCTAATTAATTTATGACTAATATTAATCAAATAAATATGATTTCTCTTTTAATATATTATTCTTATAATATATTAATAAACCATAATATCCTCTCTCTCTCTCTCTCTCCTTAAATTACCTTGTCTAGTTGCTTTGGTGAAGGCAACCCAAAAGGACCATGCACAACCGGGTCAAGTAGATACCAAATATAGTTACGGGCTTAGACATTAATCTAACAGTCTCCTAATTGGACAAGTCTAGTAACTATATCTCACATACGACTTAAGGATCCAGTTAGCAATCGTAGCTCTTATACGCCGCTGTCAACTCTGATCATTAACTTGTCATTTAGATAAGGGATCGTATAATCCTCTGTTCTAGATATCATGCTTACAATACTTATTGTTCAACACTTTGTTTCTCGATCTCTGATTCGTTTGACATAAAACTTAGTTGAACACGTCAACTTTATTCTGACCGGGCTCGACACATAATGTGACAACCCGAAATTTCCATTCTGTATAACATATCAAGTCAATAGAAGTCAGAATAGTTACTGTAAATTTTCAAACTTTTTGGAATAAGTTTGAGTATTTCCGGATTTACACTTTAGGAGAAATCAGGAGAGAGGATGCCCTAGATTATTTTGTGCATCTTAAAAGTTTCAAAACTCCACGAGGTTGGAGTTTACAGATCAAATGATATTTTGGACCAAAAACCCCAAGGGGTATAAATATGGCCCTTAGCCATATTTGTTTCATTTGTTCCATTTTCAACTAGAGAAAAACTCGATTCTCTCTCAAGGATCTTCAACCTTTCGTCCCAAATCGTAAGTGCTTCTATCTTAGAGTATAATAGGGCTTATTATATGTCTATACATCAAGAAATCACAAGGAATAACCAAGATCAAAGAGTTTACGGCCCAAGAACACCTTGGACCGTAAACCCTTCTTTAAGGGCCAAAAGGGTGCCCTAGTCCCTTCCTTTCCTTGTGAAACTAGTCTAGACTCATACCTTAATGTGTATGGGACTTGAAAGCACAAAATAACATGGTCCATATTAGATTACGGCCGCAATCACCAAAGGATTTGGTCTTAGGGCCGTAAACCCCTTTTAAGGGTGCAAATGACACCCTAACACTTTAGTGAGCCTTGGATTTTAGCATAGAACCTTACCCCTTTGAGTTAAGGACTTCATTTCACGAAATGGTACTCCTTACCATGAGTTTACGGCCGTAAACTCATGGAGGAGTGGTCCTAGGGCCGTGAACACCAAACAAGTTCATTTTAGGACCTTAAACCCACCCAAACACTTGTTTAAAGCTTTGGAGCACTTAACCACTTAAGCCCTTAGAGTTTTAAGCCCCCTTTGGTGACCAATTGAGAGTTTATGGCCAGGAGTAAACTCCCCTGGGCTGTAAACTCCAATAAAGATGGTCATTGGACCATAAACTCAAGTATGAGGCTTTGCACTCCTTTGTTGCAACCCAATAGCCTCCTAGCACTTGAATAAAATGTTTTTCTCGCAATAGGATGTTTATACATGGTTAATTAGTGTTATAATCACTAATTGTTTATATACATATGTTTTCATATGTAATTAGGATCGTTGTGTGTGTCTAAGTCTTCACTTGACACCAAGCACTTGTCCGACACTTCCTTCTGAGTCACTCACTGCAGGTGAGTTCATACCCCTTGAATTAATCTTGTAAATGTTTCTAAATGATTTTAAATGCTTTATGGGGGGGGGGGGGGATACAGGTTGAATCATGCTAGTTATTATATCAATCACATGTGATTAATAACTAACATGCAAATGGATTTACTATACGTTATCTGTTTTACCAAACAGATTTTTTCAAATGTTTATCTTAAAGGTTTTTATGTGTTTAAAACTATTTATTAAACTGTTTATTATATGATGTATGTTTCATTTCAAAATCTTTTACAATTGTGTTTCAAACAAAGGTTTCTTTATACTTAAACTGTTCTATCAAACAAATACTTTCAAACAGTTTTATAAACTGGCATCAAGTCGATCTTTTCTTAGATATAAATCTTTTTCAAAGGTTTTACAAAACTTCTTTTATGCTTTTATATTATCAAATGCATGCCCATATATGTATAATTATATAAGCAATGCTTGAAGGACTTAGGAAGGCTAGCTCGCCTTATTTCCTTTTCCTTGTTGGGATGTGGCTTTAGGGTATCGGTTATCCGTCCGAAGGGCGTTCAACTATTAGTTATATATAATGTATACATATATAGACATAAAAGTACCTCCAGTCAGTTCAGTACCTTTGGGTAGCAAAGGTATACCTTCATCATACTTGTACCTTACTAGTAACTATTATAGGTATAGTTAGGAGATACTACTTACCATTCCAAGTACAAGGAATCATCACAAGAGTCAGTTCATTCATGAGTACATTTACATAGATACGCTTACATGAGTACGTTTACATAGATATGCTTACATGAGTACGTTTACTTGGATACACTTACATGGATACACTTACTTGGATACACTTACATGGATACACTTACTTGGATACACTTACATGGATACACTTACTTGGATACCTTTACATAGATACTTTGTTAAAAGCATGCCTGTATAGGTATAGTTATATAAGTAATGTTTAAAGGACTTAGGAAGGTTAACCCGCTTTATTTCCTTTTCCTCGTTGGGATGTGCTCTGGTAGGGTATCGGGTATCCGTCTGAAGGTCATCTAAATATTAGTTATATATCATGTGTACATATACGGACATAATAGTTCTGGTCAGTCAGTTCAGTACCTTTGGGTAGCAAAGGTATACGTTCATATATCCCTAGTAAGCTATTATAGGTATATTTTGGGCTTATATATGCTTGGTAATAAATATAGATTTCTGTAGAGACCCATTTTTATAACAAACGGTGAGTGCGGAAGAAATAATCTTGAGATTAATCGTGTATCAAAAATATCAAGAACATATGATGAGTTCATAGAAGATGAAAAAGAAAGAGAGAATAATCATATATTGATGAAGAACATGGTGGGAGAGAATCTCTCCCTAGGTGGGGAGAACCCACCACTTTCTCTCTCTAGAGATTACATTTTGAGAATTGTAACTCTTGCAAGAAGTTGAGAAAATGAGCTAGCTAACTAATAAGTGACCAACTCTCGCTTTATATAGGAGGGAGAGTATTTACACCAACAATACAAATAAAGGGAAAATTACAACCTAAAAATCACTCATTATTTGTGGAGCATTTACATGCACCAACATTGTCTCCCTAAATGCTTACAAATGATGAGAGATACAATAAGTGATACAAGGCTATAATACAGTAATCCGACTAGCAAGTGTGGTAATAAAATGAACTCAAGTGCTGAAATGTCTCTGAAACTCTGAAGTGTCTGTGAACTCTGAAACTGGCCATGAATCTCTGAAATGAAGGTCTTCGGCTTCAAAGCACAACCAATGAAGCAGAAAAGATAAGATCCAAATCTTCAAACCAATCATAATCACCCGAAGAAGGAGGTCACAATGAGCAAGTAGAAGATCCAATAAAAGAAATACTTCGTCTTCAAAAGTCTAAAAAACATCTCGAGTTCTCGAATCATAATACACCAATATTCTTCAAAGAATAACCTGCTAAAAATGTGAAGCATCCATAACATGAAGTCCGGATAAAAATAATGTGAGTCCAAAAACATGGTCTAGCAATGCCGAAAATTTGATCCAAGGACCAAAAATAAGTGCCACGTCACATTGCCAAAATAAACTTCGTCTTCAACATATCACAAATCCAAACTCGTGAAACCATAAGATCTGAACCGGATGCGAACACAGAGTCATCCTGTGGTAGAGTCCAAATAATAAATAATCCAAATCGGAAAACATCGAGTAATGCCAAAATTTGATCCGTGAAGACCAAAAATAAGTGCCACATCGCATCACTAAATAAATAATCGTCTTCAGAAGTCTTCAAAAATCCAAACTCAAACAATAATAACCAAATTCAGATGATATTCTCTCCTTATTTTTGATAACCAATGACCGGATATCAACAATCAACAAATCATCGGATGGAGAGTGTCGGATACCAAGAGCTAAGAGAAGCTCTCCCTAGATGTATGAAGCGCCTCGATAAGAAACGAGAAAGAGTAAAATAAATACTCTTGCGGTCAGAGAAAGCGGGTGACAGTTGCTAAAGTTGTGCTGAGAAAATCTTTTGTGCCAAAAATATATCCAAATATCCAAACTGTGGTGCCGGAACACTTGAAGTGGTCTTCAATAGAGAATAAAGTCCACGTGCTCAAGATACATGATTCGTCAACCAAAAATCATAAGCAACAAGTCATAAAATCCCATAACGTGACGAATGCGAAACAACTTTGGTGATCAATCGCCGTTACGGTGCAAGCATCACAAAGATAATATGAAGTCCGACTGCGGTAGGAATATTCTTCCAATAATAACTGGCATGAAATAACCAATGTGACAATCCATGGGTAGGTTGTGGCAAAAATTGGTGTTAAATAAAAAAATTGGTTTAAATAAAAAAAATTGGTTATAAAAAAATGGCTAAATAAAAAATTGGTTTAAAAAAATAATTAGCTAAATAAAAAAAATTGGTGTTAAAAAAAAATAATTGGCTAAATAAAAAAAATTGGCTGAAAAAAAATAATATAAAAAAAAAATCTGAATAAAAAAACGAAGTCTAGAAAAAAAAGGTTTTTTAAAAAAAGGGAGGGGAGGAAAAAAGGTGGAGGGAAGGAAGGAAGGGGGAGGAGGAGAAGAGAGGGGAGGAAGGGGGAGGGAGGAGGAGGAAGAGCTGAAGGTTGAAGGGGCAGAGGCTGCTGATGGGAGGAGTTGCGGGTGGAGAGGGTGCGGTCAGATGGGGAAGGCGGAGGGGTGGGTTCGGATGAGAGGCTTAGGTGCGGACGAAGGTGGGTGCTGATGGAGATTTGGATGCAGACGCAAGGAATGGAATGGTTGCGGTAGGCGAGGAAGCAGTAGGCGCGCGCTTGCGGATGGGCTAGCTGACTGCGGATGCGAGGTCTTTGGTCCGAGGCTGCGGTCTGAGGGACTTTGGTCAGCAGTGTATGGTAAAGCTGTGGTTCCCCCCCCCAACCCCTTTTTTTTGGTTGCTGACCTCGGCTGCGGATAGAGTCTTGAGAGGACCTAGGATCTAAGGCTAAGAAGGGCTGCTGAGAGGCTTCTTAGGGTGACTCCGGTAGGCAGTTTTTGGCTGCGGTTCGGGGGTCCGGAAGGGGCTGAACAGGTGACGAAATGCTCTATTTTCATGAAAAATGGTACCGCAAAGGCCATTTATTCATATTTTAATAAGGGAATATTTTTATAAAGCATTCTAAGTCAAAGGAGGGTCTTGGGAAGGAAAAAAGAGGAGTGTGCAGGGGGTTTTTAGGGACACAAGGTGATGGTAGGGGTGCAAACGAGCCGAGCCGAGCCCGAACCTGGTCAGGCTCGGCTCGGGCTCGTTTAAGTTATATGAGGCTCGAGCTCGAGCTCGGCTCGAATCAAGCTTTCTTTTACTGAGCTTGGCTCGAGCTCGTAAAGAGTTATATGAGCTCGGCTCGGGCTCGGGCTCGACTCGTTTTTATCGGGCGTGCCTAAATAAGCTTAAGCTCGACTCGAGCTCGTTAAAAAGCTCGTTTACGAATACCCGGAATTCATAATTCCCCTAATATATTTTTATTTTAGTATATATAAATAATAATAAATGATATTATATAAAGGCTCATTTAGGCTCGCGAGCCTAATCGATCTTTGTGACATAGGCTTGAGCTCGAGCTCGTTTAATAAACAAGCTTAATGTTAAGCTCGAGCTCGGCTCGGGCTCGTTTAAAATCGGTTTCGAGTCGAGCTTTTAACGATCCGATCTCGAGTAGCTCACGAGTAGTTTGGCTCGTTTGCACCCCTAGGTGATGGGATTTGTTATAGCCACATGGTTTTTTGCTTGGGAAGGCAAATAAGAGTGAATTACTCTTTACCCAAAAGAGCAAAAAGGACAAGGTGCTTTAAGGAAACACATATTACGTCCAAATTTCTTCAACTTAAAGATCTACAGCAAGAGTAAATGAGGAGGAAAAGTCTTCATACCTCAAGAAGATTTCAAGCTGCTGGGTAAAAAAAAAGAGCACCACTTTAATGAAAATAAGCCCATAATTGTGTCTTCTCATTTCCAAGGCATAAATAAAATGCCTGGAGCAAATCTTCAACCTTTTAAGAGACCACAAAAATTAATTTCTCTTCCCATTTGCTTCATTTCTTCAACAGAAAAACAATAAGATCATGAAGAACATCATATTTTCCAGCAATACTAGAACGATCAGCAACAACAACATTTTTATTTTGTTGAGATAGAATCACCCAAATGATAGAAATAAGAAAGAACATCATAAAAAAAATCCGGTTTGCAACCCGAATTTTTTTTTTTTGCAGAAACACGGAAAAATCACAAGATAATCACCAAACGAGAGTCGTTCCCTTGAACTAATCATGAGATCTTCAAGGTACGACTCTGATACCAATTGTAGAGACCCATTTTTATAACGAACGGTGAGTGCGGAAGAAATAATCTTGAGATTAATCGTGTATCAAAAATATCAAGATCATATGATGAGTTCATAGAAGATGATAAAGAAAGAGAGAATAATCATATATTGATGAAGAACATGGCGGGAGAGAATCTCTCCCTAGGTGGGGAGAACCCACCACTTTCTCTCTCTAGAGATTACATTTTGAGAATTGTAACTCTTGCAAGAAGTTGAGAAAATGAGATAGCTAACTAATAAGTGACCAACTCTCCCTTTATATAGGAGGGAGAGTATTTACACCAACAATACAAATAAAGGGAAAATTACAACCTAAAAACCACTCATTATTTATGGAGCATTTACATGCACCAACAATTTTGACCTAGCGATTTGTTGCGGAAGTCACCTTTTGTTCCAAATGTAGAATAGGGACTACCAATCATATTATTACTTACTTACAGCGGGTCTCATGAGAAGACTACTTACTTACTAGACAGGACTAACCATTCTGGCACCCAACTGTTAGCAACAGAGGTAATGCACATCTACAGATGTCTACGGTTGATACCATTATTGGTATACTTTAAGGGACTAACCATTCCTACACCCAGCTGTTAGCTACAGAGGTAAATGTACATCTACGGATGTCTTAAGTTAACACTATTAGTTATCCTAGTACAAAAGGATAATACTTAGGTCATTATATTATTTCTTCCTTTACTTTGTGACACATTCACCTGATCGACGAGGTAGGATATATTTGATATAGATAACTATTTTCCTTATTACCTTTATATTGTGACTCATACACATAAACAATGAGGTATACTATAGTTTTATACTAATAGTTAATTAGGGAAAAACCATCACATTTACAAAGATTACTTACAAAACAGTAGGGTCTTTGTAGAAGACTTCTTTTATAGGGATCAGAGGGATTTCTAGGGTTATTCAAATGCTTTCCATTACTTACAAACGTTTACATACTTATACGAACTTTCTTTCAAAACAATGTCAAGACTTTCATTACAAGTTTTACAAATCAAAGACACATTAATACTTATGAATTCACCAGCTTTTTGGCTGATACTCGCTTTCAAAATAACTTGTATTCTCAGGTAACAAATAGACAGGTACGACGACCAGGTTTTATGAAGACGGAGCAGTCCAGACTCGTCTTATTTTCTGCTTATTCATTTTAATGTTGTCTCCTACTGTGAAAGAGCACACTTGTAATTAAAATTATAATATTAATGCAATGGATGATGTTGTTGCTTGTTTACTACTTTACATTGTTGTGATACATTAAATGATGTCCTCCGCCCCAGAACGTTTCCGCCGTTCTTGGTTTTGGGGTGTGACACATAAGTCAAACCAAATCATCGAGCGGCCAAGATATCACCTTTATCCTCTTAGAATAAAAGGAACAAATTAACTTCGACTCATATGCTTTTACTATTTACTAATTAAATCATGCACCACAATGTGTTTTATAACATCAAGTTACTAATATGTTTACACATCATTAATGCACAACCAACCAACAAACAATAACCATATTTGTAAGTTTTAAGACTATAAGATATTATCGCTTTGCGATCACTCGAGATAAAATTCCATGAAGTGATACCAGCAAACGCAGGTTTGTTGCAATGCTCAAATCATATTTCATAAGCACTCATGAACTTTGCAGCAAACCTTTGCTATGTCTAAAACCTTTTAGACAATCTACAAACAAATTCATGACAATCTTCTTTCATATCTACTTCCAACATATGAACAATTGTGGACCATTTGAATAATCGTATTATTTAGGAAGTCAAAACATGCAAAATAGAAACAATAGATAAATAATCAACACAAGATAGTAACCTTTCTTATAAATAACTCACCTGTATTTAATCATCAAATGTTGAATACAAAATTATCTATTACAAGTTTCCTACCTATCTAATCTCAACTAATATCGTCCTTTAGCCCAATGCTCATAGCGTGTTGCAAATGCTTGACCCTAATCAGTCCCTTCGTAAGGGGATCTTATGAGTTATCTTCTGACGATACCCTCTTCACAACGAGGAGTCCCTCTTCTACCAGATGTCTAATAAAATGGTATTTTCTATCGATATGTCGAGATCTGCCATGATCCCTTGGTTCCTTGGTTAAGGTAACCACTCCTTCATTATCACAGAAAATTTCCATGGGCTTCTTTATGGATGGCACAACTCCAAGGTCTCTAATGAAGTTCTTCAATCATATAGCCTCCTTTGACGCTTCGCTTCCCGCAATTTACTCTGATTCGCACGTTGAATCAGCTACGGTCTCTTGCTTGGAACTTTTCCATGTCACTGCTCCTCTACTCAGGGTAAAGACCTAGCCCGACTGCGATCGGTAATTATCCCGATCCGTCTGAAAACTAGCGTCACTGTACCTTCGTACCCTAAAGTCATCACTCCCACCGAGGACTAGAAACCATTCCTTGGTCCTTCATAGGTACTTAAGAATATTCTTGACAGCAATCCAATGTGCTCTACCAGGGTTCCCTTGATATCTGCTGACCATGCTCAAAATGAAGGCCACATCAGGGTGAGTATAGGTCATAGCGTACATAATCGAGCCAACTGCGGAAGCATAAGGTACTCAACTCATATTAGCTATCTCTTCCTCTGTACTCGGGGTCTAAGTCTGACTCAGTTTGGTATTGCATTGAATTGGCAACTCCCCTTTCTTGGAATTCTCCATGCTAAAACGCTTTAGTACCTTTTCCAAGTATGTATCCTGACTGAGTTCTATCAGTCTCTTACTTCTGTTTCTCACTATCCTTATTCCCAATATATATGCAGCCTCTCTGAGGTCCTTCATAGAGAAACACTTCCCAAGCCAGAACTTGACCTCCTACAAGGTTGGGACGTCATTTCCTATTAGTAGTATGTCATCAACATACAATACGAGGAAGCTCATTATACTCCCACTGGCCTTGACATACACACATGACTCATCTTCACTTCGCAGAAAGCCAAACTCTTTGAGCTTCTCGTCAAAACAAAGATTCCATCTGCGAGACGCTTGCTTCAATCCATAAATGGATTTCTCAAGCTTGCACACTCTATTGGGATGCTTCGCATAGACAAAACCCTCTGGCTGATTCATGTAAACATCTTCAGCTACTTCCCATTAAGGAAAGCGATTTTAACATCCATCTGCCATACTTCATAGTCATGAAATGCAGCTATTACGAGCATCACCCTAATAGAATTTATCTTAGAAACTGGCGAGAAGGTCTCATCATAGTTAACTCCAGGAGTTTGAGTAAAGCCCTTCGTGACCAATCGTGCTTGATAAGTGTACAGATTCCCATTCATGCCTGTCTTCTTCTTGAACATCCACTTGCACCCGACTGTCTTACGACCTAGCACATTGTCAACCAAATTCCTAACTTGGTTGTCGTACCTGTACTAAATCTCGCTATCCATTGCCTCTTTCCATTTAGCAGATTCCACGCCTGCCACGGCTTCCTTGTATCTGCTCGGTTCGCCCAAATTTATTATTGTTTCATCACTAATAAACGTATCCCCTTCAGTAGAAATATGAAAACCATAAAACTAGGGTTGAACACTAACCCTACTGGAACGTCTAAGAGGTAAGGACTCGTCAATTAGTTCAACGGGAGTTTCCTCCTCTGGTTGAGTTCCAGTATTAGAAGTTCTTTCATCACTCTGCTCTCGAATCTCTTCAAGATCAATTTGCCTCCCACTGTCCTCTTGTCTTATGAGTTCTCTTTCTCGAAAAACCCCTCTTCTTGCAATGAAGACAACATTGTCACTCGGTCTGTAGAAGAGATAGACAAAAGACTTCTGTGGATAGCCGATGAAATAACACTTCTCACTATGAGGATCAAGCTTGTCGTGAGTCTCTCATCTTACGAAAGCCTCACAACCCCAAACCTTAATATGTGCCAATGAGGGAGCTTTCTCTGTCCAAATCTCGTGAGGTGTTTTGGCAACCTTTTTGGTGGGAACTAGGTTATTGATATGGGTGGCAGTCTCTAAGGCATACCCCTAGAAATCTATTGGTAACGAAGCCTGAGTCATCATAAAACGAACCATGTCCAACAAGGTTCGATTACGTCTCTTAGACACACCTTTCAATTGTGGCGTTCTCGGAGACGTCAATTGCGAAACAATTCCACATTCCTTTAGATAGTCATGAAACTCAAGACGTAGGTACTCTCCTCGTCGGTCTGACTGAAGTATCTTGATTTTCTTGCCCAGCTGATTCTCCATTTGATTCTTAAATTCTTTGAACCTTTCAAAGGTTTCTGACTTATGCTTTATTAAGTAGATATATCCATATCTGCTATAATTATCTGTAAAAGTCACGTAGAAGTGGAAAGCATCCCTTGTGGTGGATCTAAAGGGCCCACACACATCGGTGAGTATGAGATCCAATAGACCCTCACCCCTATCACAAGTGTCAGTAAAGGGTGACTTGGTCATCTTCCCAAGCAAACAAGACTCACACACATCATTGTCCCTAAGGTCGAATGACTCCAACACTCCATCCTTTTGGAGTTGGGCTATGCGTTTCTTGTTGACATGGCTAAGGCGACAATGCCACAAGCATGCTTTGTCTAGACTATTAGACAAATCAATATTCAATACATCATTTCCTAAGTTGTGTACAACCAACACAGATTCATGTATTCGATTACAAGGTAATCCATTGAATTAGAAAACACCATTCAAATAAACATTAATAGAACTATTACTATTATCAAATGAATAGCTGAAACCCTATCTATATAATCCATGAAAAGAAATGATGTTCTTTGCCATATCTGGCGAGTAGCAACAATTATTTAAATCCAACCCTAACCCTATCTATATAATCCATTATAAGTTATTAGATTTAATAGAATACATACCTGCAAAGGTGGGCTTTATTTTCCCATCCTTAATATCCTGCATATATTTAGGGCAACTTCCTTTCCAGTGGCCCTTCTCATGGCAATAAAAACACTCTGCTTCCTTAGGGTCAGAGGAAGGTTTCGCAGAAAGTGCTTTGGTTCCACTAGAGGATGAACCATCATGGGGCTTTCCCTTTTGGTGGCTCTTGAAAGGATCCTTCCTCTTCTTACCCTTCCTTTGACCAATTGCCAACACAGAAGAAACCACAGTAGGGGCTGATGCAATAGATTTGTCCTTGAGGTTGCTCTCAGCAGTCCTCAGGAGTCCTTGAAGTTTACTCAAGGAGACCTCTTCCTTATTCATGTGGTAGGTTATTCTGAACTGGTTGTAGCAGGAAGGCAAGGAGTGGAGGATGATGTCGATAGCCAAATCCTCATCAAACTTAACATTAAGTTTGAGAAGACGATCAACATACCTCTGCATTTTCTGCAAATAAGAGGTTAGGGATTCTCCACTCCCCATCTTAGTAGTGATCATGTTAGTAATGATCTCATAGTGCTCTTGCCTCGCGCTTTGGTGGTACCTGTCCAGCAAATCTTGATGCATCTCATATGGATACATGTCCTCATATGAATTTTGGAGTTCGAGGTTCATGGTGGCCAACATGATGCAATGAACTTTCGTAGCATCACACTCGTGGGCCTCAAAGGCGGCCAACTCTTCAGGAGTAGCAACATCTGGGTTGATCTTTTCAAGTTTCGCATCGAGGACATATTCTTTGTCCTCGTAGCGAGTGATCTGTCACACCCCAAAACCAAGAACGGTGGAAACTTTCTGGGGTGGAGGACGTCATGTACAATATCACAACAATGAAAAGTAGTAAACAAGCAATAACATCATCCATTGCATTAATAATATAATTATTATACAAGTGTGTTCTGTCAAATTTTGATAAACACTAAAGCATAAATCAAAATGAAAGATGAGTCTTGAACGAGCTCCATCTTCTCTAAACGTTGCATCGGTACCTGTCTATGTTTTACCTGAGGATACAAGTTATTTTGAAAGAGAGTATCAACTTTGAAGCTGGTGAGATCATAAGTATTTTAGTGTCTTAATGTATATGTAAGAAATTGTTTGTATATGAACTGTAAGTATGGAAATTGTATATGAACTGTAAGTGAAAAAAGGTTTGTAAAACAACTGTAAATGTTTGAAAAACCCTAGAAATCACTATGATTTCTACTATTATATAAGGGTGTCTTCTTCCAAGACCTAACTGTTCTCAATGTAGTCTTCTACCAAGACTTAACTGTTCTAAATGTTCGTTCTTTGTAAAAGTGTGTAATTTTCCCAAGTGTAACTATCATTAACAAAATATAGTGTGTACATTTAATGTTTAAGTGAAATGATCACTAAATATATGTAAGGGGGAAATTAATGTAGTACTGTAGTGTTGTATTATAGGAACTACTGCTGTACTAACTACCTTAAACCGGATTTATATTAAGGTATCATGTGATTAATTGTACCATACTATCGACTAGGTAACAACGACAAATGTATGGTCGTAAAAAGGTATGACGTTTGGCACCCGCAGACCTGCAGGTCCTGCTATAGCTAGCAGCAAGGTGTAGGATAGTCAATCGAGTATAGATCTATACACAAACTCATGCTCTCCCTCCAAGAGACTTTGGCTACAACTCGGGCCATGACATTTAAGGCATGCTCCGATACAGTGGATCACAATTTTGTCAACGTATTTATGTATATGTAATGTATTGTTACTCGTTCTAGTATCATTGTATATGTTCTCTCTCTAGTATAGTTGTATATGTTCTTCCTCTAGTATAGTTATATATGTTCTCATAGTAATGTAATGTATATGTAATGTGCTGAAATGTTCTACGTGTGCTAGCTGTAGGGTGTGTTCTCTCTCTATCTAGCAAGTATAGTAATGTACTAAAATGTTCTAGCTGTAATCTATGCTCTCTCTATCTAGCAAGTATAGTAATGTACTGTAATGTTCTAGAAAGTATTGACTCATGAATGAACTGACTCATTGTATGATATCGCGCTCTAGTAATAGTTCTAGTATCTTCCTAAACTACCCATATGGTAGTTTACTAGTAATCTAACTGGTACGTATGGACATGGATGTATACCCTTGCTACCCAAGGGCATGGGATGAATTGGAAGGACCTTTATGACTATATATGTACACATGTTATATAACTAATATTTAAACGACCTTCGGACGAGTACCCAATATCCCACCAGACCACATCTCAAGCGCGAAAAGGAAATAGGGTGGATAGCCTTCCTAAGTCTTTTAAACATTTCTTACATAACTATACATATAAAGGCATGCAATTTATAATATAAAAGCATAATATAAGTTTTGTAAAACCTTTGAACATAATTATTATCTAAGAAAAGATCGACTTGAAGTCAATCTATAAAACGGTTTGAAGGCATGGGTTTGATCAAACAGTTTAAGTATAAGGAAGCATTTGTTTGAAACACAATTGTAAATGAGTTTGAATGGGACATACAGAGTAAAATGTACAGTTTAATAAGGAGTTTTAAAGATAATAAGTGTTTACGATAAACATTTGAAGGAAACTGTTTGGTAAAACGGCTAATGAGTAACCAATCATTTGAATGCTGTTTATTAATCACAAGCGATTGATATAATAACTAGCATGATTCTACTTGTATCCCCCCTAAAACATTTAAAACATTGATTAAGGGGTATGAACTCACATGTGGTGAGTGGATTGGATTGAAGTGTCGGGTACGGTGCTAGGTGACAAATGAAGACTTGTACACACGCACGGGCCTAGTTATCATATAATGAACATATATATAACTAATTAGCCAAATTACATCTAATAAAATATGTTGGGTCACTCTAGAACATGAAAACACTTTGTTTCAAGTGTTAAAGATCACAAGGATTGCATCCAAGTATTGGTAGGGCAAAACTAGTGTGTTTGGAGTTCAAGGGTAAACTCCCTTGGAGTTTACGGTTTTGATGATGATGACCAAGGGAGTTTACGGTAGTAAACTCTAGAGTTTACGGTTGTAAACTCTAGTCCTAATGACCATGTGTTGTTTTGTGGTTTAACAAGCCTATTGAAGCGTTTCTACTAAGTGATTTGGCCTTTGGAAGGGACTAGGGCTTCAAAAACACTCCTTGGAGGAGTTTACGGCATCATGGACTTTTCCCTTTGGGTTTACTACCGTAAACCCTCATGGAGGAGGGTATTGCCATGTTTTCAAGTCCTTGACACAATTAGGTAAGTGTATAAACTAGTTTCTAAGCCTAAGGAAGGAAAATGACCAACTTAAACACACTTTAGGGTGTTTACGGTTTTGGGAGATCCCTAAACCGTAAACACCTATAATTGTTGGTCTTTGATGTTTTTCAAGGCTTAAACACAACAAGGAAGGGTTTAAACATGTCAAGGATGGTTTATACATCAACTAGGACTTAGATTAGGGACTTAGGCACACTTTGGTGCCATTTATGGTGTTTACGGCCCAAGAACATTCGTGGACCGTGAACACCTCTAATCATGTGTTCTTGACATATTTTCTTGATGTTTAAATGTAGTACTAGCTTAATAACACTCAACGATAGAAAGACTCACTATTAGAAGGCTTGATTTGAGCTAAAAGGCCAAGAACACTTAGTGTGTGTTCTTGGTGTTTTGGAAATCTAGACAAAATACACATATGAGTGGATGATTAGATGTATAACCACTAGATTAAGTGGTTTACTAACTTGAAATGGTTAGAACACTTACAAGATTGAAGATTTGGAATCAAAACTAGGATGATACTTGAAAGAGTTTTTGGAGTTTACTCTTTTGTGAACTTGGGGAGTAAACACAAATGACTAGACTTTTGGGGAGTAAACTCATACATAGGTATGAGTTCACGGTTTTTGGGTGATTTTTCACCCAAATCTAAAAGTTTGGTCGGGAATTTCTAAGACGCGAGGTGTTTGCGGTTTTTAAAATTCAAAACCCGAGACGACACTTTCTTTCACCCGATCGTTTAAAAATAATATTAAAATAATCAAACAAACTTTATATTTCTTAAAAATAAGAAATAATGACATTGACTTTTGATACGAAGTGGTTGACTTTTAGGGTTTGACCAAATGGAAATTTCGGGATGCCACATGATCATACGAATGTATCTCCACCACTCATTGAAATTCTACCCATCAAATGTCACCTTTTAACATAGGTTCATTAGCGAGAATGACCCATAAGCGTTGTTGACATTGTTAGCAGACATCTGAAAATAGAAAGGAACAAAGTTTGATTAGAAATGAATCCCCAATTAAACACCCAAATGAAAAATTAGAGCTAGGATCCAACAACATTATTCACAACTTAGAAAAGGGATGCCGTAATCTAATTGTAAATAATTTGAAGGGAAGTGAATCACGATTCACTAATTTCCACAATGAAAAATGAAAGGAAATTAAGTTTTAAATGTATTTGAAAACTCCTAGATTCTTTAGTGATTCATCGAACTTTTCAATGGTGTCACACCCCAAAACCATGAACGGCGGAAACATTCTGGGGCGGAGGACGTCATGTAAAGTATCACAACACAGTATAACAGTAAATAAGCAAACAACATCATCCATTGCATTAAATATATAATTTTAATACAAGTGTGTTCTGTATAGTTATAGACACCAAAAAGTAAATAAAAATAATAAGATGAGTCTTGTATGCGCTCCATCTTCTCAAAAACTGGCCTTGGTACCTGTCTACTGTCGACCTGAGAATACAAGTTATTTTGAAAGAGTTTATCAGCATTAAGCTGGTGAGCTCATAAGTATTTTAGTGTCGGTGTTTGTTATCAAAACGTTTGAACATGATTTTAAGTATGAGTTTGTAAAAGGTATGTAAATGTTTGTAAAAGTTTGAATCTCCTAGAAAAACCTATATTTTCTATTAAAGTAGCCTTCTACCAAGGCTTCACTGTTCCGTATGTTCGTTTGTTGTAAAAGTGTGTAATTTCCCAAGTGTAACTATCATTAACAAATTATAGTTTGTACATTAATGTTTAAGTGAAATAATCACTAAATATATGTAAAGGGGTAAATTACTATAGTACTGTAGTGTTGTATTATAGGAACTACTGCTGTAGTAATTACCTTAGACCAGATTTATATTAGGGTATCATGTGATTAATTGTACCATACTATCGACTGGATAACCAACGACAAATGTAGGTCGTAAAAAAAAGAAATGACGTTTGGCACCCGCAGACATGCAGGTCCGGCTGTAGCTAGCAGCAAGGTGTAGGATAGTCAATCCAGTATAGATCTGTACGCAAACTCACGCTCTCCCTCCAAGAGACTCTGGCTACAACTCGGGCCATGACATTTAAGGCATGCTCCGATACAGTGGATCACAATTAGGTCAATGTATATATGTATATGTAATGTATTGTTACTCGTTCTAGTATTGTTGTATATGTTCTCTTTCTAGTATAGTTGTGTATGTTCTCCTTCTAGTATAGTTGTATATGTTCTCTTTCAAGTATAGTTGTATATGTTCTTCTCCATGTATAGTTGTATATGTACTCATAGTAACGTAATGTATGTTCTCATAGTAATAAGTATTAACTCATGAATGAACTGACTCATTGATCTAGCAATAGTATAAGTATGATCCTGTGCTACCCCGATGGTAGCTTACTAATGATGTAACTAGTACGCATGAATATGGAAGCACTTTTATGTCTATATATGCACACATGATATATAATCAATATTGAAATGACCTTCGGACGACTACCCGATATCCCACCAAACCACATCCAAATCGAGGAAAAGGAAACAGGGCGGACGACCTTCCTAAGCCTTTTAAACATTGCTTATATAACTATACATATACGGGCATGCAATTTATTATAAGTATAACAAAGTTTAAGTAAAAGTATTTGATAAGTAAAAGAGTTTGTAAAGCAGTTTGAAGTAAAACAGTTTGATAAACAATTTGATCGGAAATGAAATCATTGGTTTTGTAGTTATTAATCACATGTGATTGATGTAATAACTATAATTATTCAACTTTTATTCCCCCCATAAAAGCATTTAAAACATTTAAAAGTATTTCAAAGGTTAATTAAAGGGGTATGAACTCACTTGTGGTGAGTGGATTGGATTGAAGTGTCGGATACTGTGCTAGGTGACAAACGGAGACTTGTACACACGCACAAGCCTAGTTATCATATAATGAACATATATATAACTAATTAGCCAATTTATAACTAATAAATTAAGTTGGGACACTCTAGAACATGGAAACACTTTGTATAAGTGTTATAAGTCCTAAGGGTTGCATCTAAGTTGTTGTGGGACAAGGCTAAAGGGGTTTAGGGTTCCAAAAGACCTTATACATGTGTTTACTCTTCATTAAACTCAACACAAGGAGTTTACGGTCGTAAACCCTTGAGTTTACGGCCGTAAGCTCTCAAACATAATGACATTATGTGTTTTCAAGTGTTACTTGATTTCTAGAAGAAGTTCTACTTGGTGGTTTAATCCTTGGGGTAGTTTAGGGCATTAAGACACTCCTTTTAGGAGTTTTCAGCCCAAAGGCCATTTCCTTTTGAGTTTACTGCCGTAAACTCATATGGAAATGGGTATGTTTGTGCTTTCAAGTCCCAAACTCATGTAGGATAGGTTCTATACTTTTATTTATGGCTAATGAAGGCCTTAGGCACACATTGGTGCCCTTCTTCCATGTTTACGGCCCAAGATCCTTTTCCCTTAGAGATTACGACCGTAATCTCTCTTTGGGAGGGGTTTATGATGTTTTAAGGTCCCTCAAATAACTAGGAGTAATTCTAGGTGATTGTTCAAAGCTTTAGGAGTGTTAAAAGCACACTTTGGTCCTTGTTTTTTGGAGTTCACGGCCCAAGAACTTCTTGGGCCGTGAACACCTAAATCTTGGTGTTCTTGAATGATTTCTAGTCTTAAATACACCTACATACAAGCCTAAGGTTGTTACATAACACGGGGGAAGGACTAGCCATCATTTAAGCCTTTTATAGGAGTTTACTCCCCAAGATGTTCTTAGGCGGTAAAATACCGAATCTAGTTGTTTTGCTATTAAATCTATGTTATTAAGCACATTATAAGCATTATAAAACAACTAGAGAAGGGTACTCACGATTTGGGATGAAAACCCGAAGATCCGTGAGAGAGAAAATGGCTTTTCTCTAGTTGGAAATGTAACTAATGAAAGAATTTGGTTAAGAATTATATTTATAGTCCTGGGATTTTTGGCCGAAAATATTATTATTCCGAAAATGAACTCTAATATCATGAAGTTTTGAAATACACGAGTTTCACAAACCCATGTGCATCCATTCTCCTGATATCTCCTTAAATGTAAACCCTGAAATAGTCAAACTTATTCGGCAAAGTCTGAAATTCACTGCAACTGGTCTAGCTTCTATTGACTTGATAATGTTCGTACAGAATGGAAATTTCGGGTTGTCACATCATCCCCTCCTTAGAAGGAATTTCGTCTGGAAATTAGAATTTAAGCAAATAAGTAGTTACAAACAACTAAGTAAAAAGACGAGGATATTTCAGTTTCATCTGATCCTCATGCTCCCAAGTGAATTCTGGTCCTCGCTTGGCATTCCAGCGAACCTTCACTATCGGGATACAACTTTGTTTCGTCTGCTTGACCTCACGGTCCATGATCTCTACCGGTTCTTCCACAAAGTTAAGGCTCTCGTTGATCTCGATCTCATCGAGTGGGATTACAAGAGTCTCGTCGGACAGACACTTTTTCAAGTTAGATACGTGTAATGTAGAATGTACGTTATGAAGTTCGTCGGGAAGGTTGAGTTTGTAAGCTATGGGGCCGATTCTTGCGAGAATCTCGAAGGGTCCTATATACTTTGGATTAAGCTTCCCACGCTTACCGACGCGTATCAAGCCCTTCCAGGGTGAGACTTTAAGAAGGACTCGGTCTCCCACTTGGAATTCCAAAGGTTTCCTTCGCTTATCAGCGTAGCTCTTCTGTCGGTCTCTAGAGGCTTTCAATCGTTCACGGATCTGAACGATTTTCTATGTCGTTTCCTGAATAATCTCTAGACCGGTGAGAGTAGTGTCAGAAACTTGCCCCCTAGCTAACTAGGTATCACCCACTTCAGCCCAACATAGAGGGGATCTGCACTTTCGGCCGTAGAGGGCTTCAAATGGAGCAGCCTTGATGCTCGTGTGATAACTATTATTATAGGAAAACTCGACAAGGGGTAAGTGAGTATCCCATGCCTTTCCAAAGTCGCTCACACAGGCTCTCAACATATCTTCCAGTGTTTGGATGGTCCTCTCACTTTGTCTGTCGGTCTGTGGATGGTAGGCTGTGCTCATGTCCAGCCTTGTTCCCAGGGAGTGTTGTAGCGATTGCCAGAATCTTGAGGTGAACCTACTATCTCTATTGGAGATAATGGATATAGGTACACCATGTAGTCGTACGATCTCCCTAATGTATGTTCTCGTAAGCTTCTCCATCTTGTCAGTTACTTTGATAGGCAGGAAGTGTGCAGACTTGGTCATTCTATCGACGATGACCCATATGGTATCAAGTCCACCCGTTGTCTTGGGCAACTTGGTTATGAAATCTATAGTGATCCGCTCTCACTTCCATTCTGGAATCTCTGGTTGTTGTAGTAAACCGGAGGGCTTTTGGTACTCGACCTTAACCTTTGCGCAAGTAAGGCATTTACTTACGAAGGTAGCAATCTGTGCTTTCATATTAGGCCACCAGTATAGCTTTTTAAGATCCAGATACATCTTATCTGAACCTGGGTGGACGGAATATCGAGTGTTGTGCGCCACGGTCATGACCAAGTCTTGGAAACCATCGTGCTTCGGTGTCCAGATCCGGTTCATGAAATATTAGGCTCTTCCACCCTTGGCTTCTAAATTTTAATCCATTCCTCTAAGGGATTCACTCGTCACATTTTCAGGTTTCATGGCTTCAAGTTGGGCCGCCTGAATTTGCTTAGACAAGTGTGAATGGATGGTCATTGTCAATGACTTGACCCTACGACCGGAATATTCCTTCCGACTTAGGGCGTTTGCTACTACGTTGGCTTTACCCGGATGATAACAAATATCGCATTCGTAGTCACTGAGTAGCTCGACCTACCGTTGTCTCATGCTGAGCTCCTTCTGATTGAATATGTGTTGCAAACTCTTGTGGTCGGTAAAGATAGTACTTTTCGTTCCGTACAAGTAATGTCTCCATATCTTCAGAGCAAACACAACCGCTCCTAGCTCAAGATCGTGTGTCGTGTAGTTAACTTCGTGTGTCTTCAACTGTCTCGAGGCGTAGGCGATGACCATACCTCGCTGCATCAGGACACACCCGAGCCCCTGATTCGATGCATCGCAATAGACTACGAAGTCTTCTATTCCTTCGGGGAGGGATAGTATTGGTGCGGTGCACAAGGCTCGCTTGAGCGTTTGAAACGCTCTCTCCTGTTTCTCTTCCCAGTCAAAGGCCACGCCTTTCTGGGTCAGTGCTGTAAGAGGTTTTGCAATTCGGGAGAAGTTCTGTATGAACCTGTGGTAGTAGCCAGCGAGACCTAGAAACCATCGAATTTCTGTAGGTGTCTTCGGTGCTGACCAGTTCTCAATGGCCTTAATTTTAGATGGGTCCACGTGGATTCCCTCTTCACTTACCATGTGTCCTAAGAATTCGACTCTTCGGATCCAAATTTTACATTTTGAGAACTTCGCATAGAGCTTCTCCACTCGTAAAGTTCCTAGAACTTGTTGCAGATGATCGCCATGCTCTTCCTTACTTCGGGAGTAGATCGGGATGTCATCAATGAATACAATGACAAACTGATCCAATTAAGGTCGGCATACTCTATTCATCAGATCCATGAAGACTGCGGGCACATTGGTCAATCCGAATGGCATCACCATGAACTCGTAGTGTCCGTAACGAGTTCGGAAGGCTATCTTCGGAACATCCTCCTCTAGCACTCGTAACTGGTGATATCCGGATCTTAGATCAATTTTGGAAAAGTAGTTCTCCCTTGCAGTTGGTCAAATAAATCGTCTATGCAAGGCAGAGGGTAACGATTCTTAACTGTTAGCTTGTTGAGTTCTCTATAGTCGATACACATACAGAATGATTGAAGTGGTGTTGATTATGATGGCATGTGCGGAATTAGAAAGATCTAGTGAATCATCATGTAAAATCAAGAACACAAGGAGTAAATAAATCTTTGTAAGCTCTTATTAGATCTAGAAAGATTATACAAATGGGTTTGTATACAATTTCTCTCTCTAGTCTAACACTCCAAATGGTTCTCTTACATAATTGGAGTCACTCACTTCCTATTTATAGGAAAGACTCAACCCATTTACACATACAAAGAGGAAAGCCTAAAACACTACATCCAAGCATTACTTTGCACCCTAACATTCTCCCCCTCAAAGTTAGGATTGGATGTCCAGCTTTAATCTCCAACGAGCTAGCACGATCAAGACCAAACTCCCCCTCGTAGTAACACCGGTCTTCAAATCTGCAAATGAATATTCGAAAAACCCGAGAAGCTTCGAATACCCATCATTCTCCCCCTTTTTATAATCAAAAAATGATTATAAAACCCACTAAGGATGAGAAGCGCCCGAGGAATAAACTTCACGATACTCCCCCTTGATGTTTACCAAAAAGGAATCAGCAAAAATCTTGCACGGAAAAACAATCAGAAAAAAGCCACAAAAATTTCCAATTTATGAAAATTTTTGACTTTTTGGGTGAAAGTTGCAAGATTTTTCAAAATCCGGGTAGATATTGTCACTTTCTGAAACTTGGAGGGACCCGTTGCGCCAAAAACAGTCAAATATGTGAAACTCTAGCCCATTTGCGAAACCAGGCATAAAGCGTAAATTCGCACAAACTGCAGGGACCAGAAAATTCTGCAATTTCTCAGCTTTTATTACCCATTTGCGAAGTTGGGTATAAAATGTCATTTCGTGAAAAGATCAGGGGTGCAAACTGAAACTCTTTGTGTTCTTCCCCAAATCACCATATGCAGTAAAAGACTTGACACGTAAATTTCTTCGCATGTTTCTGATAAATGTTTTGCATCTTTAACTCAATTAATCAAATATGCGAACACAATCTCTATAACCAAATGCGAATCCAAAGTTTATAAGCAAATGCGAACACAAATTGATTTCACCCATATGCGATCAATGAATATCCAGATGCGAACTCAACTGATTTCATATGCGAACCATATCACCATTTGCGAACATTCAAATCCAGTTAATCGATTTTAAAAATCAAATTCTTCAATTATCTTGCCTTCGCGTTTAATACACAAACCGAATGATCGACTTTAAAATCCAAGGCTTCGTGTTCTTCCAGTCGATTTTGAAGATACGAACTGTAAAAGTGATACTATTCACAAATCGACCTAATCGACTCCAAACTATCATTCCAGTTGATTTAGATTTTAACTTCAATCGATTCCGAGAAACCTTCGTATCTAACAATCCCAAATTAAGGTCGATTCAAGTTCTTTATCATACCCAAACCAAATATGCGAACTTGATTCACATAACCATTCGATTCTTCAAAATCCAATACTTCTCTTTTACTGTCAAACACTCTAAATCGATCCCCGATCCATTTCGACTGTTGAAATCAAACAATTATCGAGATTTTAATCAATCAACCGACATCATTTATCAAACCCATTCGACATTAACAATCAATTCCCAGTTCATTCTTTGAGCAACCCAGCACACCGATATTTGACTTTGGAAATCAATCGACTCCATTCCTTCTTTTTCTTGACTTCGCATCGATCAACTCTTGCATTAACTTTGCTTTTCATTTACCACAAGAAGTTTAATTTCCAAGTCTCGTTCAAGATGCGAACATGACCCATTCACAGTGTTCGTTCATCATGAACACTCCCATTTAACTCCAAAATTAAACCCCAATTAAACTCGATTTCGACTTTCCCAGACCAAATATAACTCGTATCAACCAATTTCAACTTTCAATTCACTGAATCAACAATTGAAAATTGAGTTTGACTTTTCTTCAGTTTGACTTTTCAAAATTAAATGCAAATAAACACAAAATCGATGTTTCTAATGTCGAATTTCAGATCAAAATATGAATGTTCATCTGTTCTTCATTAAGATATCTGTTAACCAGCATCGATTGCTTGACTCCTTTCGTTCATCAATCGACTCTAATTTAGACATCTCGACTCAAAAACAAACCAAATCGATTTGAGTACAGAGCATAGACATATGAGAAGAAATCGAAACTTATTTTCAGATAAGTTTTGAACATCAGACGATGAAAAAAAAAATTAAACGAGATGAAGAACTCAAGAACAACTCATCATGACGATATACGAGCCGATGGTACAAGTAAAGGATGCGTGTGAACTCACGATCACCAACATGATTTCAATCTACTAAATCAGATCAAAGAGTTCTAATTAATTGGGCGTAAACACGGATAAGAACTATAGCAGATAGAAGATATTGGAACATTAGAGATTATGGGCTTAATTCGTTTGATAGTAACATAATTTATCAAACTGGGCTTTTATGAATCAGTAGAGGATTCGATATATGAGTTTTAAAATAAGATCAATGAATTTAAAAAATATGAACAGTGAATTTCGAATTTGTAAGTTTGATCTAAACAAAAATAATTGGATCAACAATGGGGTTGAAACTGATTTGATCCAACGAGGCAAATCGATCAAAAATGAAAAACGTAAAATACGAATCGAAATCATTGATGTTTTGGAATCCATTTGAGAATTTGAGATACCTTTTTGACAAATCGAGTTCCGTTTTCAACGAACGAATCAAAGTTGGAAGATCTTGGTTCTTTTGTCGGAATGAGAAAATCTCCAAATCGAACATTGTACCACCCACCATGCGAGATGTACAACTCGTTCTTCGTGTTCTTCATCAAACCAAGAACATCTTCAAAAGAACCACCAACACTTTCGGGTTTTGACTTCAAATTCAATTCAACCTTTGGAGATTGTTGCTTTGGAACCCAAATTTGCTTCACGGATTTTGGCTTCACAACATATGACGATTTTTGTGAGTAAACCCGCTTGTTCTTCCGATTCATCTTCTTCTTCCTTTTCTTTTTCATCTTTTTGCATCTTGAAGACTTGATCTCATGAACAAACCCACTTTCAACAACATGAATAATTTGAGTTTGAATCAAATCTTTTGGAGTTTGATATTTGTGAATTTCTTGAACCACCGGCTTCCGATAAGGAATCATTCCTTCAAACGAATCACAAGAACACTAAATATCATCGGTTTGAACTACAATCGAACAAAAAACCTTTTCATCTTGAGAACCAACTTGAACTCCTTTTTCTTGAACATCAAGATAATCAAGAACATGATGATCATCAAGAACATCTTCAACAAACATAAGAGCTTGAAGATCACTTGGGTTTTCAACAAGAGAAATGTAACTCTTATTAAACAAGTCTCTTTCCTCTCCTTCCTCTCGATTCTTGCTACGAGCTATCATGAACATGGAAAGATCATACAAACATTCAATCTTCGAAAGTTGTTGAAATATCAATCTTCCATGATCATCTTTCAAACCTCCATAACAAACCAAAGAATCCCATGAAATCAAACCTCCTTTCAATAATAATCCATAGAATTGAAATTCGTTGACTTCGTATTTCACACCTTCAATGATTACAATCCAAGAATCATACTCCAAACGCACCATGATCACAAAAACTTGAAGATTTCTAGAGAGAGAACGTGATTTTGAATGGGTTTTCTAGAGAGAGAAAGTAAAAATCACTTGAATTCTAGTGAAGAAAATCGAATTATGAATAGAATCAAAGATGAATTCGATTTCTAGAATCCAAAAACTCTCTAAAACATGAAGATCCAAGATCATAAAATGAATCACTAAATCAAAATCGCCATCAAGGATCAATTCTTGATTAAATCAAGAACACCCGCTCTGATAACAATTGTAGTGACAAAGAACATGGTTTGGCATGCGGAATTAAAGCTTACACAATTGAACATGGTGATTTGGGTGTTTAAGAGATATATTGAATGTGTATGGTGTTACACAAAAAGGATCTAGATCTAGACTACATAATTAACACACACTTACACACTCACTTCTACATCTCTCAAGCACACCTCTACAAGTGGACAAACCCACTATTTATAGAAGTGTTTACATGTCTCTCTCTCACTCTCTAACAAATGGGTCTAAAGGCTAAAGCACCACATGCAAGTGGGTTTTACAAAAGTCAAACATTTACAAAGTCATGAATGAATAACTTTGCACCCCAACATTCTCCCCCTCAAAGTTAGGAACGAATGACCCACTTCAAATCTTCCAAAATCAAGCACTACGCGGTTCGAGCCTCAAAGGTGAAACATGTCGAAACGAACTTCAATCTTCAATTCTTCCATGATTCTTCAATTTGGGCTCTAGGATGTGAGACCATACATCCGAGCAGCAATGAATGATCAAGAGTATTCCAAACTCCAAATAATCACCCAAAAGTTGCACATAAAAACACACCCCAAAAATCTTCAATAATTCCTAACCCATTTTGAATACTTCACTTCCGAACTTCCAATTGCATCATCTCGTGGCTTCAAAACTTCAAGATCACTTCGGTCTTCAAATCCGCGAAATATGAAAAATTCAAGTTCGAATTTCCATATAAAACTTCTCCCCCTTTTTAGCCTCAAAGGTGAAACATGTCGAAACGAACTTCAATCTTCAATTCTTCCATGATTCTTCAATTTGGGCTCTAGGATGTGAGACCATACAATCCGAGCAGCAACGAATGATCAAGAGTATTCCAAACTCCAAATAATCACCCAAAAGTTGCGCATAAAAACACACCCCAAAAATCTTCAATAATTCCTAACCCATTTTGAATACTTCACTTCCGAACTTCCAATTGCATCATCTCGTGGCTTCAAAACTTCAAGATCACTTCGGTCTTCAAATCCGCGAAATATGAAAAATTCAAGTTCGAATTTCCATATAAAACTTCTCCCCCTTTTTATAATCGAAATTTGATTATAAAACTCCAAAGGAAAAAGAATGTGCTCTATTCAGAATTTGTCATGTTAAAACTCTCCCTTAACATGTGACATAAACTTTGTGCTTCAATCCGAAAAACCAAAAAATAATGAATTTTTATCATCGTTCACGGATCGCCTTTGACATGATTTCTCAAAAATGAATCACTAAATCAAAATCGCCATCAAGGATCAATTCTTGATGAAATCAAGAGTACCCGCTCTGATACCAATTGAAGTGGTGTTGATTATGATGGCATGTGCAGAATTAGAAAGATCTAGTGAATCATCATGTAAAATCAAGAACACAAGGAGTAAATAAATCTTTGTAAGCTCTTATTAGATCTAGAAAGATTATACAAATGGGTTTGTATACAATTTCTCTCTCTAGTCTAACACTGCAAATGGTTCTCTTACATAATGGGAGTCACTCACTTCCTATTTATCGGAAAGACTCAACCCATTTACACATACAAAGAGGAAAGCCTAAAACACTACATCCAAGCATGACTTTGCACCCTAACAATGATCCGTCTTTCTTCTTAACGAATAAGACCGGTGCTCCCCAAGGTGAGAAACTTGGTCTTATAAAGCCCTTGCTGAGCAGTTCGTTAAGTTGACCGGATAGTTCCTGCATCTCTACCGGTGCTAATCGGTAGGGCGACTTGGCTACTGGGGTAGCTCCTGGGACTAAGTCGATTCTGAACTTGACATGTCGTTGCGGAGGTAATCGTGGTAGCTCTTTTGGGAAGATGTCGGGAAAGTCGCTCACTACTGGAATGTTCTTTAGTTCTTTCGTTTCAAGGCTCGTGTCGACTACGTGAGCAAGGAATGCATGGTATTCTCTACGTAGATACTTCTGTGCTTGAATACTTGATATAATACGAAGACTCGCACCGGGTTTGTCGCCGTAGACGATAAGAGTTTCGTTAGACGGGAGGTTTAGACGGACTGCTTTCTCATAGCACATGATGTCGGCGCGATGAAGACTTAACCAATCTATGCCGATGATAACGTCAAAGCTTTTAATCGAGACCGGTATAAGGTTGATTGGGAATGAATGGTTATCTAGAGTTAGGGTACAACCTAAGTAGATGCTATTCGTGCTTTCTGTTTTTCCATTAGCCATTTCTACTGTGAATTGTTCTTTAAGTGTGTGTGGTTGTTGTTTAAGCATGCGAGCAAATTTATGGTTCACAAAGCTTCGCTCCGCTCCACTATAGAACAGAATGCATGCATAGGAGTTATCAAGGAGGAACGTACCAATCACCACCGTCGGGTTAGCAACTGCTTCCCCATGGCCTATTGCTAGAACCCTTCCTGCTCCACCAGCATTTTTCGCTTTGGGGCAGTCCCTCTTATAGTGGCCCGCCTCGCCACATCCATAACAGGTCTGGCTCACGCTAGAGCCGGGGACTTAGGTAATTGGCCTTGCCGAAGATTTATAGAAACGGACTGTGTATCCTTTCCTGTTGCAGTTAGTGCACTGCATTTCACGGCAGGGGCGGTTGTGGTGGTAATTGCATTTGCCGTAATTAGGCAAATTTCTAGCATACTGCCCCACCGGAGTAGTAGCAGTAGGGGTTGTTGCGGCATGCACTGCCACAATTTGCTGCTTTTTGGCAGCTCGCTGCTTCTTCTTCTTTTCGTCCTAGAGCTTCCGCTTAGTATCAGCGGGTTTGGAGGGTTCTGAGATGGCTAGGGTTGTTGTTTTTGCAGGGGTTTTGCTCCATGGTCAATGAGTCGTTGTGCCAATCGCTTGGCACTGTCGAAGGTGGCAGGGTTTGATGATAGGACATTCCCCTGATACGGAGGCACCAGCCCCCATATGTACCTCTCAATCTTTTTCCCTCGGTGGGAACCATATTGGGGCAGAGGGCCACTAGCTCGCTGAACCTGGTGGTATATGAGACTACGTCGGAGCCCTTCATGGTTAGGCTCCACAGTTCCTGCTCTAATTTCTGGATTTCGCCCCTCAGGCAGTATTCCTCTATCATGAGGTCCTTCATGGTTTCCCAACCCATGTCATTCGCCACCAAGAGAGTTAGTGCCTTAACATGGCCATTCCACCATGTCAGGGCTCTTCCTTCAAAGGTGCATGCGGCATATTTGACTTTGCTCGCAGCAGGGCATGAACAAATTTCGAAGACCGATTCAGTCTTCTCGAACCATTGCGAGAGGGCAATGACTCTGCCGGTTCCATAGAAGGACTTCGGCTTGCAGTTGGTGAAATCCTTATAGGAGCACTCTCTCGAGCGTACATGGGTTTCAACAGGAATCGAGTTAACAGGGGTTCCACCTCTGCTGGCATCAGTAGAGTGATATTGTGCCATGGCAGTTTCCACTGCTGCGGCTACGGCAGCATTCAGGGCTGCAGTATCGATAACTGGAGGAGGAGGTGGTGGTGGAGGTGCAGGGTTTCGCCTTGTTGACTTGCGCAGAGGCATCTTTCAGCTATTAGTTTATACAGACAAACACCATGGTAAGAATCAATTGTAAACGGGGTGAGAGTGACACATGGACTAAATAGCCATAGTCCAACATAGCTGTCAATATTACTGGTATTACTGATGTAATAAGTTCAGGGAAAATCGACCTAACAGTAGGTCTTACATCATACCATACGGAAAGTTTGACAGTTCCTAGATTCTTAATTAGAGTACTGAGAGTTAGGAATATTTTACAGACAAGTGCTACTTAGAGCACAGATATTAAAGGCTATTCCTTAACCAAAAGACAAAGATGTACTAGGCATCTTCTAACGGCGATGGGAATTCCTCGGGCGAACCCTGAGGTCTGCCACTTGACGAACCACCTCTTGAAGGTGTCGCTCATGAGCCCTCTGACGGGCTCGAAGTTCCATGACTTCAGCTCGGGAGGCAGCCAGCTGTTGCTGCAGGGTTTCATTGGTTCTCCTGGTCCGTTCCATGTCTTCTTCAAGACGGCGGATGCGGACTGTGTTGACACCAGAGTTGGCATCAATCTCCATGACCCGGTCGATGGTTGCCCGACCTTGCTCAACATTACGAGCTATTCTGCAGATAATGACGGGCAGAGCTCGATCTGCAGAGCCACATTCGCTGACGTTGTAAAAGCTTCGGTCCCCAAAGTAAGGTAAGGGTTGACCCTGTTCGTCACTCCAGCGATTCAAGTTGGTTGCCCACAAGGGAGTGGGACCCGGGAAAGCTGGTCGAGGGTTGTTGTTTGGGGCTTGACCTACTGGCGGTAGGTTGTTGACTTCAGGCTCAGAGTCAGATCCATTAGAAAAGCCTTCTGTGAGGTGATCATCCAAAGGGATTGGATGGTCATCTTTGGGCTCTTCTTCGATCCACCCGACATTGCCTTCATTTTGGAAGTACGGGTCGCCATGATGGAATCCAGCCATTTAAATCTACGCGAGAAGAGAGGTATAAGAATATAGTATATAAGTAGCTTGTAGTAGCACAAAATACTCCTATAGTATTTTAAGTTTAGGTTCTACTGATCTCCTTGTGGTATTGTTGGTAAGTTTTTAGACTTGTTAACATATCACAACCATTCTAGGGCACATGCTAATAACTCCTCTGACCAACATAGTTGATCAGGCTATGCCATTCCCAGGACTGACCATACATCCCCGAGCTCACTTGTGATATTTAACAATTGTAATACTTTTGTTCTTGTCATTGTGACACTGATTTTAGTATGAATGCAGACTAGTATACTTAATTAAATATTTTAATATTTAAAATATAGACTCTTGGTCAGAGTGTTTTAATCCCAAATGGGTTTATAGTTAGTATATCTTTTATGGGTTGATATACTCAATTCACTATACACAATGCTCTGATACCAATCTGTCACACCCCAAAACCAAGAACGGTGGAAACGTTCTGGGGCGGAGGACGTCATGTAAAGTATCACAACACATTATAACAGTAAATAAGCAAACAACATCATCCATTGCATTAAATATATAATTTTAATACAAGTGTGTTCTGTACAATTATAGACACCAAAAAGTAAATCAAAATAATAAGATGAGTCTTTTATGCGCTCCATCTTCTCAAAAGCTGGCCTCGGTACCTGTCTACTGTCGACCTGAGAATACAAGTTATTTTGAAAGAGTTTATCAACATTAAGCTGGTGAGTTCATAAGTATTCTAGTGTCGGTGTTTGTTATCAAAACGTTTGAACATGGTTTTAAGTATGAGTTTGTAAAAGGTATGTAAATGTTTGTAAGTGTTTGTAAAAGTTTGAATCTCCTAGAAAAAACCTATATTTTCTATTAAAGCAGCCTTCTACCAAGGCTTAGCTGTTCCGTAAGTTCATTTGTTGTAAAAGTGTGTAATTTCCCAAGTGTAACTATCATTAACAAATTATAGTTTGTACATTAATGTTTAAGTGAAATAATCACTAAATATATGAAAAGGGGTAAATTACTGTAGTACTGTAGTGTTGTATTATAGGAACTACTGCTGTACTAATTACCTTAGACCGGATTTATATTAAGGTATCATGTGATTAATTGTACCATACTATCGACTGGATAAACAACAACAAATGTAGGTCGTAAAAAAAAGAAATGACGTTTGGCACCCGCAGACCTGCAGGTCCGGCTGTAGCTAGCAGCAAGGTGTAGGATAGTCAATACAGTATAGATCTATACGCAAACTCACGCTCTCCCTCCAAGAGACTCTGGCGACAAATCGGGCCATGACGTTTATGGCACGCTCCGATACAGTGGATCACAATTCTGTCAATGTATATATGTATGTAATGTATTGTTACTCTTTCTAGTATAGTTGTATATGTTCTCTTTCTAGTATAGTTGTATATGTTCTCTTTCTAGTATAGTTTTATATGTTCTTCTCCTAGAATAGTTGTATATGTACTCATAGTAACGTAATGTATATGTTCTCATAGTAATAAGTATTGACTCATGAATGAACTGACTCATTGATCTAGCAATAGTCTAAGTATGATCCTGTGCTACCCCGATGGTAGCTTACTAATGATGTAACTAGTACGCATGAATATGGAAGCACTTTTATGTCTATATATGTACACATGATATATAATCAATATTGAAATGACCTTCGGACAACTACCCGATATCCCACCAGACCACATCCAAATCGAGGAAAAGGAAACAGGGCGGACGGCTTTCCTAAGCCTTTTAAACATTGCTTATATAACTATACATATACATGCATGCAATTTATTATAAGTATAACAAAGTTTAAGTAAAAGTATTTGATAAGTAAAAGAGTTTGTAAAGTATTTTGAAGTAAAACAGTTTGATAAACAATTTGAACGGAAATAACATCATTGGTTTTGTAGTTATTAATCACATGTGATTGATGTAATCACTATGATTATTCAACTTGTATTCCCCCCCCCCCCATAAAAGCATTTAAAACATTTAAAATTATTTCAAAGATTAATTAAAGGGGTATGAACTCACTTGTGGTGAGTGGATTGGATTGAAGTGTCGGATACTGTGCTAGGTGGCAAACGGAGACTTGTACACACGCACGAGCCTAGTTATCATATAATGAAGATATATATGACTAATTAGCCAAATAATAAATAATAAATTAAGTTAGGACACTCTAGAACATGAAAACACTTTGTATAAGCGTTATGAGTCCTAAGGGTTGCATCTAAGTTGTTGTGGGACTAGGCTAAAGGGGTTTAGGGTTCCAAAAGACCTTATACATGTGTTTACTCTTCATTAAACTCCACACAAGGAGTTTATGGTCGTAAACCCTTGAGTTTTCGGCCGTAAGCTCTCAAACATAATGACATTATGTGTTTTCAAGTGTTACTTGATTTTAGAAGAAGTTCTACTTGGTGGTTTAATCCTTGGAGTAGTTTAGGGCATTAAGACACTCCTTTTAGGAGTTTTCGCCCCAAAGGCCATTTCCTTTTGAGTTTACTGCCATAAACTCATATGGAAATGGGTATTTTTTTTACTTTCAAGTCTCAAACTCATGTAGGATAGGTTCTATACATTTATTTAAGGCTAATGAAGGCCTTAGGCACACATTGGTGCCCTTCTTCCATGTTTACAGCCAAGAGCCTTTTCCCTTAGAGATTATGACCGTAGTCTCTCTTTGGGAGGGGTTTATGATGTTTTAAGGTCCCTCAAATAACTAGGAGTAATTCTAGGTGATTGTTCAAAGCTTTAGGAGTGTTAAAAAGCACACTTTGGTCCTTGTTTTTGGAGTTCACGGTCCAAGAACTTCTTGGGCCGTGAACACCTAAATCTTGGTGTTCTTGAATGATTTTTAGTCTTAAATACACCTACATAAAAGCGTAAAGTTTTTACATAACACGGGGGAAGGACTAGCCATCATTTAAGCCTTGTAGAGGAGTTTACTCCCCAAGATGTTCTTGGGTGGTAAATTCCCGAATCTAGTCGTTTTGCTATTAAATCTATGTTATTAAGCACATTATAAGCATTATAAAACAACTAGAGAAGGGTACTCACAATTTGGGATGAAAACCCGAAGATCCGTGAGAGAGAAAATGGCTTTTCTCTAGTTGGAAATGTAACTAATGAAATAATTTGGTTAAGAATTATATTTATAGTCTTGGGATTTTTGGCCGAAAATATTATTATTCCAGAAATGAACTCTAATATCATGAAGTTTTGAAATACACGAGTTTCACAAACCCATGTGCATCCACTCTCCTGATATCTCCTTAAATGTAAAGCCTAAAATACTCAAACTTATTCGGAATAGTCTGAAATTCACTGCAACTGGTCTAGCTTCTATTGACTTGATAATGTTCGTACATAATGGAAATTTCGGGTTATCACAAATGGCATGTTTAAATCTCGATATGCCCTTCAAGTTTGTGACTGGGATACCGAGGATCACAAACAAGGTGTGAATAACCATACGAATCAACATCGTGCTCTCAATGTCTCTATCACGTAATCAATGTACTGGTAAACCACACACGCTCCATTGATCTATGACAAACATCGAGCCACCCTTCGCTACCAATGTCAATCCCAAATTAGTGTGTCGGTTAACCACACATGCTCCGCTAACGTTTGACAAGGGTACAAAGTGTAATTCCATGGAGTAGCATCATTTTTTCACAATTTACCCTAAAGTAACTAAGATAGGGAATTTGTAAAAACATTGCAGTTACTTTGTATCATTCATTATACTTTTAACGAGGAGAGAATTGCCCTATCCTACCCGTTCGGCTAACGACCCTCCACCAATCAAGGAAGCGGTGGGTAAGAGTAGATACCCATTAAACGACCATTTTATAGGCCATAACCTTATACCCTCTTATAGATCGGCTTCGTGAATGAGGCCTACTAACGGTAAGACTATCACTTTAAGTTATACATATATACTAATTAATCTTGTAATAATATAATAGTATAGGGTTGAATTTTAAACTTGTAAAATTCTAAGGGTTTGAAATTTAAATCATTAAAAATTAAACTTTTAATCAAAATTTTAAATTTCAAAACTTGAGGGCAAGTTTTGAACTTTTCAAAACACAAAGGATCAAATAACAAATAATATAAATTAAACAATTAATTTTTGTGATTATCTATATTTGACCTAATCTAAATTTATTCACAAGATAATTACCAAATAATTTAAACAATCAACATTTATCATATAAAGAAACTATTATTCAAATGATTTGAAATTATCTTTTGTTTTGGTAAGGATAATCATTTAAATACATTAAAATTCGGATTTTATCATAAAAAAATTATTTTGGCATTTATCCTTTAGCAAAACAGCAAGAAATCCCGAGATATCCTCTGCCTGACTCTCGGACTCGCCGAATCACTACCTGGACTTGCCGAGTTGGGCAGACTCGCCGAGTCCAGATATTGAATCGCAGAATCGGGTCGGGCAGAGGCCAGAAAATTGATTTTCAGCAAAAACTCGACAATTACATCACATACAATAGAAATCAATCAAGGCTCTGATACCGCTAATGGATTTAATGCAAAAGAACATCCTATGTGTTCATGCAAAACCCTAAAGCTTGGATCTAGGCTTCTCTATTGTACATGTAATTCATCCAAGGCTTGAAACCCTAGATATAGCATGCATAATTCGAAATTAACATAATAAGAACAGATCTAGATGATTACCTCTTTCAATTGGCTTGAAACCTTTTGATTCTTCTTGGTTCTTGAGCTTAGAGTCACAAGTGTAACTCCTCTAATGGCTTACAAACACCACACAAGCAAGAAGGAAATTATGAGAGAGTAGAGAGGATGCTGAACTCGGCCCTAGGGTTTCTCTTGGAATCAAGTGGCCAAAAATTGCAAGTAGGAGTCTCTGTTTATATTGTAGGCTGCTAGGGTTTCTGGTAAAACCCTAATGGACAACTTAATCACCTAGCAGCCCATGGAACCTTTTGGAATAGGGCCTATGGACGAAAATATGATGGATCCCCATCATAATTTCGTTCCCCCTTTAATCCATTAAGTTTCCTAGCCCAAAAACTCCACTATCACACATTTGATAGTTTAAGCCCCTTTATTCAATTAATCTCTTTTAGTCAACAAATTAATTCCTAATTAATTTATGACTAATATTAATCAAATAAATATGATTTCTCCTTTAATATATTATTCTTATAATATATTAATAAACCATAATATCCTCTCTCCCTCTCAGACATATCAATGTGTTATTGTGTTCTTGGTGGATCTAGTTGTAAGACTATCCCACAACTTCTAAGATGACCGTAGAAGTCATCACTAAGATACTATCTGCCTCTATCAGAAAACATTGTCTTGATTTGCTTGCCAAGTTGGTTTTCTACTTCACTTTGGAATTTCTTGAATATTTCAAATGTCTCAGACTTATATTTAATCAAATAAACATATCCATATCAAAAGAGATCATCAGTAAAATGTGACAAAGTGTCTTTCACCATGTCTAGTTTTGTGTCTAAATGGACCACATACATTCAAGTGGATGATGTCCAACAAAAATTTTCCTCTCTCACAGTTGCCTATGAAATGAGACTCTGTCATCTTCCCATGTAGACAATATTCACAATCTCCATTAAACTCTAGGTTAAATCTTTTGAAGATTCCATCAAATTGGAGCTTAATAATTCTCTTCTTGTTTATATTGCCAAGGAAACAATGTCGTAGACATGATTTATCCAAGGTAGACAAACGCATGTTTAAGATTAAGTTATTGTTTTTACTTACACCAATCACAGATTCATATATGCCATTGCAAGGATTTGCTTTATAATAACGAGTATTATCTTCCTAAAACAAAATACTAGCATTATTATTATCGAATCCAAATGTAAGATCATTACACCACAATGTATAAATAAAATAATGTTTCTTGTCATGTCAAGCGAATAGTAACAATCTTCTAAACTAATTGAAAAACTAAAAGGTAATGACAGCTCGTAATCTCCAATCTTGGTAACAACCACTCTGCTCTTGCTCCCCATGATCAAATCAAGCTCTCCATGCCTTAGCTTCCTACTTCATTTTAGCCCCTTCACATTAGAACAAATATGGGTTCCACATCCTATGTAAAGTATCTAATTATTAGAAGTAGATGCATAACGTAATTACATATTCAACATATGTATAGTGTCAATACCTTTAGCCTTGTTCCTCTTCAGATCTTCCAGATACTTAGGGAAACTTCATTTCCAATGGTCTTTCTCTTAGCAGTAGTAGCAAATGGATTCCTTAAGGTCATTCACTTGAGAGGATAAATCAAAGCAACTTGTGTTCCTAGGTGGAACAATGCTTTATTCATTGTGTTTTAGCATCCAATGAAGCTAAATAATAATCTTCTCCAAACCATTCATGTAGTAGTTCATAGTGAACTACTTGTATGCACTCTTTAGAGAGATAAGAATGAAATCAATAGCCAACTCTTAAGTTAATGAAAAGCCAAGATGATTAAGTCTGATAGCATACCCTTTCAATTTTAGTACATGGGCATTCACACAACCAGTCTCCGGTTGTCTGTGATGGGTTTTGAGCGTTCTAACACTCCTAAGGTGTACATGCAACCCTAGAAACCTTGGATCTATGTTTTCTCTATTATACATGCAAACTTTCATTTCTCCAAGGTTTCATCCTAACTAGCATACTATGAAGTATATGTAATACAAAAATATAATAGAATGACATACCTTTTCTTGTAGCTTGATTCCTTAAACCTTTAAGAGCCTAGCACCCCAAGTGTGATGCCTCAAATGCTTCATACAACACCACCAACAATTGGAAGAACTTGAGAGAAGTTTACCTGCACTCAAAATCAGCAAGCCCTCTTTTCTTTCACTTAAGTATGGATTTTGGTAGCTAAATGGTCCTTTATGTAGTGTGAAAAAACTAGGGTTACACCATGCAAACCCTAATGTGCATGACTTTCCACATTCCTCAAGCTCCATGGGTTTAACCGCCATGGAGTATCCATGGATCACCACATGGGTTTAGCCCAACATAAAGGATTATGGATCATAAACCCACTTTATAAGAATGAATGATTTACACAATCAATCCCCATTTATCTAATTAGTTTCTTTTGATCGCAAAATTAATTCCAAATTAATTCTTGATCAATACTAATTAAATAATATGATTTCATACTAATATATTAGAAGTTATAATATATTAACAAATCACATACATCCTCTTCTCAAAAGTACATCCTTGCAAATTGTTTCGGTGCCATGCAACCCAAATGGACCATGCTACTCTAGGGTCAAGTACATACGAATTATAGTTATGGGCTTAGAAACTAAATCCAACTGTCTCCCACTTGGATAAGTCTAATAACTATAACTGCAAGTACGACTTAAAACAACAACTAGGAATCGTAGCTCTTAAAAGCCTCTGTCGAAGTGAGATGCTCCATTTTTAGATAAGTGATCATATAATCCTCTGTTCTCAAGATATCAACTAGACAAATACATGGAACAACCTCATACTTATTGTCTGACAGTTTGTTTCTCGGTTTTTGATTTGTTTGACATAGAACTTAATCGAACAAATAAATTTAGTTCTGACCGGGCCCGATACATAAGTCAAAACAAAATCATCGAGGGGCCCAAGATATTGCTGTTAATCCTCCAAGGACTAAAAGGAATAGATAAACTTCGACTCATATGCTTGTACTAACTATTCATAAAATTGTACACAACAACACATTTTATAGCATCAAGTTACTAAAGCGGTTTCGTACTATCAATGCACAACCAACTCATAGTCAACAACTTATATCTCTTGGTTTGAAGACTTATATTGTTGGATTAGTGTCTAAGTCCATAACTATTTTGGTATGTACTTGACCCGATGGTGCATGGTCCTTTTGGGTTGCCTTCACCAAAGCAACTTGATAGGATGAATTATGGAGAGAAAGGATTAAATATGATTTATTAATATATTATGGGAATAATATATTAAAGGAGAAATCATATTGTTTAATTAATATTAGTCAATAATTAATTGGTAATTAGTTTTGTGACTAAAAGAGATTAATTAAACTTAAGGGAATGGAATTGTAATTATAAGATAATTGCAATTTGGGCCATGGATTGCTTTATAATAAGGAGTGGACGAATTCTATGGGGAAGCCCATAAGGAAATCGTCCAAGGCCTTAAGGAAAGGAATCCATGGGTTGCTTGGGGCTTAAGCATCCAAATTAGGGTTTCCTTGTTAGATAACCCTAATAGCCTCCTATATATATAGATCCCTTATGACCTAAAAACGTGGCCAAGCAACCTTCTAGGGTTTCACACGTTTTAGGGCAGCCTCCATCCTCTCTCCTCTTCATCCTTTTGCTCTTGGTGTTTGTGAACCATTTGAGGAGTGACATTTGTGACTCTAAGCTTCCTAAAGTCAATACAAGGAGGAATTAGGATTGTTATTGCTACATAATAATCAAGGTATGATCTAAACCCTTATTATATGTTATATTGATTATCATATGCTAAAACTAGGGTTTATAGTCTTGGATAACTTGCATGTACAATAGAGAAACCTAGATCCAAGCATTAGGGTTTGTATGAGCACATAGGATGTTCTTAAGACCAAAACCCATCATATATGATATTATCGTCTCACGATCACTCGAGATAAATTCCATGAAGTGATTCAAGTGAGAGCGGTTTTAATCCAATACTCAGATCTTATGAGCACTCATGAATGTTGCAACAAACTTTGCTATGTCTAATACCATTCAGACAAATCTACAAGCTAGATTAATGATAGTCTTCATTCAATACTTACTTCAAACGTATGATCGACTGTTGAGTGTTTGAATAATACAATATAATGCAATATAATATACTTATTCTGGAAGTCAAAACGTGTAAAGTGAAACAACAGTAAATGATTGACATAAGACAGTACCATACTAGTAAATAAAAGCACCTTTTAGTTAAGCATCAAATGTCAATTACATTTCAACTATTACAAGTTTTGAATGCTATCGAATCATTAAAACTAATATCTTTCTTTAGCCCAATGCACCTCGTATGCTGTAAATGCTTAACCCAACTTTCATGAGGGGATCTGATGGGTTCTCATCCGATGATACCCTCTTTTCCACAAGGAGTCCTTCTTCTATTCGATGTCTAATGAAGTAATATTTTCTGTCGATGTGTCTGGATCTGCCATGATCCCTTGGTTCCTTAGCTAAGGCAACTGCACTCTCGCTGTCACAGAAAATCTCCATAGGCTCCTTTATAGCTGGTACAACTCCAAGGTCTCCGATGAAGTTCTTTAGACATATTACTTCCTTCGCCGCCTCGATTGCTGCTATATACTCTGATTCGTACGTTGAATCAACTACTGTCTCCTGCTTGGAACTTTTCCAAGTTATTGCTCCTCCATTCAGTGTAAAGATCCAGCCCGACTGAGAGTGGAAATTATCTTGATCGGTCTGAAAGTTGGCGTCACTATACCCCACCACTCTTAAGTCATCACTCCCACCGAGGGTAAGTGTTGGGTTTTGAGCATTCTAACACTCCTAAGTGTACATGCAACCCTAAATACCTTGGATCTATGTTTTCTCTATTATACATGCAAATAAGAACATCCAAGGTATTATCCTAATCTAGCATACAAAAACTATGAATGTAACAAGATAGAATACATACCTCTTGATGTAGCTTGATGTCTTCAAGCTTTAAGAGCTTAGCCCCAATAGTGTGGAAGCCTCAAGTGGAATCACAAATCACCAAGACACCTTGGAATACTTTAGAGAATATGATTACTTGGTTCTCTCTAGTGAAATTGGCTAGCCCTTTTTTAGTGTATCCACACTAGTGGCCATTTCACCAACCAAGGACATCTTTATATAGTATGGAGACTAGGGTTAAACCCATGACCTTTCATTTCATATGATCCATGGGTTAAACACTCCATGGACTATCCATGAAAGCTTAGCCCAACCTAAATGAACTTGGCCCATTCCATATATACAAGAGTCCATATTTAATTAGCTCATTTTGATCACTTAATTAATTCTAAATTAATTCTTGATCAATACTAGTTAAATAATATGATTCCATATTAATATATTAGATCTTATAATATATTAATATTAATCATAAACATACTATTCTCAAAAGATTATCCATATAAATTGTGTCGGTGAAGTGCAACCCAAATGGACCATGCCGGGTCGGGTCAAGTACATACCAAATATAGTTATGGACTTAGACATTAATCCAACAGTAAGGACCCAGTCCCTAGTCCTCCGCAGGTACTTGAGAATGTTCTTTACCGCAGTCCAGTGAGTCTTGCCAGGATTCCCTTGATATCTGCTGACCATGCTCGAAGAAAAGGCCACATCAAGGTGAGTACAAGTCATAGCATATATGATCGAGCCAACAACAGAAGCATATGGAATTCAAATCATCTCAGCTATCTCAGCCTCTGTACTCGGACTCTGAGTTTTACTCAGTATGACATTTTGATGGATTAGTAAGTCACCTTTCTTGGAATCCTGCATGTTGAATCTTCTCAACACCTTATCCAAGTAGGTGCTTTGACTAAGTAAAATTAGGCCTTTACTCCTGTCTCTCAATATCCTTATCCCAAGAATATAGGTAGCTTCCCCAAGGTCCTTCATAGTGAAACACTTCCCAAGCCAGGCCTTAACCTCCTGCAAGGTCGTGATGTCGTTTCCTATGAGAAGTATGTCATCCACATACAATACCAGATTCCTTGACTTTCTCATCAAAACAAAGATTCCATCTACGAGATGCTTGTTTCAATCCATAGATGAATTTCTCAAGCTTACACACTCTATTAGGGTATTTTTCATTAACAAAACCCTCTGGATGACTCATGTAAACATCCCCAACCAACTTTCCATTAAGGAAAGCGGTTTTGACATCCATTTGCCATATTTCATAATCATCAAATGCAGCAATGGCTAGCATAACCCTAATAGACTTAATCTTCGCTACTAGCGAGAAGGTCTCATCATAATCAACTCCCGGAGTTTGAGTACAACCCTTCACAACCAGCCGTGCGTTATAAGTGTGTACATTCCCATCCATGTCGGTCTTCTTCTTGAATATCCATTTGCACCTGACTGTCTTACGACCCATTACATTGTCAACCAAGTTACAAACTTGATTGCCATATGTGGAATGAATCTCGTTGTCCATCGCCTCTTTCCATTTAGCAGACTCGGGGCCTGTCATGGCTTCCTTGTAGTTATTTGGTTCATCCAAATTTATTAGTATGCTGTCACTGATAAATGAATCACCGTCAGATGTTATATGAAACCCATATAACAAAGGTGGAACACTAACTCTACTAGAACACCTCAGAGGTACGGAATCGTCAATCGGCTCAACAGGAGTTTCCTCCTCAGGTTGATCGCTAGTGTTTGAGGTTCCTTCACCGCTTGAATCTTGAAGTTCTTCAAGGTCAATTTTCCCCCCACTGTCTCCTTGGCTTATGAGCTCTCTCTCACAAAAGACTCCTCTCCTCGTAATGAAGACAACATTATCACTCGGTCTGTAGAAGAGATAACCAAAGGATTTTTGTGGGTAGCCGATGAAAATACACCGCTCACTACGAGGTTCGAGCTTGTCGTGAGTATCGCGTCTCAAGAAAGCCTCGCAACCCCAAACCTTGATGTGGTCTAATGTGGGAGGTTTCCCAATCCACATCTCATGAGGTGTTTTGGTAATCTTCTTAGTTAGGACTAGATTAAGGATATCAGCCGCAGTGTCTATGGCATACCCCCAGAAAGAGATTGGTAACGAAGCTCAACTCATCATGGAACGAACCATGTCCAACAAGGTTTGGTTGCGCCTCTCATCCACACCATTAAGATATGGTGTCCTTTGTGGCATCAAATGTGAAACAATTCCTCATTCCTTAAGATAGTCTAGGAACTCGATACTAAGATACTCACCACCTCGATTGGATCGGAGCATGTTTATCTTCCTGCCCAACTGATTCTCCACTTCTTGCTTAAATTCTTTGAATCTTTCAAAGGTTTCTAACTTATGCTTGATTAAGTAGACATAGCCATATCTACTGTAATCATCAGTAAAAGTCACATAGAAGTAGTTAGCATCCCTTGTGGCGGTTTTGAAGGGCCACACGCATTGGTGTGTATGAGATCCAACAAACCTTCCCCCCTTTCACAAGTACCAATGAAGGGTGACTTGGTCATCTTTCCAAGTAAGCAAGATTCGCAAGTGTCATCCAACCTTAATGTAACGACCCAATTTTCACGTCCAAAAATTTCATTTTTGATGAAGTGATTTGCAAAACATTTGTAACAAAATATCATGCGATCATATCATTTAATAAAAACATGTCTCGTATCTAAAAACCGAATCGTAAAAACATAATAATGTCAGAGTACAAATCCCAGAATAACTCATAGTGCGGAAAACAAAGAGTGTGTGTATGATGTGCCGCTAGCGCGCCAGCTCCTTCCCCTTTACTAAAGATGTACTTGAAACCAAAACTATAAATTGTAAGCACGAAGCTTAGTGAGTTCCCCCATCATACCACATACCATACAATCACATATCATACATACTGCCGGGCAATTATGGGGTGCCCGCCCTACACGGTACGACCATTCTGGGGTGCCAACCTACCCGTACGACCATTCTGGGGTGCCGACCTACCCATGTCGAGCCATTCTAGGGTGCTAACCTACCTGTCGGTCCTAACAACCGACTCTCGGGGACTAATCCACCCCTACTGCTGCTATCACATATATCATAACATAAACATACTATCAGACATATCTGGGGTGTCCGAACTACCCTTCGGTCCTAACAACCGAACTTGGGGACTATTCCCCTCCTACTACCACTATCACATATAACATATCATACCAGTATATAAACATATCATCACATACTGTCAGACATATCTGGGGTGTCTGACCTACCCTTTGGTCCTAACAACAGAACTCTACTACTATCACATATAACATTTCATGCCAGCATATAACATATCAGGTAGTAGCAAACGTAGATGATATCACAAAGACAATCATCTAACATACAACTCCTACTAGTGGGCCGACATTGTGGCCGTAGACCCACCACTACTGGAAGGTAACTCACCTCATAGTAGCTACCGATCTACGCGGGAATCCTCTGATTGCTGCCGCTGCTGCTCCGGAAATCCTCCGGCTATAATTCCCACAAAACACTTAGTCATACACTGCCAACTGTTCTTAGGGTAAAATGACCATTTTACCCCTAACCAAATCAATGTCAAAGTCAACTTCTAGTTGACCTGACTCGCCGAGTTGGCTTGCTAACTCGCTGAGTCCCTATCCTTCAATTTGCCCTTATACCCGTCTCTACTCGTCGAGTTAGGCGATGAATCGATGAGTTTTCCTTCTTAATGAACTTCGACTGAATCCTCATCTGACTCGCCGAGTTGTATGAACAACTCGCCGAGTTCATCTTCAACTGATACACAGGTCCTGTCTGTGACAACCCGAAATTTCTAACTTATACATTCTTCATTTTTATCAAAGTTAGCCTCATTTTGCTGTTTTATAATGAATTTTTGGGTCTATAGGAGTGCTTGAGACTTAGTATAATCAAGATATGAGTCGTAGAATGGGTTAGTATGTGTGTAGCATCACAAAATTGGGCTAAACACACCAAGCAAGGTGTGTGCGGCCGCACACCCATCCCCAGCCGCACACTCTCCCATATATATACTACACTTGTCATTTTTGAACACCTTTTCACTTCTTCAAAGCTAGAACACGTTTTCTCTCAAGTACCATCCAAAGCTTCACGCCAAACTTCAATCAAGTGGTGATTCATCATTTGTTTAGTTAATATGTGACCTTAACTAGCCTTTCCCCTTGCCTTGATCCATGAAAACATCCTTTTTTAGTCAAGAACACCAAGAACACACACTAGTTTTGGACCTTAATCACCCTTTCAAGCCTCTATAACGTGTATACACTTGTCATAACTTGTTATATGCTAAAAACACTTGATGCTATGCTAGAAAAACCATGATTTTATCATGTTCATAAAGGGTGTGCGGCCGCACACATCATGCTGGCCGCACACACCCATTTTAGGTCCAAAAATGGTAATAAACTTCATGTAAGGCTAAATCATGAAGTAAGAAACCTTACTAGATGAGTCCTAAAGCATTAAAATACGTTTTGGCACATTCCATAGGGAGTGTGCGGTCGCACAAACCCCCTGGCCGCACACACACAAATAGTGTGTATTTTGACCATACACTCCCTTGTATAGCCATATACCCCTTATATACTATCTTATATGGTTGTACCACTTCAAAATAAGTGTTTATTATCCCCTAAGGTGGTTTCAATTCAATAATTAGTTGTTATAAGCACTAATTATATTCATATATGTATCATTATATGTTAAATAGGATCCGCATGTGTGCTCAAGTCTTCACATGACACTTAGCATTCTATACAATCCGTTGATCCAAACCACTCACTATAGGTGAGTTCTACCCATTTAATTAACCTTTTAAATGTTTTTAAATGATTTTATGTGGGGGGATACAAGTTGAACAATTATAGTTACTATATCAATCAGATGTGATTAATAACTTCCAAACAAGTGGTTTTTTTTTTACATTTCAAGCTGTGTTATCAAACTGTCTTACAAACTCTTTTACATGTCAAATATTGTTTCTTAAACTCTTTTAAACTTATATTCTATTAAAAGTGTATCTATATAGATATAGTTATATAAGTAGGATTGAAAGGACTTAGGACTGATAGCTCACCTTACTTCATGTTCCTTGTTTGGTTATGGAATTAGGGTATCAGGGTTATCTGTTCGAGGGTCGTTTGAATCCTAGTTATATTTTATGTATATGTATATAAATATAAAAGGTTACTTCATTCAGTACAATACCTTTGGGTAGCAAGGGTATACAAACAAGCTCATATACACAAACAACATTACTAGTAAACTATAATAGGTATAGTTTAGAGATATGGAAATACTATTACTAGAACAATGAAACATACAAAAAGCCAGTTCATACATGAGTCAATAACAAACAATAGATACTATTATGAGAAACTAATAGGAGATACTATAACGAGAAACACACGATAGAGGCTATGATAAGAAACTAACATAAATGCTAGACAGAGAAAGAAAACACAATACAGCTAGCACATACATTAAATATACATTAATACAGTTATGTGAGCCATGAAACGGGGCATGGCACTACCTTCCATGACCGTTTTTGTATCCAAAATCTCCTTAATTGGGGAGCGTATGAGTTTGCATATAGATCTATACTGGATTGACTATCCTACACCTTCCTGCTCGCTATAGTGGGACTTGCAAGTCTACGGGGTGCCAAATGTCATTTCTTACGGCGTCTTACATCGTCGTTTTACTATTGAGTCGGTAGCAGGGTACAGGCCGATCACATGGTACTTTAAATAACAATTGGTTTAAGGTAGTTAGTACATCAGTAGTTACTTAATACAACACTACAGTACTATATTATTTTCCCATTACATTCACATTCACACAATGCACATTAATGTAAAAACTATATTTTTGGTTAATGATAGTTGGATTTGGGAAAATACCCACTCTTACAAGAGACACACACACACATAGATACTCGATGCCTTGGTAGAAGGCTACTTTTAGTAGGAAACATAGGGTTTTCTAGGAGGGTTCAAACAAATACAAACATTACAAAACTTATACATTACATCTTACAAACATCTTACAAATGCTTTCATATAATCACAGCCACTAATATACTTATGATCTCACCAGCTTTAAAGCTGATAAACTCTTTCAAAATAACTTGTATTCTCAGGTCACCAGTAGACAGGTACCAGTGCCAGGTTTTTGAGAAGACGGAGCTCGTTCAAGACTCCTCTTTTATTTTGATGTATTTTTTTGGTGTCTATATAACTTGACAGAACACACTTATATGAAATTATATTATTAATGCAATTGATGATGTTGTTGCTTATTTACTACTTTGCATTGTTGTGATACTGTACATGACGTCCTCCGCCCCAGAATGTTTCCGCCGTTCATGGTTTTGGGTCTGCTCATGCACTCGCTGAGTCCCATGAACTCCCAGAACAATGGCTTAGTCCAAAACGATGGCTTAGTCCAGAACGTTAGGTCACTCCCCGGGACCGCCTAAAACCTTTCCACACTCAACTGGGTCCTTATGACTCTCAACTGATATGGGACAGAAACTTTGGACTCGCCGAGTCCAAGAGTGGACTCGTCGAGTCGGTCACATCCTCTCACTAAATCTTCGATTTCTGATGTACAACCCTTGATCAAAAGATAGATCTATGCTTCTACAATCGATGTAGCACGTAAAGTTACAACCTTTACGTGCTTGCATGGGACTTTGAGCTCAAAAGGTCCTAAAACAACCTCTTACAACGCATGGGGCCTTCTGAGTGCAAGAGCCACTCTCTTTCTGCCTTGTAATCCCTCTAAGGGCCTAGATCTGAAACATCAACCCCTAACCATGCTTGCAATCATGGTTGGTGACCAAAATGGCTTAGAAAAGCCCTAAAACTCCACAAAATGGGATCTATCAAAAGAACAAACAAGGTATAGACTTTATACCTTCTGTAGACTGCAAATGATGCTCAAAATCGGATCCTTCTAACATCCTCTTGATCCTTCAAGCTTTTCCTTCCTTCCTTGGGTCACAAAAGCACCAAAATCACTCCAAATGCCTTAGATTGCTTCAATAATGGCTAGGGTTTGCTATGGGGGTCTTCTGGGAGCAAATGGGACGAAGGAGGCCGAGTTAAGGTGTTTAAATAGGGTTCAAACCCTCGGGTTAGGGTTTTGTCCAGACATGGCCTACTCATCGAGTCCGGGACCTGACTCGTCGAGTCCACTGCTTAAACCCCGCATATCACCCCACTTCTACTCGGTGAGTTGGTCCTTCAACACGCCGAGTTCAAGGCCAAAATGCAAAACATTTTAAAGAATTAATAAAAGAATAGATATCAAGAACCAGGTTCTACACTTAATTCGAATGACTCCAAAACTCTAACCTTTTGGAGTTGGCATGTGTGCTTCTTGCTGACATGTCAAGACTCCTCTTTTATTTTGATGTATATTTTTGGTGTCTATATAACTTGACAGAACACACTTGTATGAAATTATATTATTAATGCAATGGATGATGTTGTTGCTTATTTACTACTTTGCATTGTTGTGATACTGTACATGACGTCCTCCGCCCCAGAACTTTTCCGTCGTTCATGGTTTTGGGGTGTGACAGATTGGTATTAGAGCTTTGTTTATAGTGAGTCGAGTGTATCAACCCATAAAAGATATACGAACTATATAAACAAGCGGGATTAAAATACTCTGATAAAGAGTTTATACTTTTAAATAATAAAATATTTAACCAAGTATACATACCTGCATTCATACTAAAATCAACGTCGCAAGGACGGAACAAAAGTATTACGATTGTTGGGCAGCACAAGTAGACTTAGAGACATATGGTCATCCCTGGGAAGATGTAGCCTTATAACCTACATTATCCGAGAGGTGATTAGCATGTGCCTAAGTGTGGTTGTGAGGTTGAAACAAGTCTAAAAACTTACCAACACTACTACAATGAGAACAGTAGAACAAAACATTAAACTTAAAATACTATAGGAGTATTTTGTGTTACTATAATTTCTTATCTGAGAACTAAGGGTCTTTATTAGTATGTCAATAGTTTTTTAGTGGATACGCTAAGGTTATATGTAACTAGGATGTCATAGACTTAGAATCTGCGATCTTTGCTTTACTTCCTGTTCCTTGTTTGGTTGTGGACTTAGAGTTAGGATCACTTATTCGAAGGTCTATCATGTCCCGAAATACATATAACTGGTATGCTCTAGACAAATATTGGAGTAACTGATAACGATCATCTTATAATTATCTAATTAGACCGTCTACTTAGTTATATCTTATACCTCTTTTCTCGCGTACATTTAATGGCTAGATTCCATCTTCCCGGAGACCCATACTACCCCAACCACGACAATGCAGGATGGCTTGGAGAAGAGCCAGAAGATGATCACCCAATCCCATTGGATGATCACGAAGCTGAAGGCTTTTCTGATGGTTCTAACTCAGAGCCAGAAGTCAACAACCAACCCCCAGTTTCTCAAGACCCAAACCCAAACCATCGTCCAGCATTTCAAGGACCCACACCCCTGTGCGCCACAAACTTGAATAGATGGAGTCGGGAACAAGGTCAAACCATTCCCTACAACGGAGACAGAAGCTTCTACAACCTCACTGAGGGAGGTTCCGCTGACAGAGTCCTACCCATCATAGTTCGTAGGATTGCTCGGAACACAGAGCAGGGTCGAGCAGCTATCGGCCGAGTCATGGAGATTGACGCCAACTTTGGCGTTAACACAATCCGCATTCGCTAGCTAGAGTCTGCTCATGAAAGGACTCTAGTCCACAATGCAGCTCTTCAGAGGGAACTCACAGAAACCCAAGATGAAGTCAGGGAACTTCGAGCTCAACAAACAAGATCTGATAGGCGCGTGAGGGATATAGAACGTCTTCTGTCAGAGTCAAGAACTCACTCTGGTAGTTCTCGTCGCTGATAGATTCTAATCAACTTCTCTTTTAGATATAACTTACTTTGTGTAAAAACTCTAGACTAATTTCCTATCCATGTAAATCTTAGACTATTAAAGTCTTGATTAGGTCGTATTTCTGTCAAAATTTTCCCATCTTCGTTGATGTAAGACCTACTTCTAGGTCATTTTTCTCGAACTCGTTACATCTGTAATTCCAGTATTGTTGACAGATATCTAAATCTCATGGAATTTATATCCAAATGCTTTCATTTGCAATTAATTGTGTTATTCATTAGTACTGTTGGGCTATGGCGAGTTAGTCCATGAGTCATTCTCGTCAATTCTTCTATTAAATTCTTATCAATGTCTTCATCTTCGTAAACTTATTGTTCAAAGATGCCTCCCCGTAAATCAACAAGATGCAATCCTCCCGCACCAAAACCACCTACTCCTCAGTTCGACACGACAGCTCTAAATGCTGCTGTAGCTGCAGCTGTGGCTACAGCCATGGCTCAATATCATTCATCTGGTTCCACTGGAGAAGGAACCCTTGTCTTATATACTCATGGTGAAATCCCTGTGCACTTGAAAGAGTGCTCCTACAAGGACTTCACCAACTCCAAGCCATTGTCCTTCAAGGGGACTGGCGGAGTCATTGTCCTCTCGCAATGGTTCGCGAAAACCGAATCGGTTTTCGAAATCGGCTCCTGTCTAGAGGAGAGAGCAAGGTCAAGTTTTCTGCTTGCACCTTTGAAACAAAAGCCCTAACATGGTGGAATAGCCACGTTAAGTCACTATCTCTCATAGTGGCTAATGCTATAGGATGGGAAACTTTGAAAGACCTCATGATTGAGGAGTACTGCCCAAGCGGCGAGATCCAGAAACTGGAGGAAGAACTGTGGAGCCTAACCATGAAGGGCTCCAACATAGTCGCCTACACCACCAGATTCTGTGAACTGGTGGCCCTCTGTCCCAACATGGTTCATACTGAAAGAAAGAAAATCGAGAGATATATATGGGGGCTGATTCCACCATACCAGGGAAATGTTTTGGCAACACACCCCACTACATTTGATAGTTCCAAACGATTGGCACAACGGCTCATAGACCATGGAGTTCGTACCCCAGCTGCAACAACAGCCCTGGCCATCTCAGAATCTTCCAAAACCGCTGACCCCAAGTGGAAGTTCTGGGAGGATAAAACGAAGACGAAGGCTGCTAAAAAGCAACAGGTCGTGGCAATTCATGCTGCGATAGCACCTGCCGCTGCTGCTCTGGTAAAGCAGTACGCTGGAAGTTTGCCCAAGTGCAACAAATGCAACTTCCACCACGTCGGTACCTGTCGGGAAATGCAGTGTTTGAACTGCAACAGGAAGGGGCACACTGCCCGTTTCTGTAAAGCTCCGGCGAAGCCAATCAACCAATTCCCCAGTGCTAGAGTGGGCCAAACTTGCTACGGATGTGGCGAGGTAGGCCACTTCAAAAGGAACTGCCCAAAGGCAAGGTTTGCCGGTGGAGTGGCAAGAGTTCTGGCATAGCCATGAGGAGGCGGTTGTCGACCCCACAGTAGTCACTGGTACGTTCCTCCTCGATAACTCTTATGCATGCATTCTATTTGATAGTGGAGCGAAGACGAGTTTCGTGAACCAAAAATTTGCTCATTTACTTAAGCAAAAATCACGAGCACTTAAAGAACTGTTCATAGTAGAAATGGCTAATGGCAAGACAGAGAGCACTAGCATTATATTCATAGGGTGTACCCTAACTTTAGATAGCCTTTCATTTTCGATCGATCTCATGCCGGTCTCAATTAAAAGTTTCGACGTCATTATCGGCATGGATTGTATGAGTTTACATCGTGCCGATATCATGTGTTACAAAAAGGTTGTTCGCCTTAATCTGTCGTATGGCAAAACCCTAGTAGTTTATGGCGACAAACCCGATCATCTCGAGCATTCAAGCTCATAAATTCTTGCGAAAGGAATGTTGAGCATTCCTTGCTCATGTGGTCGATGTGAACCAAGAAACAAAGGATATTCAGAACATTCCAGTAATACGCGACTTTCCCGATGTCTTTCCAGAAGAACTTCCAGGATTACCTCCACAACGTCAAGTCGAGTTCCGAATCGACTTAGTTCTAGGGGCTACCCCCATAGCCAAATCGCCCTATCGTCTAGCACCTACAGAGATGCAAGAACTGTCCCGTCAACTTAACGAACTGCTCAGCAAGGGCTTTATAAGACCAAGCTTCTCACCATGGGGAGCTCCAGTCTTGTTCGTCAAGAACAAAGATGGATTGTTTCGTATGTGCATCGACTACAGGGAGCTCAACAAACGGACCGTCAAAAATCATTATCTATTGCCTTGTATCGACGATTTATTTGACCAACTTCAGGCGGCGAACTTCTTTTCAAAAATCGACTTAAGATCCGGATATCACCAACTAAGAGTGCTAGGGGAGGGATGTACCAAAGGCAGCCTTCCGAACTCGTTATGGGCACTACGAATTCGTAGTGATGCCGTTCGGATTAACAAATGCGCCCGCTGTATTCATGGACTTAATGAATAGGGTGTGTCGTCCTTACTTGGATCAATTCGTCATCGTCTTCATCGATGACATACTTATCTACTCTCGTAGTAAGGAGGAGCATAGTCAACAACTGCGACAAGTCCTAGAAACATTACGTTCGGAGAAGCTCTTTGCAAAGTTCTCGAAATGCGAATTTTGGATCCGAAGAGTTGAATTCGTAGGGCACGTGGTTAGCAAAGAGGGAATACACGTGGACCCTTCCAAAATCAAAGCCATTGAGAACTGGTCAGCACCGAAGATGCCTACAGAAATTCGTCAATTTCTAGGCCTCGTTGGCTACTATCGCAGGTTCATTCAGAACTTCTCCAGCATTGCGAAACCTCTTACAACACTGACCCAGAAGGGTGTGGCCTTTGACTGGGAAGAGAAGCAGGTAAGGGCGTTCCAAACACTCAAACGAGCCTTGTGCACCACACCAATACTATCCTTCCCCAAAGGGATAGAAGACTTCGTTGTCTATTGTGATGCGTCAAATCAAGGGCTCGAATGTGTTCTGATGCAACGAGGTAAGGTCATCACCTATGCCTTGAGACAGCTGAAGACACACGAAGTCAACTACACCACCCACGATCTTGAACTAGGAGCAGTTGTGTTTGCTCTAAAGATATGGAGACACTACCTGTATGGTATAAAAACACGATCTTTACAAACCACAAAAGCCTACAACACATATTCGAACAGAAGGAGCTCAACATGAGACAACGACGGTGGGTCGAGCTACTCATTGATTACGAAAGAGAAATTCGTTATCATCTGAGTAAAGCCAATGTAGTAGCTGATGCCCTAAATCGGAAAGAATATTTTGGTCATCGAGTCAAATCATTGACTATGACTATCCATTCACACTTGTCCACACAAATTAAGGCGGCTCAGCTTGACGCTTTGAAACCTGAAAATGTGGTGGGTGAATCCCTGAGAGGGATGGATAAGAAGTTGGAGGTTAAGGGTGGCGGAGTTTATTATTTCATGGATCAGATCTAGACCCCAAAACTCGGTGGTTTCAGAGACTTGGTCATGAACGAGGCACACAACACTCGTTATTCCGTACACCCGGGTTCAGATAAGATGTATCTGGATCTTAAAAAGTTATACTGGTGGCCTAACATGAAAGCAGAGATTGCTACTTTCGTGAGTAAATGCCTCACTTGTGCCAAGGTCAAGGTCGAATACCAGAAACCCTCCGGTCTTCTACAATAGCTGGAGATACCAGAATGCAAGTGGGAGCAGATCACTATGGATTTCATAACCAAGTTGCCCAAGACAACGGGTGGACTTGATACCATATGGGTCATCGTCGACAGATTGACCAAGTCTGCACACTTCCTGCCTATCAAGGAAACAGACAAGATGGAGAAACTTACAAGAAATTACATTAGGGAGATTTTACGACTACACGGTGTTCCCTTATCCATTATCTTGGACAGAGATAGTAGATTCACTTCGACGTTCTGGCAGTCGCTACAAAGTTCCCTAGGAACTAGGCTAGACATGAGTACAGCCTACCATCCACAGATAGACGGACAAAGTGAGAGGACTAACCAAACCTTGGAAGATATGTTACGAGCCTGTGTGATCGACTTTGGGAAAGCATGGGATACTCATTTACCCCTTGTCGAATTTTCCTACAACAACAGTTATCACACGAGCATAAAGGCTGCTCCATTCGAGGCCCCCTATGGCCGAAAGCGCAGATCCCCTCTGTGTTGGGCTGAGGTGGGTGATACCCAGTTAGCTAAAGGATGAATTCCTGAAAGCACTCTCATGGGTCCAGAGATCATACGGGAAACGAAAGAGAAGATCGTTCAGATTCGAGAACGATTGAAAGACTGTAGAGAACGATAGAAAAGCTACGCTGATAAACGAAGGAAACCATTGGAATTCTAGGTGGACGATCGTGTCCTATTGAATGTCTCACCCTGGAAGGGCTTGATACGCTTTGGAAAGCATGGAAAGCTAAATCCAAGATACATAGGGCCTTTCGAGATTCTTTCCAGAATCGGCCCTGTAGCTTACAAACTTAACTTACCACGCGAGCTCAGTAACGTCCATTCTACTTTCCACGTCTCGAACTTGAAAAAGTGTCTGTCCAACGAGACTCTTGTAATCCCACTCGACGAGATCGAGACCAACGAGAGCCTCAACTTTGTGGAAGAACCTGTAGAGATCATCGACCGAGAGGTCAAGCAAACGAAACAAAGTCGTATCCCGATAGTGAAGGTCCGCTGGAACACCAAGCGAGGACCTGAATTCACTTGGGAGCGAGAGGATTAGATGAAAGTAAAATACCATCGTCTTTTTACTTAGTTATTTGTAACTACTTAATTGCTTAAACTCTAATTTTGGGACGAAATTCTCTCTAACGGGGGATGATGTGACAACCCGAAATTTCTAACTTATACATTCTTCATTTTTATCAAAGTTAGTCTCGTTTTGCTGTTTTATAATGAAGTTTTGGGTCTATAGGATTGCTTGAGACTTAGTATAATAAAGATATGAGTCATAGAATGGGTTACTATGTGTGTAGCATCACAAAATCGGGCCAAACACACCAAGCAAGGTGTATGCGGCCGCACACTCTTCCATATATATACTACACTTGTCATTTTTGAACACTTTTTCACTTCTTCAAAGCTAGAACACGTTTTCTCTCAAGTACCATCCAAAGTTTCATGCCAAACTTCAATCAAGTGAGTGATTCATCCTTTGTTTAGTTAATATGTGACCTTAACTAGCATTTCCCCTTGCCTTGATCCATGAAAACATCCTTTTTTAGTCAAGAACACTAAGAACACACACTAGTTTTGGACCTTAATCACCCTTTCAAGCCTCTATAACGTGGATACACTTATCATAACTTGTTATATGCTAATAACATTTGATGCTATGCTAGAAAAACCTGATTTTATCATGTTCATAAAGGGTGTGCGGCTGCACACATCATGCTGGCCGCACACACCCTTTTTTAGGTCCAAAAATGGTAATAAACTTCACGTAAGGCTAAAGCATGAAGTAAGAAACCTTCTTATATGAGTCCTGAAGCCTTAAAATACGTTTTCGCACATTCCATAGGGAGTGTGCGGCCGCACACACCCCCTGGCCGCACACACACAAATAGTGTGTATTTTGACCATACACTCCCTTGTATAGCCATATACCCCATATATACAATCTTATATGGTTGTACCACTTCAAAATAAGTGTTTACTATCCCCTAAGGTGGTTTCAATTCAATAATTAGTTGTTATAAGCGCTAATTATATTCATATATGTATCATTATATGTTAAATAGGATCCGCGTGTGTACTCAAGTCTTCACTTGACACTTAGCATTTTATACAATCCGTTCATCCAAACCACTCACTACAGGTGAGTTCATACCCCTTTAAATAACCTTTTAAATGTTTATAAATAATTTTATGGGGGGGATACTGTTGGATTAATGTCTAAGTCCATAACTATAATTGGTAAGACTTGACCCGACCTGACTTGGTCCATTTGGGTTGCATGGCATCATGCACTTGGATAGACTATAATGAGAGAAATAAGAGACTTATGGTTATTAATATATTATAAGTTCTAGTATATTAATAATAAGAATAATAAGATTATTTAATTAGTATTGATCAAGAATTAATCTAGGATTAATTAAGTGATCAAAAGAAGACTAATTAAATATATGGGTTGATTGTGTAAATCATCCATACTTGTATAGTGGGCTAATGCTCTATGGATAATCAATTTGGGCTAAAACCCATAGGATGGTCCATGGATGCTCCATGGTGTATTTGAACCAATGGACCCAAGGAAATGGAAAGTCATGACAATTAGGGTTTACCCTAATTGTAACACTATATAAAGATCTTATTTTTGACAAAATCGGCAACTAGAGAAAGTAAGAAAGGGCTAGCTGATTTTTATGAAGTGTGAAGTTCTCTCAAGTCATTCCATTTGTATTTGGTGTTGTGTGAACCATTTGAGGTGTCACACTTTGGGCACTAGGCACTCAAGCTTCATGAAGACATTCTACATCAAAGAGGTATGTATTCTATCTTGTTACACTCATTGTTTTGTATGCTAGATTAGGATAATACCTTGGAAGTTCTTATTTGCATGTATAATAGAGAAAACATAGATCCAAGGTATTTGGGGTTGCATGTACACTTAGGAGTGTTAGAATGCTCAAAAACCCAACAGTGGTATCAGAGCCTAGGCTTGTTTTCTTTTTATACTTGCAAAAGAAGCTGAAAAAATCGAGTTTTGATGTTGTCTGCCCAGCAGACTCGCCGAGTCCGTGAATGGACTCGCCGAGTCCAAGGCAAAAAGCATCCAACTCGCCGAGTTGGTTCGTGCACTCGACGAGTTGGACCTCCAGACAGCATAAATTCGACCTTTTTGGCTGGAATTGGACTAGGAACATTACCCTAAGATGTTTTTGGACTTATAAACTTATTTTTGATATGGTAATGTTCATGCTAATCCAATTTCAAAGATAATTGTCAATATATTCATGTTTTGTATTAGTTTAAGGTTTAGACTAATTACATGAAAAAGTTTGATTTGAATTATCTTGTTCTTATGAGTTGCTTAGATTAATAGAAAAGTCGAGTGAAATAGTTGTTTTCAATCCAAATTAATCTAAGAGTTGATTCTAAAATGTGTTTTTGTAACTTGTCCTCAAGTTATATGAAAAGTCACATTTAAGTTTCATAAAACTCATAAAAGTTGGCAAAGGTTACAAAATGAAGAGTCTAGTTCTAATTAAATGGTGTTATGACTCCATAATTTGTCCTCAAGTTATGGAGGACCAAGAGTCTCTTCATTAAATAATAATAAAAAAAAGAGTGTAACCTTAATTAATTCCATAAGTTATAAAATAAAGAAAAGTTAATTCTTTTATTAGTTTAAAGTCTTCCATAACTTGTCCTCAAGTTATGAAACTTGAAGAGTTTTTGGATTAAAACTACTTTAAACACATAAGTTATGGAATTAATTAGCCCTTAGAAGTTTAAAAGTTAAAATTCAACCCTTATACTTTATAATATTAGAAGTTAATAATATATATATATATATATATATATATATATATATATATATATATATATATATATATATATATATATAAGAGTAAAGTCAGTCTTACCGCTAGTACGCCTCATTCACGAAGCCGGTCTATAAGGTGGGTATAAGGTTGTTGGCTATAAAATGGCAACTTAATGGGTGTCCACTCTCACCCACCGCTTGCTTGGCTGGTGGAGGGTCGTTAGCCGAACGGGTTTGACAGGACTATAATTCTCCCTTCATTAAAAGAATTAATGATAAATACTAAGTAACTAAACTCTTAATAATACCCAATCTTAGTTACTTAGGAAAATGTGAATAAGGTGCTAATCCATGAAATTACACTTTGCACTTTGTTTAAGTCGGTTAGCGGAGTGTGTGTGGTTAACCAACACACTAACTCGTATTTAACAAGGTAGGCAAAGGGTAACTTAATGTTTATCATAGTATCGATGGAGCGTGTGTGGTTAACTGGCACATCGATTGAGGGGTAAACACTTAAGGGTACCAAATAATTTGCATGGTTACTTCACACCTTGTTTTGTGATCCTCGGCATCCCAGTCACAAAACCTGAAGGGCGCACTCGAGATTGAAACATGCCATTGAACAGTTCGATGAATCTCAAAGATATGGGAATTTCAAAACCAATTAAAACCTAATAATACATTTCGTTTAACTTGGTTGAAATTGGTGAATCGTCATTCACCTACCTTCAAATATTTTATGGCTTGGATTACGGCATACCTATTCTAAGTTATAAAATAGTTTGTTGGGTACTAGCCTTAATATTTCATATTGGGTGTCATATTAAGGACTTAAGATCAACTATCTTGAATATCTCCCAAAAGATGTCTGGTTTAGACATCTATGATCTTTCCAAATATCTTGAAACAAGCTTTCCTAAATAAAGATGATGTCCCTTGGAAATCATACTTCATTCCCCTCCTCCAATTATTCTCCCCAACCCACAAGTTCTTGAAAAGTTTAAGGTCACTCAAGCCCTATTGGCAAGGCAAGGTCTAGGTGTGGTCACATCTTGGAGATGTAGTCACATATTGACAAGCCGGGAGAGTTGGGTGTCAAAGTCTTGAGAAAGTTAGTGGTTCAACTACTTTCTAAGTCACATAGTGAGTTCTTTTGGAACACCTATGAAACAGACTATGACAAGACCCTTAATGATCTTATCTATTTTATAAGATCAACTTCCTAAAACTTTATGGACATTGACAATGATGACATTGGATATCTAGTAAAGCTCTCTCTTTCCAATGGAAAGGGATCGGCCATAGTCAACTCGGTTGACCAAATGGTAAAGAGAAAAGTTGAGTCTGTGATAGTACCGTGTACCATCATCAAAGGGTCCATATGTTTATATTGCCAAAGGAAGGGGAATTGGTTGCGAAGCTGCCAAATTTACCTAAGGATGTTAAAGTCAATAAGTTTGACTCTACTTTAGGTAAAGTCCACTATCTAACTCTGTTAAGTTCTATTCTGAGATTCCTGATACATGATGTGACTGGGTCACATGATGATGTTTTAAGAATCAAAGAAAAGTGAAGAAACTTAAAGAAAGAATATGCTGAATCTGATCGCATAGATGGATTTCTATCGCGTAGTTTGAAGATCGGATTCTTGTGCTACTTCTTAGGAGTTATGAGATATTGCTTAGAAATAGATAACAACAAGTTTTCATATGGATTGTAAGGATAAGTTTTTCCGCAAAGTTTTAAAATAAAAGGAAATTTTTATTTATTTTATGTATCCTTACAATGGCATTTGTGAAAATCTGTGTTGCTTATAAGATTCCATTAATAGCAAGAGTGGAAATATGAAATTGATTCTTTCATTTTTGGTAATGTCTAAATTTACCAAATAAGGAAAGATTCTCATCACCCAAGTTTCAATTGGACCGGAACCTGGAATCATGCAAGTTGTATAGCATGATGAATGAGAACTTTCAAGTATTGGAAAAATTAAGACTAATTACTCGGTCATATGGATGTGTGAGTCAAGTAAAGGACTAAGGGATCGAGTACGCATTCTTGTGCACTGATTAAGTCCACCACAAAAGATTGATAAGAGTATTCGTCATAGTTTACTAAAGCTCAGTAAATATGATTATACTTACAAGCTTAAGTGTAACTCTGAGACATTGGAAAAGGTTCCAATATATGGCAGATCAAATAAGCAGAATCAAATTAGGCAGAAGGATAAAAGTTTCTCAAATCTGAAAAGATGGAGAGTAATTTAGTATCAGTTTTGTGATCATCTTAATGATTAAGAAACCATATCAAAATGAGTCCTCTAAGGAATATCTTAGTGCATTCTTATGACTAAGAAGAGGAACTTGAATTGTAGAAGTGGTTAAATCAAGAAGATGAGTCATACTTCGTTCCAGTACAAGTCTTAGAGTCATACTCCAAGATTGTAACATGAGTGACATGTCTCAAAGAATGTTTAAAACACTTGTCAAATGTAAGAGTAAAAGTTTTCTACTCTTGTACATTTGAAATTGGTAAGTTGTGATGTTTTGGATAAAACAAAGACCAACTTAGGCCAATTGTGTGAAGTGTTTTTCTTGGTTAGAATCCACACTATCTCTGGGATGTTTGACAAGGGAGTCTTATAGTTCAAGAGGACAGTGGGAGTCTTAAAAGTCTTGAAAGTCTCAAGAACTAATCAAGAATAGAACCTGAAGTTCTTCACTAGCACACGACTTGAGGTTTATAACCTATCGTGTTGACATATTTTGTGCCCATTCCAGTTAAAGTTGGCTTTGCATATGAGTTCTTAGAGTTCTCAATGTGTTTCACAACAACTTGGAAGCAATGGCAGGCCCTTGAGCTGCCAGGTGGCAAGAAGTTAAGATTGAGTTCAATCCATATGAGTTTTGATTTGTCATTATCCTTGTCTTGTGATTATGGTTTTGACAATTCACATGGATAAGAACACATACACCATTAAATCTAAGTGTCATAAGGTTTCTCTCCGATTCATGAAAATGATGGTGAAGAAACACTTTCACTAAGTAGATTTTAGCTAGACAACAATTGTGATATTTGCATTCTCAAAGTCGTTAGTGGAGCGTGTGTGGTTTACCGGCACACTAACCTAGACTTGTGAGAAGTAACAAAAAGGTCTAACCATTATGATTATGGCATGCCTCTTCATAATTGTTTAGACACACAAGTGCGCTATCTAAGGGAAGGTGTATGATTTTGATAAAGTCTTATCAAAACAATCTAGTATCAGAAATCTGAACTTTGGTAAGAAAGTCAATGAAGTATTGATTTCTAGAAGTCCAGCTGATTTCTGAGTACATGTCAAAGCTAGTGGGAGCATAAGTGTTATGCTAATAATCATCATGTTAGTGGGAGCATGATAATTATGATATGTATTGCAAGTTAGCAATGTTAATTATAGAAAACAAAAGGTTTCAATTGGGAAAAGTTGTTTTGCTATAATTAAGGGAGAGGAAATTATACTTCATCTCAAATCTATAAGCTTAGATTGTGAGGTTTTAATCATTTAGTCAATGATATATATATATATATATATATATATATATATATATATATATATATATATATGAATTTCATGTTGGAATGGTTCAACATAAAGAAATTCTGTATATGGGTCCATTATTTGCGTTCTAAAATTCGATTATGATTATAGCATCCCTTTTCATAATCTGAATTATGAGAACTTGGCAAATAGAAGTGGAAATATTATAGAAAAAGACTGGTTTAGTCTTTATGTGAGACATCATGAATCGTGTCCCATATGCTTCGGATATAGGATCGATCACATGTGCTATATTCATCTGTTCTAAATTTTCCAAATGCCTGGGGCGTTAAGAAGGGAAAAGGTCTAGAATTGGATATGACTAAAAGGATTAATCAATTGTCGAGGACAATCTAAGGTTTACCAAAGATTGGTTGCTCAAGGATAGTTGGAAGTATAGTGATAACTCTGGAAGGACCATCTTGACATAATCTGTAAGGAGGCAACTCTTGTTCAGAAGTAATAGTCAAAATGGAATCTGGAAATGTTTCAAAGTTAGAATTTTCAATCTATTTAAGATTAGGAAAATTAATGCAAGAAGGACGTTTCCAAAGGAGCTGATCTCCTTTGGAATACTCTGTAATGATTGTTGTCAAGTCTTTCTGACTTTGTGCATAATCATTACAAGAGGATCAATGCATATAAGTTTAGAATCTAACAGATTTCAGTAAATGACATGAATTTGGAATTCTTGTATTTGCAGTAAGGATTTGGGAGTGTGAAAAGAGAATCATTGAAGTTATGTTCAATGGATCTAGTTCACAAAGTAAAGATCATAGACAAACATAGTATGCATACTTGGTGTATGGCATGACTAGTGTTTAAAAAACATAGTGTACATGCTTGGAGCATGGGACAACTATTGTTTTAATTTCAAGAATAAAGTTGATAGCTGAAACAGTATACAATGAATAATGTGTAATCATATGGTGATAAATAAAAGGTGTTTTATTTATGTTCATAGGTTTTGATACCATATTGGATTCAATTATTATTGTGTTTCACTTTGCATGTTTTGACTTCCCGAATAAACTGGGTTATTCTTCCGGAATGACTAAGTTATTCAAACCATCCACAGTCGGTCAGATGTTGGAAGTAGATATGAATTAAGACTGTCATGGGTTGGCTTGTAGAGGTCTAAGGTGTTGGACAAAGGGCTACAACACTCATGAGTGCTCAGAAGTTCTGAGTATTGGATTCAACCCACGCTCATTGGAATCACTTCATGGATTTTATCACGAGTGATCATGAGACGATAATATCTTATATTCTTCAAACCTAGAGATATGAGTTGTTACTATGAGTTGATAGTACATTGATCGCACGAAAACGCATTTGGTAACTCGGTGCTATAAAACGTGTCTTTGTGTATGATTCAATAAGTAGTAGAACAAGCCATATGAGTCGAAGTTTATCCATTCCTTTTACCTTCGGGTTAAAAGCGATATCTATGGGCCCCTCGATGATTTGATGATGACAAATGGAAGTGCTCGGCTGGGCCATGACTGATTTGATTTGTTCAATTAGTCAGTCGTCATAAATCGGAAATCGGGAAACAACAAATGGACACAGAGAATGATTATAATCCATGTCTCAATCCATATGATATCTATAATGGAGGAATATATGATCCCTTATCTAATGGACAAGTCACTGACAAAGGTCAGAGTTCATCTACAAGGTCAGAGTTCGACAGAAGCTTTTGAGAGCTATGATTGCCAGTCGGTTCCTGAAGTCATACGCAATACTAGTTTTAGACTTATCCAAGTGGGAGACTGTTGGATTAATGTCTAAGTCCATAACTATAATTGGTAAGACTTGACCCAACCCGACATGGTCCATTTGGGTTGCATGGCATCATGCACTTGGATAGACTATAATGAGAGAAATAAGACACTTATGGTTATTAATATATTATAAGTTCTAGTATATTAATAATAAGAATAATAAGATTATTTAATTAGTATTGATCAAGAATTAATCTAGGATTAATTAAGTGATCAAAAGAAGACTAATTAAATATATGGGTTGATTGTGTAAATCATCCATACTTGTATAATGGGCTAATGCTCTATGGATAATCAAGTTGGGCTAAAACCCATAGGATGGTCCATGGGTGCTCCATGGTGTATTTGAACCCATGGATCCAAGGAAATGGAAAGTCATGACAATTAGGGTTTACCCTAATTGTAACACTATATAAAGATCTTATTTTTGACAAAATCGGCAACTAGAGAAAGTAAGAAAGGGCTAGCCGATTTTCATGAAGTGTGAAGTTCTCTCAAGTCATTCCATTTGTATTTGGTGTTGTGTGAACCATTTGAGGTGTCACACTTGGGGCACTAGGCACTCAAGCTTCATGAAGACATTCTACATCAAAGAGGTATGTATTCTATCTTGTTACAGTCATTGTTTTGTATGCTAGATTAGGATAATACCTTAGAAGTTCTTATTTGCATGTATAATAGAGAAAACATAGATCCAAGGTATTTAGGGTTGCATGTACACTTAGGAGTGTTAGAATGCTCAAAAACCCAACATATACAAGTTGAACAATTATAGTTATTATATCAATCACATGTGATTAATAACTACCAAACAAGTGGTTTTCTTACTTTTCCAACTATGTTATCAAACTGTTTTACTCCAAACTGTCTTACAAACTCTTTTAAATGTCAAATACTATTTCTTAAACTATTTTAAACTTATATTTTGTTAAAAGTGTATCTATATAGATATAGTTATATAAGTAGGATTGAAAGGACCTAGGACTGATAGCTCACCTTACTTCATGTTCCTTGTTTGGTTGTGGAATTAGGGTATCAGGGTTATCTGTCCGAGGGTTATTTGAATCCTAGTTATATATTATGTATATGTATATAGATATAAAAGGTTACTTCATTCAGTACACTACCATTGGGTAACAAGGGTATACAAACAAGCTCATATACACAAACAACATTACTAGTAAACTATAATAGGTATAGTTTAGAGATATACAAATACTATTACTAGAACAATGAAACATACAAAGAATCAGTTCATACATGAGTCAATAACAAACAATAGATACTATTATGAGAAACTACCAAGAGATACTATAACGAGAAACACACGATAGATGCTATGATGAGAAACTAACATACATGCTAGACAGAGAAATAACACACAATACAGCTAGCACATACATTAAATATGCATTAATACAGTTATGTGAGCCATGAAACGGGGCATGGCACTACCTTCCAAGACCGTTTTTGTATCCAGAATCTCCTTAATTGGGGAGCGTATGAGTTTGCATATAGATCTATACTGGATTGACTATCCTACACCTTGTTGCTCGCTACAGTGAGACTTGCATGTCTACGGGTGCCAAATGTCATTTCTTACAGCGTCTCACATCGTTGTTTTACTATTGAGTCGGTAGCAGGGTACAAGCCAATCACATGGTACTTTAAATAACAATTGGTTTAAGGTAGTTAGTACAGCAGTAGTTACTTAATACAACACTACAGTACTATATTATTTTCCCATTTCATTCACTTCGTGAACATTCACACAATGCACATTAATGTAAAAACTATATTTTTGGTTAATGAAAGTCGGATTTGGGAAAATACCCACTCTTACAAGAGACACACACACAGATACTAGATGCCTTGGTAGAAGGCTACTTTTAGTAGGAAATATAGGATTTTCTAGGAGTGTTCAAACAAATACAAACTTTACAAAACTTATACATTACATCTTACAAATGCTTTCATTCAAACACAGACACTAATATACTTATGATCTCACCAACTTTAAAGCTGATAAACTCTTTCAAAATAACTTGTATTCTCAGGTCACAAGTAGACAGGTACGGGTGCCAGGTTTTTGAGAAGACGGAGCTCGTTCAAGACTCCTCTTTTATTTTGATGTATATTTTTGGTGTCTATATAACTTGACAGAACACACTTATATGAAATTATATTATTAATGCAGTGGATGATGTTGTTGCTTATTTACTACTTTGCATTGTTGTGATACTATGACGTCCTTCGCCCCAGAACGTTTCCGTCGTTCATGGTTTTGGGGTGTCACACTGTCCTTGACTCGCCGAGTTGTATGAACAACTCATCGAGTTCATCTTCATCCTTAAGAAGATTGCCTTGGACTCGCCAAGTCCCATGAACTCCCAGAACAATGGCTTAGTCCAGAACATTAGGTCACTCCCCGGGACTGCCTAAAACCTTTCCACACTCAACTGGGTCCTTATGACTCTCAACTGATATGGGACAGAAACCTTGGACTCGCCGAGTCCAAGAGTGGACTCGTCGAGTCGGTCACATCCTCTCACTAAATCTTCGAAATCTGATGTACAACCCTGATGGGTTTTGGTCATAAGACATCCTATGTGCTCATACAAACCCTAATGCTTGGATCTAGGTTTCTCTATTGTACATGCAAGTTATCCAAGACTATAAACCCTAATTCTCATTTCACAACTCCAAATCTTTTTCACAACTCCTAGCATGCACACAATGTTCACCTATGGTTCTTACTTTGTGAAATAGATCGCATTGAACACATTTCCAATCATTCTCATTTCACAACTCCAAATCCTTTTCATAAGTTTAAGAATATCAAATTCTTGTTACTTATAAAATAGGCTAGATTCTAACATTCTATGCAACGATCCTTTCGTAATGTCATTGCACCAAAGTCACAAAGACTATTGTCAATGATATTACAAAGTCCTCTATCGGAGATTGTTACAAGAGAATTCCTTAGATACGATGTCTCTCACTCAAAGTACATTCCTTTGAACATCCTTTTGCATAAAGGTTTCTAATCTAGTCATAGAATTTTCAATATTCAATTTCCAATATGGACACGCTTCCATATTTTCCATATGACAACTCATTCTTAATAGAATCGTATCTACTCATAATAATGTCGATATGGTCCATCCAATATGGAAACATTTCCATATTTTCCAATACTATACTTCCAACTACTCACAAGCGACCAATCCTCGTCGAACTTTGGATTGTCCTTTGATAGTTGTTTAATTATTTTAGTCAAAACCGATTCTAGTCCTTTTTCCCTCTAAATGCGCTAGACATTTGGAAAATTTTAGAATGGTCAAACATTAAAGCATTTGCAATCAACCCTATACCCGAAGCGTATGGGACACGACGCATAATGTTTTATTTTCTATGTTCTCAAAATTCGAATTGTGAAGAGGAATGCCGTAATCATAATCGAAATTTTAAGAACACACTATGTACCTTTGACTAAATTTATTAACATTTCTCAACCTAAGCCTTTAGATTTGAAATGAAGCATAATATTCTCTTCCTTAATTATAGCAAAACAACTTTATAACCCTTACTACTTTGCAAGGTATAACTCTTGTTTTCTATAATTAATATTGCCAACTTGCAATACGTGCCTTAATAATCATACAATCATAACTTTTATGCTCCCACTATCATGATGATTATTATAAAACATAAGACTTATGCTCCCACTAGCTTCGACATGTATTCATAAACATCTTAACTTTCAGAAAAACAATACCTATTGAATTTCTTAAGTCCATGTTTCTAATACTTAATGCTTTGATAATCTTTTATCAAGGCCTCTTAAACTTATACACCTTTGCCTTAGATAGTTCATATGTGTGTCTAAACATTTAAGACTAATTTCCAAACCTCACAATTCAAATCATGGAAAGGGATACCGTAACCATAATTGAATTCGAGAATGCAATTTTACAATCACTATCTTCTTAAAATCTTTCTTAGTGAAAGCATTTCCTCACAATCATTTTCACGAAGGAGGAAATCTTATGACACTTAGATGTTAAACGGTGTATGTGTTCCTATCCATGTGAATTTGTTGAAACCAAAGTTTATGACAAATTCAAACTCATATGGACCGAACTTTCTTGATCTTGATTTATTGCCTTATGGTAGCACAGCTGCCCACCATGTCTTCCAAGTAGTTAAGCAGCTCACCCTTTCCTATCAATGTACCTTTCATTGATTAAGGTGCTTTGCCTTTTATGCGTTCAAAATGAGAACTCATAGAACTCACATGCATAATTAACTCGATTGGATTGGCACAGAAACAAAATAATGTCATCACGATAGGTTGTAAACCTCAACTCGTGTGCTAGTGATGATCGATAATGTTTATTTGGTTTGTTCTTGAAACCTTTCAAGACCATTAAGACTCCCACTGACTCCTTGACATATAAGACTCTCTTGTCAATAAACATTTCTTGACAAATAAATATTCAAGAGTTAGTGTAGTTTTTATCAAAACACTTCATAAATTGGTCCTAGTTGGTCTTTGTCTTATCCAAGACATCACAACTTTCCACATTTGATGAATGTTATAAACCTTCTTAATACTTATCACTCAATGTCACAATCTTAACTCTAAGACTTGTTTTGGAACGAAGTATGATTGACTTCTTGATTTAACCATTTCTTCAATTCTTGATTCCTCTTCTTAGACATACAATTGTACTAAGACTCACTTAGAGGATCAATTGAGATATGGTTCTTAATCATTAAGACCTATCATAAAGCATAAAAGGTACTCTCCCTTCTTCTTAGAATGGAGAAACTTTTATCTTTCTGCCTACTTGATTCTTCTTATTCGTTCTGCTATTGATTTAAACATTTTCATTCAATTCAGAATTACACTTAATCTTATAAGTATAATCATATTTACTAAACTTTTAGCAAATCATGACGAATATCTTTGTTACTCTTATGCTGGACTTTGATCAATACACAACTTTGTCTACTCGATCTCCTAGTCCTTCACTTGACACTTTGTCAATGAATTAGTCTAATTTCCAAATATCAAATTTCTCATTCATCGTGCAACCAAGTTGCATGATTCCAAGTTTCTGTCCAATTGAAACTTGGGCGATGAGAAATTCTCCCTATTTGGTAAATTCTTGACTTTCCATAAATAACATAATAAGAACCAAATCCATTATTGCTAATAATAGAAACATGCAACCATCAATTTTTTCATATACGCCATTGCAAGGATAAATAAATAATATAAAATCAAAATTTATTTTATTGCGGAAAATTTTTGTCCTTGCAATTCATTGAAAAACTATGCTAATACATCTTTCTTAGCAATCTAATTCTAACTCTAAGTAGTAGCTCAAGAATGTAATCTTCGAGAAATGCGATCAAAATCCATTCCTTCATGGTTAGATTCTGCTCACTTTTTCCCTTAAGCTTCCTTTCTTTTCTTCGATCCTACAAAACATCAATTGTAATCTTATCACATTATGTATTAAGAATCTAGAATAGAAGCTTAAAAGAGTTAGTTAATGGATTTTACCTATATTAGAGTCATATGTTTTGACTCTCCCATCTCTTAGATCTCTTAGGTAAATGGGGCAGCTTCGTCTCCAATGCCCTTTCTCTTGGCAATAAAAGCAAATTGACTCTTTTGGAACATGACATGGAACTACTTCAGACATCACCTTTCTCTTATGATCAAACTATTCGATCATAGCATGTCCTTCGTTGCCATTGTCTATATCCATAGAGGTCTAGAAGGCAGATTCACCAATCAACTTTGCTTTTCTATTGCGCCAAATCATTGCTGATTCAACAGCAATAAGCATATAGGTGAGATCTATAAGGGTCACGTCACAGTTCATCATATAGTACTCTCTTACGAACTCACTATATGAGTTAGGAAGTGACTGAAGAACCCAATAAACAGCCATTTCCTCACAGACAACGGATCCCAACATTCTTAACCTATCAATGTGTGACTTCATCCCTAGGACGTGTGCACACACCGACTTTCCTTCTTCATGTTTACTTGCCAAAAGGGCTTGAGTGAGCTTGAACTTTTCAAGCCTTCGAACTTGTGGGTTAGGGAGAATAATTTGAGGAGTAGGAGGAGGAAGTGAAGCATAATCTCTTGTTCCTCGATCGAATCGTGGAATATCATCTTCATGTGGAATGCTTGTTCCACGGGATTTGGGAAGACCATAGTTGTCGAACTTTGACATCTACAAAACGGGAGAAAACGAATTCAAGTTAGTTGATAGATTGAGTCCTTAGTAAATCACCCAAATGAAATACTAAGGCTAGGACCCAACACAATATTCTACAACTCGGGAGAGGGATGTCGTAACCCAAATTGCAGAACATTTGAAGGTAAGTGAATGACGATTCACTAATTTCCACCACGAAAAATGAAAAATAAATTTATGTTTTAAATCTATGAAAACTCCTAGATCCTTTGAGATTCATTGAACTTTCAATGGCATGTTTAAATCTCGATATGCCCCTCTAGTTTGTGACTGGGATGTCGAGGATCACAAAGCGGGTGTGAATAACCATGCAAACTTACATGGTGCCCTCACATGTTACAGTCACCTATTCGACGTGCCGGTAAACCACACACGCTCCACCGAACTATGACAAACATTGAGTCACCCTTTGCTACCTTTGCTTAGAACCATTTAGTGTGCCGGTAAACCACACACGCTCCACTAACATCTTTGCAAGGGCACAAAGTGTAATTTCATGGAATTGCATCAATTCACTTTTGCCTAAGTAACTAAGATTGGGAATTTGAAAAACATTTAGTTACTTTTATAATTCATTATACTTATAATGGAAGGTTTTGTCCTATCCTACCCGTTCAGCTAACGACCCTCCACTAGTCAAGAGTGCGGTGGGTAAGAGTGGATACCCATTCAATCGCCATTTTATAGGCAATTTCCTTAAACACCCTTTATAGACCAGCTTCGTGAATGAGGCCTACTAACGGTAAGACTGACTTTTACTCATACATATATATAATGTTAGACTTTTAATGTTATATATAGTATAGGGTGTATTTTACACTTTTAAAATATTATGTGGTTAAATTTAACAATTATACCTTTAATTCAATTAAATTGTAAACCTAAACTTTTATAGATTTATTAATCCTCTTTTAATTATACACCTTAATTAATTAATAAAACCATAAGGGTGTGATTTGAATCTTTTCAAAACATGACTAGGGTTTTAGAATTTAACATTCCTAAATTAAACCTTTAATCAACTTTTAAATTCCAAAACTTGAGGGCAAGTTTTGAAACATTTCAACACATTAGGGTTTAGAATTTAAATATACATCAAAACTAAACAATTAATCAAAATTTAAATTCCAAAACTTGAGGGCAAGTTTTGAAACCGTTTTCAAAACATTTGGGTTTCAACTATTTAAATTTCAAAACAACAAAACTTTTGGGTTCAAATTTAACCTATAAAACCTAAGGGGAAAATATGAAACGTTTCATAACAACAAGGATCAAATAACAAATAATCTAAATTAACAATTAATCACATAATTATCCATATTTGATTTATTTAATGATTTCTTGCAAAACAATTTGTCAATTTAATCAAAATAATTTAAACAATTGTCACATAAGGAAACAATAATCTTATTAATTGATAAGTATCTTCAATTAGATCAAAAATATAGTCAAATATATTATATAATCGGATTAATATTGATTTAACATGATAAGGTAACCATCCATAAGCAAAAACAACAAGAAATCCTGAATATACCTCTGTCTGACGCACCGACTCGCCGAGTCACCCTCTGGAACTCGCCGAGTAGGGGCAACTTGCCGAGTCCACAGTTGGAATCACCGAGTCCATCAAGCAGAACACCAAAAATTGATTTTTTTAAACATATCAAGCATCAATACAATAGAAACCAGTCAAGGCTCTGATACCACTGATGGGTTTTGGTCATAAGACATCCTATGTGCTCATACAAACCCTAATGCTTGGATCTAGGTTTCTCTATTGTACATGCAAGTTATCCAAGACTATAAACCCTAATTCTAGCATCCAAGTAATCATATTAATCATAAGAATAAGTTTATAATGTTACCTTGATTGTTATGTAGCAATAACAATCCCAAATCTCCTTGTATTGACTTTGGAAGGCTTAGAGTCACAAGTGTCACTCCTCTAATGGCTTACAAACACCATAAGCAAGTGGATGAAGAGGAGAGAGGATGGAGGCTGCCAAAAACGTGTTCTAAGCCTAGAAGGAGTCATGTCCACGTTTTTGAGGCATAAGGGATCTATATATAGTGAGGCTATTAGGGTTATCTAACAAGGAAACCCTAATTTGGATGCTTAAGCCCTAAGCAACCCATGGATCCCTTTCCTTAAGGCCTTGGACGATTTCCTTATGGGCTTCCCCATAGAATTCGTCCTCTCCTTAATACAAGGCAATCCATGGCCCAAATTGCAATTATTTTATAATTACAATTCCAGTCCCTTAAGTTTAATTAATCTCTTTTAGTCACAAAACTATTACCAATTAATTCTTGACTAATATTAATTAAACAATATGATTTCTCCTTTAATATATTATTCTCATAATATATTAATAAATCATATTTAATCCTTTCTCTCCATAATTTATCCTATCAAGTTGCTTTGGTGAAGGCAACCCAAAAGGACCATGCACCATCGGGTCAAGTACATACCAAAATAGTTATGTACTTAGACACTAATCCAACAAACCCTTAATCAAAAGATAGATCTATGCTTCTACAATCGATGTAGCACGTAAAGTTACAACCTTTACGTGCTTGCATGGGACTTTGAGCTCAAAAGGTCCTAAAACAACCTCTTACAATGCATGGGGCCTTCTTTGAGTGCAAGAGCCACTCTCTTTCTGCCTTGTAACCCCTCTAAGGGCCTAGATCTGAAACGTTAACCCCTAACCATGCTTGCAATCATGGTTGGTGACCAAAATGGCTTAGAAAAGCCCTAAAACTCCACAAAATGGGATCTATCAAAAGAACAAACAAGGTATAGACTTTATACCTTCTGTAGACTGCAAATGATGCTCAAAATCGGATCCTTCTAACCTCCTCTTGATCCTTCAAGCTTTTCCTTCCTTCCTTGGGTCACAAAAGCACCAAAATCACTCCAAATGCCTTAGATTGCTTCAATAATGGCTAGGGTTTGCTATAGGGGTCTTCTGGGAGAAAATGGGTCGAAGGAGGCCAAGTTAAGGTGTTTAAATAGGGTTCAAACCCTCGGGTTAGGGTTTTTGTCCAGACATGGCCTACTTACCGAGTCCGGGACCCGACTCGTCGAGTCCACTGCTTAAACCCCACGTCTCACCCCACTTCTACTCGGTGAGTTGGTCCTTCGCCGAGTCCAAGGCCAAAATGCAAAACATTTTAAAGAATTAATAAAAGAATATGTATCAAGAACCAGGTGCTACACTTAATTCGAATGACTCCAAAACTCTAGCCTTTTGGTGTTGGCCTGTGTGCTTCTTGCTGACATGTCCAAGACGACAATGCCACAAGCATGTTTTATCCAATTCATTAGAAGAATCAATATGCAATACATTATTTCCTAAGTTATGTACAACATTCACATTTTCATATACACCATTACAAGGTAATTCTTTAAAATAAAAAAACACCATTATAATAAGCATTAATAGCACCAATTTCATTATCAAATGAAAAACTATATCCTTGTTTGTACAAACCGTGAAAAGAAATAATATTTCTCGCCATATCAGACGAGTAGCAACAATTATTCAAATCTATTTCTAACCCACTACTAAGCAATAAATAGTAAACTCCAATCTTGGTGATAGGTGAAATCTTCGTATTCCCCATGATCAAGTTTATCTTCCTGTGCTCCATATCCTTACTTCCTTTTAGGCCCTGCACATCAAAACAAATGTGAAATCTACAACCTATGTCCAGCACCCAAGAGTTAGAATGTGAGGAGTTTTTAGACAGAATAGTATAAATACCTGCATGGGCGGGTTTAACCTTCCCATCCTTGACATCGTACAAGTATTTGGGGCAGCTTCGCTTCCAGTGCCCTTTATCGTGGCAGTAGAAACACTCTGCTTCCTTAGGAATGGAAGAGGGAGCACCAGCACCAGCCTTGGTCCCACTTGAGGAAGATCCATCAAAATACTTTCCATTGCGGCTCTTTAAGGGAGCCTTCCTCTTCTTCCCTTTCCCTTGTCCTGTTGCCAGAACAGGGGCAGTTGCGATAGGAGTAGAAACAACATTTTTACCTTTGAGACCACTTTCAACAGTCCTCAAAAGCCCTTGAATCTTGCTAAGTGTGACCTCGTCCTTGTTCATAAGATAGGTCATGCAGAACTGATCATAGCATGGAGGTAAGGAGTGTAAAATGATATACATCGCCAACTCCTCAGGGAGGTTCACATTCAACTTGAGTAAATGGTCCACAAACCTTTGCATTTTCTACAAGTGGCCCACGATGGGTTCACCATCCTTCATTTTTATTGTAATCATGGAGCAAATGATTTCATACCTCTCTTGAAGAGCACTCTGATGGTATCTTTCCATCAAGTCATGGTGTATCTCAAAAGGGTAGAAGTCCTCATAGGACTTTTGGAGTTCAGCTATCATGGTGGCCAGCATGATACAAGACACCTTAGTGGCATCCTTCTCATGTACCCTAAACTCAGCGATCTCCTCAGAAGTAGCAGAAGACTCATCAATTTCTTTTCAGCTCCTTGTCGAGGACATATTCTTTGTCCTCATAGTGTGTGACCATCCTGATGTTCCTAAACCAGTCATTGAAGTTGGAACCATCAAAGATGACTCTCCTACAAAGGTTCATGAGAGAGAAGGAGCCAGTAGGGTTTCAGCCATAAGCAATGTTGGAAGACATCTGAAAAAGAAGAAAGATAAAGTTTAGATTAGATAAAGAGTCCTTAATATAACACCCAAAATGAAATATTAAGGCTAGGACCCAACACAATATTTTACAAATTGGAAGAGGGATTCCATAATCCAACTCGCAAAATATTTGAAGGTAGGTAAATGACGATTTACCAATTTCCACCACAAAAAAAAAAAAAAACAAAATAGATATTAATTTTTAATTGGATTGAAATTCCTAGATCCTTTGAGATTCATTGAACAATTCAATGGCATGTTTAAATCTCGATTATGCCCTTTAGGTTTGTGACTGAGATACCGATGATCACAAACAACGTGTGAATAACCATGCAAAATGTGCTTGGTACTGCCGATGTCATTTATCACCCAATCAATCTGCCGGTTAACCACACATGCTCCATTGATCTTATGATAAACATCGAGCCACCCTTTGCCACCCTTACTAGTCCAAGTTAGTGTGTCGGTTAACCACACACTCTCCATTAACGACTTGGC